>NC_090931.1:400221929-400536117 GCF_040938575.1 Ambystoma mexicanum
ATCTCGACCTTATCCCTCTGCCAGCCCTCATTCACTCTCACAACCTTACCTGCTACAACTACGCAGACGATACCAAGATCATTTTCAAAATCCCACAAAACCAAGCCTCACCACATCCTGACCTCCCCTCTTGTCTCTTAGAGATCGACGATTGGATGACTATCAACCAACTAATCCTCACCCGGGTAAATCAGAGATCCTAATATGTGGAAAAACTGCTCTGATCCCACAATCTTTACTGTGGGCACCTGCCCTTGGCGCACCACCTACCCCCTCCAACTCTGTCAAAAATATTGGATGCACCATGGACAGAAACCTTTCCCTCTCTAAGCACATCAATTCTGTATCAATAACCTTCCACTTCCACCTACGAATCCTTAAACAAATCTTTCTGTAATTCACTTACCCTCAAAGAGTTTTGCTATACTGGCCATTCTCATCTTTTGCCTGCACTACGCCAACTCCTTCTATCTCGGCGTCCCAGCATGCCAGCTAAGGAAACTTCAATTTATACAAAATGCAGCAGCCAGACTGCTCCTTGCCCTGTCGCCCAGAGAACACATCAATCCCACTCTCAGAATTCTGCACTGGCTCCCAGTTAGCCTAAGAGCAACCTTCAAAGCCATGTACATCACACACAAAGCTTTCCATCATTCGGGATCTGAGTTCCTTCAAAGCAAAATGATACACTACCAGCCCCCCCAGAAACCTCAGATCTGGCTCAGGTCTCCTCCTAGCTATTCCACTTAACTACTCCACCAGAGTTGGTGGCTCAGACTTCTCTATCCTAGCACCCACATCGGGAACACGCTTCCTCTACACATACGCTGCACCGAAAAATACCTTTCCTTCAAAAAATCCCTCAAAACCTGGCTTTTTAACTCTCTATCCTGAAAACTCTGTAAACACGAAGTATATGAACTGTATCCCAGGGGAGGCTGGCTGTGTTTGTGGCATCTCTGACCTCTTTTCTCCAAACACTGCCCAGACCACACACACTCTCATACACCTATCACAGCCCTGCCTTCCCGCAAGCACCACTAGCTGATTCACAGCTCTCTCAGGGGCAATGTCACAGAAAACGGGCTCATCACAACCATAGTAGAAAAGGCACAGTGGTGTGATTGACCCAATGCCTCCTGCACCTTAATTGAACATCTAGCCCAAATAGAAGAATCTGGCCTCCTGTGATGATTAGTTGGAACATAGACTGTTGTTAAATGCAACCGTTTATTTCTCAGCTGCAGGAACCAACAGAAGAAGCAAACCAAATACCTGAGCGGGTGCTCAAACATCAAAGTGCCTCCAATTGGCAACAATAATACATATAATACACCACTTCACTGGCAGTATACCGCTAGGACTCTGACAATACAGTTGTGCTGTTCACATACATTCTCTGTTTACATACACCCGACTACGCTTCAACACCTCTTGACAGCAGAATGTGGCTCAGCTCTACGATAAATTCATGCACCCTATACACATAGCGAGTCGCTAGCACAGACGCCACCCCTTTTCTTCTCAGTACGCATCCACATGCTTGACTACACGGTTTGCTTTACTACTGGAACCTGGCCAGCCCTGGTAAGCCTTTTCAGCCAAATTCACCCATGCATCATAACTGTGCCCCAGGACCACCAACATGCTGGAATTCGATCCCCTGAGCACGTTCCCACTAACAGCGTATTGAAACTATGATAAAGGTAAAATTGGTGCTATACAAATGACAAGTACAATACAATACAATACATTTGGTTAATGAAAATAATTAGATGCAATCAATTAATTTCTAATACTAGATGAGTGCAGCATGTTAAGTTGCTAGAAATCATGCATTTGAAGGTTAGTGATTTAGAAGCAGATATGCTTGTCGGGCTCGGATATATTCAGCCTGCGATGTGAAAAAGAAGAGATCTTTCACACCCCTCCATAATTTGAGAAAGTCAATCTCAGCTCACAAGGTGTGTCAGGAAAGCATTCCAGATGGTGAAACCCTGCCCAAGCAGAGCTCTAACTCAAATCACTTATACCTTGCAGTGTGGATGTTGAGCTTTATGTCTGCCAATCTCAGCCAGCTAGGAGAAGGTGTTTCTCCTTCTGTCTAAGGGCTCCTACTACCTAAAAAAAATAAATAAATAAGTGGTGCCTCATCACCTGCTTGAAATAATACTGGTTATAATACTGGCACCAATTCCACCAGCACACTCATTCCACTGTAACAGGAGCATAGCTGGATCTATTATCCTCTCCACGGTCATTCTTTAGGCACATCCTCCTCTCACCGCCTTCCCTCATGCTGGTGTTCTCTTTTGTTTCAGGCAATGTCCTGCTGACCTTATCCTTTCATTTCTGAAGCGGATTGTAGTGTCTGCTTGCTAGCATTTCTGCCAGATTGTTCTTTAAACTCATCATTGACTTTGGAGTTCAGCCTTGCCAGCAACTTGGCTATGAACCTCGATCATGAACTTGTTATTGCTTCCCTTTCTATCACCTTTATTTTTGTTGCCAGTATGGTTTGCTCGGTTAAGCCATTTGTCAAAGGTTGAGGCTCGGGGCAGGTGGGATTTTTGAAATGTTATGCCTTTTTTAAAGTCACACTGCCATTTTTTGTAGGTGTCTTTTCATGCTGACACTTATCTATGGTGCCAATCTATTCAAGTATTGTGCCACTTAATAATGCCATTAAGTTACTTTGTGTGAAAACCCAAGAATGTATGAAAGAACGGATGGTGAGCATTCTTCAGAGGGTGATGGATAGCACATTTTACAGTTGGGCAGGGAAGGCCAGGACAACTTGCCAAATCGTGAACTACCTAGGCATGATCAGACTTTGCGGAACAACTGACCTGTAGACAAACGAATCTCGATTGGGGAGACAAGTTCTTTGAGATTAAAGATGGGTTTTAGATTAAACGCCATTGGCGTCAAAGCACAGATGTGTAAAGATTACCATGGCTAGTTAAATGAGTCAATGCAGAGCACGTAAAGCTGGTGCAGTATAATGGCTGAATTAAATTTTCAGCAGGGACCAACCAACAGAATTCAGAACAATATGCAACTTGTTATATCACTGTCTTTGGCAGTTTGAGGAAAACCATATTTGCAATGCCAGGTCTACGTTTTATGATGACAAGGGCTTCAGTAAAGAGATGCAGGGATAAATGGAAACATAACTATTGCAAATTGAGCAGATCATGTAGAGCCTCGGAATCATTGTGTCTTCTAATTTCAAAACATGACTTAACTTGGTCTTTGTATCTGTACCTCCAGCTCAAAGTCTCCGAATTGTTCTATCATTGGAATCTTGAGCAGAGATGTCTGAATGTCAAATACAAGGAGGGGGTCTTGTCAGTAGACTGAAGCCAAGGGGAAGATAGTTCATTGAGTGAGGCCCAATGCCTCACATGTCGGTGGGCGGCCTACAGTTAAAGGTACTCTCAAGGGTTCGAATCAGGACAAGGCAAAACAGCCCGTCTTGCTTCTGAGGTCAATACATTGAGTGCCATTAAATTGGTTAATAATAATACAATCAATGAAAGTTCTTAAATAAATGTTGGTGTAATCAGGCATCATGTGCCATGTAAAAATACAGTGTGCCCGATTCATGGAATTCTTTGCATGGTTCAGAGTGACTTTGCACTGCTGAAAAGGGACTTTGTACTGTCAACGATAACCCTGATTCATGGAACTGTGCAAAGTGTATTTTTGCAGTGCAAAGTCTGTGGGGCTTGCTTACCCCCAAATGCATCCACCTGGACCGACACTGCTAACTTGCTCACAACTCAAGAAGACTGCTTTTAATATCTGATAATATAGTATATGTGGTCTGGATGGGTACAAATATGATTTGTCAGAACCCTGGAATATTTCTGTACGTTTCTAAAGCTGAAAATGTTTCATCTTCTAAATATTTTCATGAGAAAACTTGATAGCATTTGGGCAAACATGTGATAATAGTTTAGGTAAAACACTGTTGTTTTCCCAGGTATGCAAACGTCTGCATTAATGAAGAAGAGCTATATGTGGAGAAAGAGAAAGGGCCAGAACATTTTCCATAGGAGGTGTTAAGGAGGTAATGCATCCTGCTATGATGTTTGGGTTAAAACAAGGATCATGACAGAAGGTGGGATTCATACTGTTCGCCACTTGTAGGATCTGTTCCTGGGAGATTTGGGAGGATGTATGCATGGTATCCAAGAGTAACACACTCCTTTGACTAACACGTTCCAGTCTGAGCCGCAGAATGGGTTTTTGTTAGTAGTGTGGCTTGGTTTATAGAGGTATTCATTGCACTTTCTTCCCTGGATTTCCTATTTTTGTTTCACGCAGTTCACGCAGAGTATTCTGACAACGCTTGGCCACTGGCCTGTTGACTCGGCTGGATTTGGATTTTGCAGAGTTTTTGAAATGTGAAAGTCATCAACGAAGAGTATTTGGCAACAGCCATTTCTCTAAAGTGTGCATTCCTGTGTAGAGACGGACAATGCTAAATGGCCCCGTGCATCATGCCGTCCATTGCTTTGAGACATCCCATGTTGTTTTCATTTCCCAGGCATCCATTTTTGCCAAGTTCTAAAAGGCATCCATGAAAAAGTGAGGATGTCTTTACTTTCCGCCCCATTCCTCAGGGGTTTTATGGGATGGGGGTTGTTCCTTTTCCGGTGACATCATGAGAATTGGCTCAACCTGCTTTGTTTTATAGGAACATCGACTCCCTGCCAAGGCTTCTCGGTTCCAGCTTTGGCTTTAAGGACCATCCAGCGCTCGTACCCTTTCTGCAGTCCCTATTTAAATCCTGCGATTCCTATTTGTCAGTCTCAGATTGTAGCCAGAAAAAGGGGGCTGCATTATGGTACGATGCGAACAGGGCAAGGAACCAAGGAACATATTGTTTAGCAGCTGCAAAATCATCCAGGGGTCATAGGTATGTACTTTCGTTCCTGCGATCGTCCCGACCGACTTCAGCACGCCACTTACCCGTCTCCCTTTAATGTTCTTTCTTTCGATCAGTGGAACGTCTGTCTTCTTCCCTAATCGATTGCCAACATTGAGATGTGGGACTCTAGCCTAACTGGCAATGCTTGTCATCTTGGCTGAAAAAGGACCTGTCTTCCCAATGATTTTACCATGTGCATTCTGCTCAGCTAAATCAAAGAAATACAACATATGAAGACTAGATATTTGAAAAAAAAACACCAGCTTCAGAGATTTATAGAACAAGTCTGCTGTGAGGACATCTGTTGGTTGTTTGGTGAACTGCATTGTACACCACACTTTTAACGTCTCACCTTGGCTCCATATTATCTAAAGTTAGGAAAGCTGTTGGCTGTTTGGGAATTGCAGTCTACTATCACAATTCTAACTATTCCTTGGCTTGTGTAATCCATTGTGTGGACATCAGTTGGATGTTTGGTGAACAGCAGCGTATAATAGCCATTAAATTGTGCTATGCCATGTTTCTTATTATTTGTTTTGAACCTGCCTACCATTGTTCAGGAGCCTGTAGCGTGAACAGACATGAATAAAGAGGATTACATTGCATTCAAACAGTATTTATCATTTCAAGTGACTGCACGATTATTATCAGACATGACTAGTGTAGTGACATTATAATAACCCTGATATGAAGAGTGTTAAAGGGTGACATCAGTTGGATGTTTGGTGAACAGCAGCGTATAATAGCCATTAAATTGTGTTATGCCATGTTTCTTATTATTTGTTTTGAACCTGCCTACCATTGTTCAGGAGCCTGTAGCATGAACAGACATGAACAAAGAGGATTACATTGCATTCAAAAAGTATTTATCATTTTAAGTGACTGCACGATTATTATCAGACATGACTAGTGTAGTGACATTATAATAACCCTGATATGAAGAGTGTTAAAGGGTGACATGGTTTGTCAATGGATATGTGACAGCTGGACCAATTTGTTTGTGCTGGTATAAAACATCATAACAACCCCAATGGCAGCTGTCTACAGTGGAGGGCTCTGCTATACTTCACATCCAGACTACATCCATAATGAATAACATGCATTCACATAGACATTGCATGTAGATTTGCCAGATATATCAAAGCATCTCCGCTTGTCAGGCCATATTTAAGATTAACCATATATATATATACATTGCACTCATATGCCAGATATTGGCATTAGCCATATGTGCCTAGAGTCTGACATATGCAAAACAATATAACCATGTTTTATTGTGGTGCATCAAAGTAGGGGGTTTCTTGCTTCTAAGCATTGGAAAAGTGAGTACTTACCACTCATAATCAGAACATTACAAATTGGCTTAGTGTAGTGGCTTAATGGAGATATTGTAGAGATAAATGTTAGCTTTCTGTGTTTTGGGACACATTCTTTCTGCAAAAACCAGCATCAAAGCCAGTCATGTGTGATCATTTCAGAATAAAACTATGAGCAATACTGCTTAGTGTATCTGTTGTATGTTTGGGTAACTGCAGTGTACATTGCAATTGTAACCATCCCTTGTCTCTATCTTATTCGTTCTAAGAACACTTGTTGGCTGTTTGGTGAACTATAGCCTTCAATATCCATTAAATACAACGATTTTGGTTGATCTAAATTATGCTTTATGACATATTCTAGTAGCTTGTAGGAACTCGCCGAGGATCAAACCAATGGTGCACAGCATTGTCCTATTGCCAAGAGGAGCACTTTGCTCATGTTCTGTCCTCCCATCCATGTGTCCAGCTGAACCATTTCTCCAAGATGTAGCTGCTGCATATATAACTGTTAGCAATGTGTGACCTTTCGAAATGGGTGCACATGAACAATAGCAATTGTATTCAATTGTATGGATTCAGAGCCTACTTACTTTCGTATTAAACAATATGATAATGACCTATAACTATTTAAACAGCATGAAATCAAAGCACATTCTTAAAAGCATTACTCAGCAAACCTCTACCCAATTTAGACTGATCCACCCACATCATATAGGTGAAAAGAGTCGATGTACAGGGAGGCGGATCACAATACTGGTTTTATAAAGCACATTTAACCCAATTTCTCCCCAGCTTAAACAGCGTCACTGTCCCTCACACAATTACCACTGCTGTAAAAGAGCTTTGGGCAAGATGCGCTAGTTAAGCATGACCAAGGAACATGCTGACACCAGGGCCCCTCTCTTTATGTATCCTCATTAGTTCTCACTGGTAGTGAAGACATCTTGCTCCAGCCAGACGTATAAAGAGATTCTGGACCACAAATGAACATCATGATGAGAAGAAGTGAAGGCAATGTTGACCTGCAAGTGCCTCTTGGTATGACGTGCATGCACTCCTTGATGTTAAAGAGAATGTAGAGCATGCGCAATGGTAGTGAATGCCAATGTGCCTGGGTTAGAAGTGCAGAGTTGCAGGTTGTTTTGCCTTGTAATGCCTACTCCAGCCTTCCTCTGACTAACTAGCTCCCCTCAAAGATTTCCTACCAGCTTGTGCTACACACACAAAGCCCCCACATAAGGCCATCACAGGCCTAGCCATTAGCAGATGAACACTAACTGAGCCACGACTAAGCTATCCTCTTTAGCCCTGTCACACTATCCCACATCAGCGGCTAACCAGACCCAAAGCACTGCAGTGCATCAGCTCTTGGGCTCTTCCCTGTGGAAAACATTTCACAAGTTTCTCCTGGCAAGCCCATAGAAAGCAGATTGTCACTTAGGAGCCGGGTACCTCTGACCTGCACCTATCAACACCACAGGTTTCCGATCTGCCTTTTCACTCTCCCTCTAATGAACCCCACCCCCTTTTTCTCTTACAGAGACAAGTGCATCAATGCCAGCATTACCAGCAGACAGCCACCATTCAAGACCATTCATATTGTGTACAGGCACGTTATAAATAATTGATCATATCATATCATTACCTTCAAACAAGTACATACTATATATGTTCTTCATCAAAGATTTAGTGCATTTCTGACATCAATGTTGTTTTAAGATTGTGTTGGACAACAATGTGAGGCACCATTTTAGAGACAGGCACATTTTCATTAGGTTCTGCACCAATTAGCTCCTTTTTCTAGTGCAAAACTGCAATGAAGGACATTTCCAAGACCCGCCCCTACAAACCCCTTTGGTGGGGAATGGGGTCATGACTGGGAGTGTGTTGCGCTAGAGGAAGCACATGACCTAAGATTGCTATATTCCTTCTATCCACCCCATTGCCAACATTATTAATCTTCACATAGCTCGAAAAAACACTTCCAACATTGCGGCTTCATCTGCTTTGGGAAGAGCTATTTCTACTAAGTGTGACTTCTGTGCAGCTTTGCATTGCTTCCCTATGCATAGCAGAAGCAATCACCAGCAGGATCGGAGCAAGAATATATCACCTAGAGAAGCGTCCTCATAAAGAGGCCAGGATTGATGCGTGTAGGGTCGAGCTGCCATTCTCACTTCTCCTAGAGAAGATTCCTCATATAGAGGCCAGGATTGATGTGTGTAGGGTTGAGCCGGCATCCTTTCATCTCCTAGAGAAGCGTCCTCCTATAGAGGCCAGGATTGATGTGTGTAGGGTCAAGTCGGCATCCTCGCACCTCCTAGAGAAGCGTCCTCATAAAGAGGACAGGATTGATGTGTGTAGGGTCAGGCTGCCATTCTCACATCTCATAGAGAAGCGTCCTCATAAAGAGGCCAGGATTGACGTGTGTAGGGTAAAGCCGGCATCCTTGCATCTCCTAGAGAAGCGTCCTCATAAAGAGGACAGGATTAATGTGTGTAGGGTTGACCCGACATCCTCGCATCTCCTAGAGAAGCGTCCTCATAAAGAGTCCAGGATTGATGTGTGTAGGGTCCAGCTGGCATCCTTACATCTCCATAGAGAAACGTCCTCATGAAGAGGCCAGGATTAATGTGTGTAGGGTCGAGCCAGTAATCTTGCATCTCCTAGAGAAGCATCCTCATAAAGAGGCCAGGAATGAGGTGTGTAGGGTCAAGCCGGCATCCTCGGATCTCCATAGAGAAGCGTCCTCATGAAGAGGCCAGGATTGATGTGTGTAGGGTCGAGCCGCCATTCTTACATCTCCTAGAGAAGCGTCCTCATATAGAGGCCAGGATTGATGTGTGTAGGGTCGAGCCGCCATTATCACATCTCCTAGAGAAGCGTCCTCATATAGAGGCCAGGATTGAAGGGCGTAGGGTCGAGCCGGCATCCTTGCATCTCCTAGAGAAGCATCATCATAAAAAGGCCAGGATTGATGTGTGTAGGGTCGAGCCACCATTATCACATCTCCATAGAGAAGCGTCCTCATAAAGAGGCCAGGATTGATGTGTGTAGGGTCAAGTCGGCATCCTTGCATCTCCTAGAGAAGCGTTCTCATAAAGTGGCTATGATTGATGTGTGTAGGGTCAAGCCAGAACCCTTGCATCTCCATAGAGAAGCATCAGCATATAGAGGCCAGGATTGATGTGTGTAGGGTCGAGCCAGCATCCACACATCTCCTAGAGAATCATAAGCATAAAGAGGCCAGGATTGATGTGTGTAGGGTCAAGCCACCATTCTCACATCCCCTAGAGAAGTGTCCCCATAAAGAGGCCAGGATTGATGTGTGTAGGGTCGAGTAGGCATCCTCGCATCTCCATAGAGAAGCGTCCACATATAGAGGCCAGGAATGATGTGTGTATGGTCGAGCTGGCATCCTCACATCTCCTAGAGATGTGTACCCATAAAGAGGTCAGGATTGATGTGTGTAGGGTCAAGCTGGCATCCTCGCATCTCCTAGAGAAGCGTCCACATAAAGAGGCCAGGATTGATGTGTGTAGGTTCAAGCCGGCATCTTTGCATCTCCTAGAGAAGTGTCCTCATAAAGAGGCCAGGATTGATGTGTGTAGGGTCGAGCCGCCATTATCACATCTCCTAGAGAAGTATCCTCATATAGAGGCCAGGATTGATGTGTTTAGGGACGAGCCGGCATCCTCACATCTCCTAGAGAAGCGTCCTCATGAAGAGGCCAGGATTGACGTGTGTAGGGTCAAGTCGGCATCCTCGCATCTCCTAGAGAAGCGTTCTCATAAAGAGCCCAGGATTGATGTGTGTAGGGTCGAGCCGGCATCCTCGCATCTCCTAGAGAAGTGTCCTCATAAAGAGGCCAGGATTGATGTGTGTAGGGTTGAGCCGGCTTCCTTTCATCTCCTAGAGAAGCCTACTCCTATAGAGGCAAGGATTGATGTGTGTAGGGTCAAGTCGGCATCTTCGCACCGCCTAGAGAAGCATCCTCATAAAGAGGCCAGGATTGATGTGAGTAGGGTCAAGCCGCCATTCTCACATCTCCTTGAGAAGTGTTCTCATAAAGAGGCCAGGATTAACATGTGTAGGGTAAAGCCGGCATCCTCGCATCTCCTAGAGAAGCGTCCTCATAAAGAGGCCAGGATTGACATGTGTAGGGTTGAGGCGGCATCCTCGCATCTCCTAGAGAAGTGTCCTCATAAAGAATCCAGGATTGATGTATGTAGGGTCAAGCCGGCATCCTCACATCTCCATAGAGAAGCGTCCACATAAAGAGGCCATGATTGATGTGTGTACGGTCGAGCCACCATTCTCACATCTCCTAGAGAAGCGTCCTCATAAAGAGGCCAGGATTGACATGTGTAGGGTAAAGCCGGCCTCCTCGCATCTCCTAGAGAAGCGTCCTCATAAAGAGGCCAGGATTGATGTGTGTAGGGTCAAGCCGGCATCCTCGCATCTCCATAGAGAAGCGTCCTCATAAAGAGGCCAGGATTAATGTGTGTAGGGTCGAGCCGCCTTTCTCACATCTCCTAGAGAAGCGTCCTCATATAGAGGCCAGGATTGACGTGTGTAGGGTCAAGTCGGCATCCTCGCGTCTCCTAGAGAAGCGTTCTCATAAAGAGGCCAGGATTGATGTGTGTAGGTTCGAGCCGGAATCCTCGCATCACCATAGAGAAGCGCCCGCATATAGAGGCCAGGAATGATGTGTGTAGGGTTGAGCCGGCATTCTCGCATCTCCTAGAGAAGCGCCCTCATAAAGAGGCCAGGATTGATGTGTGTAGGGACAAGCCGGCATCTTCGCATCTCCTAGAGAAGCGTCCACATAAAGAGGCAAGATTGATGTGAGTAGGTTCAAGCTGGCATCCTCACATCTCCTAGAGGAGCGTCCTCATAAAGAGGCCAGAATTGATGGGTGTAGGGTCGAGCCGCCATTATCACATCTCCTAGAGAAGTGTCCTCATATAGAGGCCAGGATTGATGTGTCTAGGGATGAGCCAGCATCCTTGCATCTCCTAGAGAAGTGTCTTCATAAAGAGGCCAGGATTGATGTGTGTAGGGACGAGCCGGCATCCTCGCATCTCCTAGAGAAGTGTCATCATAAATAGGCCAGGAAGGATGTGTGTAGGTTCGAGCCACCATTATGACATCTCCATAGAGAAGCGTCCTCATAAACAGGCTAGGATTGATGTGTGTAGGGTCGACCCGGCATCCTTGCATCTCCTAGAGAAGCGTCCTCATAAAGAGCCCTGGATTGATGTGTGTAGGGTCAAGCCGGCATCCTCGCATGTCCTAGAGAAGCGTCCTCATAAAGAGGCCAGGATTGAAGTGTTTAGGGTCCAGCCGGAATCCTCGCATCTCCATAGAGGAGCGTCTGCATATAGAGGCCAGAATTGATGTGTGTAGGGTCAAGCTGGCATCCTCACATCTCCATAGAGAAGCGTCCGCATATAGAGGCCAGGATTGATGTGTTGTAACGCTCACCTGATTCCCGCAGAGGCGCCGGTCTTGACTGGGTGAATGCCGTGTCTTCAAAGGTGATGTGTAACACACGGTTGGTTCCTCGGGCTGGACCTTTGTGCACTGTGTGTCTGACTCGGAGAGTAAGACGTCTGCAGATAGAAAATATGGGATTAATGAACTGGGGTTATTGGGTGCCTCTCTCCTCTTCCCTTTCTCTTCTCCTGTAGGACCCCAAAGGTTAACGATCTCACCTTATGTAGGTGAACGCCGAGCTCTCCATCTGCCTCGGGGGCAGGGTGCCGTAACCAGTTTCTTCACTGGATAAGGGTGCAGGCCTCTTGACCTCAGAGGGCTGCTGTCCGTCGTTTACTGCACGAACGGTAAGTTCTGGGCACTTCAAATGTCTTAAAAGTCTTTAAGTGCGTAAGGCGTAGCTGCTGTGGAGCGGTGCCGAGGAGCACGTGAGTATGGCTTTTGACTTATGTAAAGTTCTTTTGTAATGATACCTCTTGTTTTGCAGGGTTCCGGCGATGGCGGATGGCGGGCTGAAGAGAGTTGAGGATCGAACCCGCGTGAGGAATAGAAGCGCTTGGAAGCACGTAAGTGAGCGCTTGTTGCCTGCTTCACGATGCGCACTAACTGTCTCTTTTACCTTGCAGGTACAAGTTCAGAGCTTTAGAGAAGCTAAAGGGTGCTGGGATACCCGCTGATTTCTGCGTGAGTAGTAAAGTTGCCCAATGTCTCTAAACGCACCTTCTTTTGCCTTTCAGATGCGGGATGCAGCGTTGAAGGCCTCCGGAGAGTGCGAAGAGCCGGTAAGCTTTTGTCTTTCAGATGCCGGAATGCAGCGCGAAGACCTCCGGAGCGTGCGAAGAGTCGGTAAGCCTTTGTCTTTCAGATCCAGGAATGCAGTGCGAGGCGTTGGTGACAGCCGCTGGACCAGGTAAGAGATGCGCTGCCACTGAAGACCGTAGTGCTAACCTGTTCTTTCTTTGTCTTTATAGGTGCTGCTGAAGACTGGATTCCAGGATGGTAAGCCTTTGTTCCCTTAGGCACAGGATCAGAAGACACGGTGAGCGTTCTGCTGCAGAGAATGCAGAATAACGCAAAGCAAGATTCATCCATCGGGTGTGGTTTAAATAGCCTCCTGTAGTGCTTAGGTGTCTCCTTCCACGGCCTCGCCTAGGTAAGAAAAGAGTTCCTGCTTTCCAGAAGAGTTCCAGTGTTCTGAACCTAGGGAGTGGCTCCTGCCCCACCCAACAGGAAAAGTAGTCCCAAACAGAAGAGGATCAGGGGCTCAACTGGCAGGTAAGTAAGCAGCATGGTCTGCCGCAGGTAAGTCCACCCAAGCATTATGAGCCCGGCGCTTCCAGCGCTGGGACTGGGCATATTTATGAGCCTGGTGCCACTGGCGCCAGGACAGGGTCCAAAAGGTCCCAATTGGGACTGGCCGGCACGCGGAACCGGGGTTATGGGTCTGCTTCCAAGGGAGTTGGGTAAGTCCTGACCCTTTGGAAGCAGAGATCATGACATGTGTGTAGGGTCGAGCCGACATTATCACATCTCCTAGAGAAGTGTCCTCATATAGAGGCCAGGATTGATGTGTTTAGGGACGAGCCGGCATCCTCACATCTCATAGAGAAGCGTCCTCCTATAGAGGCCAGGATTGATGTGTGTAGGGTCAAGTCGGCATCCTCGCACCTCCTAGAGAAGCGTCCTCATAAAGAGGCCAGGATTGATGTGTGTAGGGTAAGGCCGCCATTCTCACAACTCCAAGTGAAGCGTCCTCATAAAGAGGCCAGGATTGACGTGTGTAGGGTAAAGCCGGCATCCTTGCATCTCCTAGAGAAGTGTCCTCATAAAGAGGCCAGGATTGACGCGTGTAGGGTAAAGCTGGCATCCTTGCATCTCCGAGAGAAGCGTCCTCATAAAGAGTCCAGGATTGATGTGTGTGGGGTCAAGCCGGCATCCATACATCTCCATAGAGAAGCGTCCTCATAAAGAGACCAGGATTGATGTGTGTAGGGTTGAGCCGCCATTCTCACATCTCCTAGAGAAGCGTCCTCATAAAGAGGCCAGGATTGACGTGTGTGGGGTCAAGCCGGCATCCTCGCATCTCCTAGAGAAGCGTCCTCATAAAGAGGCCAGGATTAATGTGTGTAGGGTCGAGCCAGCATCCTCGCATCTCCTAGAGAAGTGTCGGCATATAGAGGCCAGGATTGATGTTTGTAGGGTCAAGCTGGCATCCTCACATCTCCATAGAGAAGCGTCCGCATATAGAGGCCAGGATTGATGTTTGTAGGGTCAAGCTGGCATCCGCACATCTCCATAGAGAAGCGTCCGCATATAGAGGCCAGGATTGATGTGTGTAGGGTCGAGCCGCCATTATCACTTCTCCTAGAGAAGTGTCCTCATATAGAGGCCAGGATTGATGTGTTTAGGGACGAGCCGACATCCTCACATCTCATAGAGAAGCGTCCTCCTATAGAGGCCAGGATTGATGTGTGTAGGGTCAAGTCGGCATCCTCGCACCTCCTAGAGAAGCGTCCTCATAAAGAAGCCAGGATTGATGTGTGTAGGGTAAGGCCGCCATTCTCACAACTCCAAGAGAAGCGTCCTCATAAAGAGGCCAGGATTGACGTGTGTAGGGTAAAGCCGGCATCCTTGCATCTCCTAGAGAAGCATCCTCATAAAGAGGACAGGATTAATGTGTGTAGGGTTGAGCCGGCATCCTCACATCTCCTAGAGAAGCGTCCTCATAAAGAGTCCAGGATTGATGTGTGTGGGGTCAAGCCGGCATCCTCGCATCTCCATAGAGAAGCATCCTCAAAAAGAGGCCAGGATTGATGTGTGTAGGGTCGAACTGCCATTCTCACATCTCCTAGAGAAGCGTCCTCATATAGAGGCCAGGATTGATGTGTGTAGGGTCGAGCTGCCATTATCACATCTCCTAGAGAAGCGTCCTCATATAGAGGCCAGGATTGAAGGGCGTAGGGTCGAGCCGGCATCCTTGCATCTCCTAGAGAAGCGTCATCATAAAAAGGCCAGGATTGATGTGTGTAGGGTCGAGCCACCATTATCACATCTCCATAGAGAAGCGTCCTCATAAAGAGGCCAGGATTGATGTGTGTAGGGTCAAGTCGGCATCCTTGCATCTCCTAGAGAAGCGTTCTCACAAAGAAGCCAGGATTGATGTGTGTAGGGTGGAGCCGGAATGCTCGCATCTCCATAGAGAAGCGTCCGCAAATAGAGGCCAGGATTGATGTGTGTAGGGTCGAGCCGGCATCCTCGCATCTCCTAGAGAAGTGTACTCATAAAGAGGCCAGGATTGATGTGTGTAGGGTCAAGCCACCATTCTCACATCCCCTAGAGAAGCGTCCTCATGAAGAGGCCAGGATTGATGTGTGTAGGGTCGAGCCGGCATCCTCTCATCTCCATAGAGAAGCGCCCACATATAGAGGCCAGGAATGATGTGTGTATGGTCGAGCCGGCATCCTCACATCTCCTAGAGATGCGTACCCATAAAGAGGCCAGGATTGATGTGTGTAGGTTCGAGCCGCCATTATCACATCTCCTAGAGAAGTGTCCTCATATCGAGTCCAGGATTGATGTGTTCAGGGACGAGCCAGCATCCTCACATCTCATAGAGAAGCGTCCTCCTATAGAGGCCAGGATTGATGTGTGTAGGGTCAAGTCGGCATCCTCGCACCTCCTAGAGAAGCGTCCTCATAAAGAGGCCAGGATTGACGTGTGTAGGGTAAAGCCGGCATCCTTGCATTTCCTAGAGAAGCATCCTCATAAAGAGGACAGGATTAATGTGTGTAGGGTTGAGCCGGCATCCTCACATCTCCTAGAGAAGCGTCCTCATAAAAAGTCCAGGATTGATGTGTGTGGGGTCAAGCCGGCATCCTCGCATCCCCATAGAGAAGCGTCCTCAAAAAGAGGCCAGGATTGATGTGTGTAGGGTCGAACTGCCATTCTCACATCTCCTAGAGAAGCGTCCTCGTATAGAGGCCAGGATTGATGTGTGTAGGGTCGAGCCGCCATTATCACATCTCCTAGAGAAGTGTCCTCATATAGAGGCCAGGATTGAAGGGCGTAGGGTCGAGCCGGCATCCTTGCATCTCCTAGAGAAGCGTCATCATAAAAAGGCCAGGATTGATGTGTGTAGGGTCGAGCCACCATTATCACATCTCCATAGAGAAGCGTCCTCATAAAGAGGCCAGGATTGATGTGTGTAGGGTCAAGTCGGCATCCTTGCATCTCCTAGAGAAGCGTTCTCATAAAGAAGCCAGGATTGATGTGTGTAGGGTCGAGCCGGAATCCTCGCATCTCCATAGAGAAGCGTACACAAATAGAGGCCAGGATTGATGTGTGTAGGGTCGAGCCGGCATCCTCGCATCTCCTAGAGAAGTGTACTCATAAAGAGGCCAGGATTGATGTGTGTAGGGTCAAGCCACCATTCTCACATCCCCTAGAGAAGCGTCCTCATAAAGAGGCCAGGATTGATGTGTGTAGGGTCGAGCCAGCATCCTCTCATCTCCATAGAGAAGCGTCCACATATAGAGGCCAGGAATGATGTGTGTATGGTCGAGCCGGCATCCTCACATCTCCTAGAGATGCGTACGCATAAAGAGGTCAGGATTGATGTGTGTAGGGACAAGCCACCATCCTCGCATCTCTTAGAGAAGTGTACTCATAAAGAGGCCAGGATTGATGTGTTTAGGGACGAGCCGGCATCCTCACATCTCCTAGAGAAGCGTCCTCATAAAGAGGCTAGGATTGACGTGTGTAGGGTCAAGTCGGCATCCCTGCATCTCCTAGAGAAGCGTTCTCATAAAGAGGCCAGGATTGATGGGTGTAGGGTCGAGCCGGAATCCTCGCATCTCCATAGAGAAGCGTCCACATATAGAGGGCCAGGAATGATGTGTGTATGGTCGAGCTGGCATCCTCACATCTCCTAGAGAAGCGTCCTCATAAAGAGGCTAGGATTGACGTGTGTAGGGTCAAGTCGGCATTCTCGCATCGCCTAGAGAAGCGTTCTCATAAAGAGCCCAGGATTGATGTGTGTAGGGTCGAGCCGGAATCCTCGCATCTCCATAGAGAAGTGGCTGCATATAGAGACCAGGATTGATGTGTGTAGGGTCGAGCTGGCATCCTCGCATCTCCTAGAGAAGCATACTCATAAAAAGGCCAGGATTGATGTGTGTAGGGTCGAGCCACCATTCTCACATCTCCTAGAGAAGTGTCCTCATAAAGAGGCCAGGGTTGATGTGTGTAGGGTTGAGCCGGCATCATTTCATCTCCTAGAGAAGCCTCCTCCTATAGAGGACAGGATTGATGTGTGTAGGGTCAAGTCGGCATCCTCGCACCTCCTAGAGAAGCATCCTCATAAAGAGGCCAGGATTGATGTGTGTAGGGTCGAGCCGCCATTCTCACATCTCCTAGCGAAGCGTTCTCATAAAGAGGCCAGGATTTACATGTGTAGGGTAAAGCCGGCATCCTCGCATCTCCTAGAGAAGCGTCCTCATAAAGAGGCCAGGATTGATGTATGTAGGGTCAAGCCGGCATCCTCACATCTCCATAGAGAAGCATCCACATAAAGAGGCCTTTATTGATGTGTGTAGGGTCGAGCCGCCATTCTCACATCTCCTAGAGAAGTGTCCTCATAAAGAGGCTAGGATTGATGTGTGTAGGGTAAAGCCGGCATCCTCGCATCTCCTAGATAAGCGTCCTCATAAAGAGGCCAGTATTAATGTGTGTAGGGTGAAGAAGGCATCCTCGCATCTCCTAGAGAAGCGTCCTCATAAAGAAACCAGGATTGATGTGTGTAGGGTCAAGCCGTCACCCTCGCATCTCCATAGACAAGCATCCTCATAAAGAGGCCAGGATTAAAGTGTGTAGGTTCGAGCCGCCTTTCTCACATCTCCTAGAGAAGCGTCCTCATATAGAGGCCAGGATTGATGGGTATAGGGTCGAGCCGTCTTCCTTTCATCTCCTAGAGAAGCGTCATCATAAAAAGGCCAGGATTGATGTGTGTAGGGTCGAGCCACCATTATCACATCTCCATAGAGTGTAGTAGAGTGCTCGCTTTGACATCTGTGCAGAGCCTGCTAACGCAGGTTCGAATCCCGGCGGGGCCAAACTCAGCCTATCATCCTTCCGAGGTCGATAAATGAGCACCACACACCGTGGGTAATAATAAGCAGCGCTCAGATACCTGAGGGTTCGTAGCGCTATATAAATGCCAAATTATTATTATTATTATTATTATAGAGAAGCGTCCTCATAAAGAGGCCAGGATTGACGTGTGTAGGGTTGAGCCGGCATCCTCGCATCTCATAGAGACGCGTACCCATAAAGAGGTCAGGATTGATGTGTGTAGGGACAAGCCAGCATCCTCGCATCTCCTAGAGAAGTGTACTGATTAAGAGGCCAGGATTGATGTGTGTAGGGTCGAGACACCATTCTCACATCTCCTAGAGAATCGTCCTCCTATAGAGTCAAGGATTGATGTGTGTAGGGTCAAGTTGGCATCCTCGCACCTACTAGATAAACGTCCTCATAAAGAGGCCAGGATTGATGTGTGTAGGGTCTAGCCGCCATTCTCACATCTCCTAGAGAAGCGTTCTCATAAAGAGGCCAGGATTGACATGTGTAGGGTAAAGCCGGCCTCCTCGCATCTCCTAGAGAAGTGTCCTCATAAAGAGGCCAGGATTTGTGTAGGGTCAAGCCGGCATCCTTACATCTCCTAGAGAAGCGTCCTCATAAAGAGACCAGGATTGATGTGTGTAGGGTCAAGCCGGCATCCTCGCATCTCCTAGAGAAGCGTCCTCATAAACGAGGCCAGGATTGATGTGTGTAGGGTTGAGCCGCCATTATCACATGTCCTAGAGAAGTGACCTCATATAGAGGCCAGGATTGATGTGTGTATGGTCAAGCCGGCATCCTCGCATCTACATAGAGAAGCGTCCTCATAAAGAGGCCAGGATTGATGTGTGTAGGGTCAAGCCGCCATTCTCACATCTCCTAGAGAAGCGTCCTCATAAAGAGGCCAGGATTAATGTGTGTAGGGTCAAGCCGGCATCCTCACATCTCCTAGAGAAGCGTCTTCATAAAGAGGCCAGGATTGATGTGTGTATGGTCAAGCTGGCATCCTCGCATCTACATAGAGAAGCGTCCTCATAAAGAGGCTAGGATTGATGTGTGTAGGGTCATGCCGCCATTCTCAAATCTCCTAGAGAAGCGTCCTCATAAAGAGGCCAGGATTAATGTGTGTAGGGTCAAGCCGGCATCCTCACATCTCCATAGAGAAGCGTCCTCATAAAGAGGCCAGGATTAATGTGTGTAGGGTCGAGCCGCCTTTTTCACATCTCCTAGAGAAGCGTCCTCATATAGAGGCCAGGATTGATGTGTGTAGGGTCGAGCCGCCATTACCACATTTCCTAGAGAAGCGTCCTCATATAGAGGCCAGGATTGATGGGTGTAGGGTCGAGCCGGCATCCTTGCATCTCCTAGAGAAGCGTCATCATAAAAAGGCCAGGATTGATGTGTGTAGGGTTGAGCCACCATTATCACATCTCCATAGAGAGGCGTCTTCATAAGAGGCCAGGATTGATGTGTGTAGGGTCGAGCCGAAATCCTCGCATCTCCATAGAGAAGTGTCCGCATATAGAGGCCAGGAATTATGTGTGTTGGGTCGAGCCGGCATCCTCGCATCTCCTAGAGAAGTGTACTCATAAAGAGGCCAGGATTGATGTGTGTAGGGTCGAGCCACCATTCTCACATCTCCTAGAGAAGCGCCCTCATAAAGAGGCCAGGATTGATGTGTGTATGGTCGAGCCGGCATCCTCGCATCTCCTAGAGACGCGTACCCATAAAGAGGTCAGGATTGATGTGTGTAGGGACAAGCCAGCATCCTCGCATCTCCTAGAGAAGTGTACTCATAAAGAGGCCAGGATTGATGCGTGTAGGGTCGAGCTACCATTCTCACATCTCCTAGAGAAGCGTCCTCATAAAGAGACCAGGATTGATGTGTGTAGGGTCGAGCTGGCATCCTAGTATCTCCATAGAGAAGCGTCCACATATAGAGGCCAGGATTGATGTGTGTATGGTCGGGGCCGGCATCCTCACATCTCCTAGAGACGCATACCCATAAAGAGGTCAGGATTGATGTGTGTAAGGACAAGCCGGCATCCTCGCATCTCCTAGAGAAGCGTCCACATAAAGAGGCCAGGATTGATGTGTGTAGGTTCAAGCCGGCATCCTCGCATCTCCTAGAAAAGCGTCCTCATAAACGAGGCCAGGATTGATGTGTGTAGGGTCGAGCCGCCATTATCACATCTCCTAGAGAAGTGTCATCATAAGATGCCAGGATTGATGTGTGTAGGGTCGAGCCACCATTATGACATCTCCATAGAGAAGCGTCCTCATAAACAGGCTAGGATTGATATGTGTAGGGTCGAGCCGGCATCCTCGCATCTCCTAGAGAAGCGTCCTCATAAAGAGCCCAGGATTGACGTGTGTAGGGTCAAGCCGGCATCCTCGCATCTCCTAGAGAAGCGTCCTCATAAAGAGGCCAGGATTGAAGTGTGTAGGGTCGAGCCGGAATCCTCGCATCTCCATAGAGAAGCGTCTGCATATAGAGGCCAGGATTGAAGTGTGTAGGGTCGAGCTGGGGGGGCGTGGCCAACTGGCCATGGAGTAGGACGTGCTCTGTGCCGAGCTCCTGCGAGATCCGCCGTAGATCCGACTAAGTACGCACGAAAATTCGACTGAAAAGCCCAGAACCTGGAGATATGGGCGTTGGAATGCATGGACTGAAGATGCCATGAAAAGCAAGCTGTTCGCATCGGCAGATCGGGAGTTAAGCGAGAGTTGGAGGAAACGGCCGTCTGGATGCGTCGTTGGCAAGATGGCGGAGAACAAAGGAAAGGGACCACGAAACTCCCCATTGACCAGTGCATGAAGCAAATGACCGGAGAGATCTGACCAGCCCTTTCCCAAGCAGCATCGGGCACACGGAGTAGCGCTAGTAAGCGCAAGCAATTGTAGCGACGGGGACTTGCTACAAAGTTGCGGCGAGACGGCCTCGGGGGCCGCGATCCCCGAACAGCTGATTTTCGCTGCTGCTCGGGGCTGCGAGAACGCCAGCCGCCCACGACCAGCACCGAAGCTCCTGGGAAGTGAAGCCTGCGCGCAAGCAATTGTAGCGACGGGGACTTGCTGCAAAGTTGCGGCGAGACGGCCTCGGGGGCCGCGATCCCCGAACAGCTGATTTTCACTGCGGCTCGGGGCTGCGAGAACGCCAGCCGCCCACGACCAGCACCGAAGCTCCTGGGAAGTGAAGCCTGCACACGGAGTAGCGCTAGTAAGCGCAAGCAATTGTAGCGGCGGGGACTTGCTGCTAGGTTGCGGCGAGACGGCCTCGGGGGCCGCGATCCCCGAACAGCTGATTTTCGCTGCGGCTCGGAACTGCGAGAACGCCGGCCGCCCACGACCAGCACCGAAGCTCCTGGGAAGTGAAGCCTGCATCACGAGCGGACAATTACAACGCAGCCCCCTGCTGCTCACAAGCCACGAGCTGGGCAGTTCGTTTCTAGGGGGCTGGGCAGCGGAAGGAACGTTTGTTGTGAACCGGGAGTGCCTAGAGGCAGTGCAATTAAGTGCGGGCCTGATGCCAGTAGACCGCACGGAGCCCACGGTGCGACCCCTGCACTAGATTAACCATTTGTGCAACATAGGCCCCACGCTCGGAGGTGTGAGTGCCGCAGCTGGGCCCCGCAGCGTGTCTGGCTGACACTATAGCCTGTCTGAAGCGTTCATAAACGAAGCACCATACGAAATTCTGCATGGGCGACTGGAGGCCCTGCGTTCAGGTGTGCGCACCAAGAGTGAGTGCAAGTAACTGGGCCCTGCAGTGAGTTAAGCTGCTCCATGTGACTCTGACCCGGGTGTCATAGGAGTTCAAGTATATTGGTGGAAGGAACCTGACATACGTGGGAGGCCGCAATCCATTTGATCGGCACTTTGATTTGGCAGTAGACTGTTAACATAAGCTGGTGCTGCATACGGGCGGAAGGTACCAGCATGGCGACGAAACCTGCCAAAACCAAGGCCAGGCAACCCACCATAGAAGTTTTTGCAAGGACGCAGAGGACCCCTACTGTGCTAGCTCAGAGCAAAGAAGGGGCTGGCGCAGAAGGCGCTCCGGAAGGAGACAAGCAGCAGATCCTGGAGGCGATAACAGAGATGAGCGCGAAATGGGGCCTAGCAATGGCAGACTTACGGGCTGCCCTGGAAACTAAGATCAATGCGGTGGGGACCGAACTAACCCTGCTGAGACAGGATGTCAGAGCGCTGGCAGACAGGACCAGTGGCTTGGAGAGTGCAGTACAAACCAATACGGAAGTTGGCAGTAGTAATGCCAAAGAAATCCACGTGCTGAAACAGCAGGTTGCCAATCTGGAAAATAGGGTTGAGGAAGCGGAAGGAAGGGCGAGGAGGAACAATATACGGGTTGTTGGCCTGCTGGAGGGAGAAGAAGGCCGGGACCCTACAAACTATATTGAAAATATGATTATTCAAGCAATAGGGGCCGAAAAATTGTCCCAGGGGTTCACGGTGGAACGCTCGCACCGCGCATTGATGCAGAAACCACGACCCGGGGCCCCACCAAGGCCTATTATCGCTAAGATCTTGAATTATAGAGACAGGGAAAAGATCCTGGAATTTTTTCGTAAGGGCGGTACGATTGAGAGGGCGTCTACAACTGTTACAGCATACCCGGACTACACGATGATGGTACAGAGGCAGAGGTATAATTATGTGGCTGTCAAAAGGAGGCTGCGGGATGCAGGCATCAAATACATGCTTCTGTACCCGGCTAAACTTAAAGTGCTGCATAAGAACAAGGCGTTCTTCTTCGAAACCCCTGAGGATGTCGTGGCATGGTTGGACTTGCTGGGGTGCCCCGAGAAAGAGGCGGACCGGGACAGGCAAGATGGCGATTCTTGAAGGACATGGCGATTCGAACAGGGGGGTAAGTGGGTGGATGATCCGGTTTGCACTGGGAAACCAGACAGATAAAACACTGATTAAAAGGCGGGCCTTGGCTCGTAATGGACTGGAAAATAGTGGGAATGTATTTAAGGTAATTTAAACAGTGACACAATGCGTAATAATTGACGAAATTGGAGTAACGGAACTGGAGTAATCCTCCCCCAAACACTGTTAGTTAAGTGGCCGCTAGGGCTGCTTTACCCTGCTGGGCCCTGGACGTAGGAGTGTGTTAGTCGGGGCTAGATGCGGGAGTGCCTGAGATCCAGGAATGGAGCTGGGCAAAAGTTGAGAGGGGCGTGGTTGGGGGATGGGGGGAGGTGGGAGGTGGGCAGGGAGGGGGGAGGAGTGTGTAGAGTGTATATAGTTTTGGGGAATGGGGAGTTTGGTGTGTTTTTGGTTGTGGGGAGTTGGGGTTTGGAGGTGAGCCGGCGGGAGGAAGTAGAGACCTCAGGGTCGGATAGTGCCTGTGGGAGGAGGGAAGGCGCCTGGAGATGCCATGGGGGACCTTAGAATAATGACATGGAATGTGAGGGGACTAAATAGTTACCTGAAAAGAAATAAGGTCATGCTCTACCTGCGCAGGCAAAAAATAGACATTGCACTACTACAGGAGACCCACCTGACCCGGGAGAAAGCAGATATGGTGGCTAGGAAATGGAAGGGAGTGATGGTGAGTTCATCTTACTCTGCCTATGCTAGAGGTGTGCTTATTTGGGTGGCACCGCATGTCCCATTCCAACGGTTACAAGAGGTGGCGGAAAGTGATGGGAGGATGGTCATCCTGAGAGGGATGGTGGAGAATAGGGAAATAAGCATAGTGAATACATATGCCCCGAACCAGAATACGGCGGCATATATCCGGACGTTGTGTACCAACATAAGCAAATGCGTGGGGAGTGCAGTGATATGGGGGGGGGACTTCAACTGCGTACTTGACCCGAGGGTGGATAGGTCGGATAGGAAGGTAGATAGACCTGCTCCTGCGGCCAAGGCATTGCAGATATTACTAAATGACTTTGAGCTTGTGGACGCATGGAGAGAGTGTCACCCTCTGGAGAGACAGTACTCCCATTATTCTGCCCCGCAACAATTGTACACGAGGCTGGATTATTTTTTTTATCACGCCCGAGGTATCTGCAGAGATGGTACAAATTGAATATAAGGCGAGAGTACTCTCGGACCACTCGCCCCTAATCCTCGCTTGGCGGTATCGCCCCTTGAGAGCGAGGATCCCGACATGGCGCCTGCGAGCGGAAGCATTGAAAGATCCCCTCTTCAGGGAGGGTATAAGGGAAGAGATCGTACATTTCTTTGAGGAAAATACGGGTAGTGTGGACTCAGCGGGAACGCTGTGGGAGGCCTTCAAAGTGGTGATCAGAGGGACAGCTATTGCAAAATCCAAAGGTTTACAGGGTGGCATTCTGGCTGATTTACAGGAGACGGAAGAGAGATTGGAAGAGGCTTTAAGAGGTGAAGATGACGCTAGACGGGGGCCAGAGTTGATTCTCATGCTGCAACAGAAATGTGCAGAACATTGGGACAGATTGTGTAATCTGAATTATAGAAAATACGTAGAGAGGCAACACGCGGGTGGAGATAAACCAGGTCGACTTCTAGCATGGTTGTATAAAAGCGAAAATCCCAAGGTCACGATCAGGACTATCACTAGAGAGGACGGCAGTGTAGCGGACACACAGGAGGGAGTCAACCAAGAGTTTGTAGACTATTATGGGGCATTGTATGCAGACCACGGTGAACACTGCTGGGACACGATAACAGAAACATTGGAGGATATAGGGTTGCCTGAGTTAAGCGAAGAGGAGAGAGAGGAGCTGGACTCACCAATTACCCTAGAGGAGCTTGGGGAGGTGGTACGACAGTTACCCACTAGTAAGACGCCGGGGACAGATGGGTTACTGAGTGAGTTCTATAAGGCATATGCGGAAGAGCTCCTCCCCCCATTGCTGGACGTATTGAATGAGACATTTGAGACAGGGAACTTACCAGAGTCCATGAGAGAAGCGATTATATTACCGCTACTCAAACCTAATAAACCCCGGCACAACTGCAGTTCGTATCGGCCTTTGTCGATGCTTAACCAAGACAGCAAAATACTGACGGCTGTGTTGGCAAATAGACTGAGGAGAGTGATTGGCAGTCTCATACACCCTGATCAAACAGGATATGTCCCAGGCAGGAACATCTCGAACAACCACAGGCGACTCCAGCGAATTATTGAAAGTAGTAATGGACAGACTGAGGAAATGGTGATTGTGTCATTGGACGCAATTAAGGCCTTTGATTCGGTCAGGTGGCCATGGCTAATGGCGACCTTGGAAGGGTATGGAATGGGTCCAGGATACCAACGGTGGGCGCAGATATTGTACAGAGAACCGCTAGCTAGGGTCAAGACAGGATCGGTGATATCGGACAGGTGGCAGCTATGCCGGGGCACCAGACAGGGGTGTCCATGGTCCCCAATGCTTTAAATACTGGCCCTGGAACCTCTAGCGATATATCTTAGACAACAGTATGTTATGATAGGCATCGAGGTGAAAGGGGAAAAGCATTTGATTTCTCTCTATGCGGATGACATGTTACTGTATCTAAGGTACCCGGAAGAGAATCTCCAATACATCCTGGAGGTAATGGATAGATATGCAGGTCTTTCTGGTATAGCAGTGAACCCCCAGAAGTCTAGCATGTTCCCGTTGGGCAGATATGCGGGTATACCCCGGGAAAAGTTGCCTGTGCTGCAGGTGCCATGGGCAGTGGATACGTTCCGATACTTGGGGATAGACATTTACCACACGGTAGAGGAAGAGCATAGACATAACACTGAGACAGCCCTGGCTAAAATCGGAAACTGCATGCGTTTTTGGGTGAAGTTACCCTTGGCTATGATGGGGAGGGGAGCGATGCTTAAGATGGTGGTTCTGCCTAGGCTCTTATATTATTTCGCGAATATCCCACATTTGATCCCGAATAAGTTTTTTGCCAAACTGAATAGTATGTGCAGAGATTTCTTATGGCATGGCACGCGAAATAGAGTGGCGTTATGGAAGTTACAGAACTTCCACGAAAAAGGGGGGATAAAATTGGCCAACTACGAGGTATATTATGTGGCCAGTCAACTGCAGTATGTCGCTAAATGGCTTTCGGACGAGGAAACCTCCGAATTTAGATTGCTTGGATCAGGATTGTGCACCCTTCTACTTAAAGGAAATGATGTGGGTACCCAGGGCAGACCTGAGGGGGCGTCCCAAGATGATGTTGCTGGGTTGGAAAATGTGGCGCCGAGCGTGTAGGATGCTGGAAAACGCGGCTCCATGCTCTCCGCAGATACCATTGGTCACGCTGATGGGGGCAGATGCTCAGTTACGGAAAATAATCAGAAACCATTGGGAGCCGGTGGGGCTTGCAACCATGGGAGACATTTGGCAGGAGGGCTCAATAGTTGCCTTTGAGGAGTTGCGGGATATGTCTGGGTTACATCCAGGTCAGTACATTGCATATTATAGAATAGTGAAAGAAGTGAAGACACTGTGGCCGGAAACTGTGCTAGAGTGCGAGCCAGATGTAGTAGTAGATATGATATACGACATAGCGGAGGGGGGCACGAGATATCTAGATTATATGAGATATTGATGCTCAGAGTGGGGAAAGAGGTCGTCCAACTGAGATTGGATTGGGAGACGGAAGTGGGGACCCTGATGGAAGACGAGGTGTGGGAACGGGTGCAAGGGTACCATAAGAAAGTGTCTAGAAATGCCAGGTTGCAGCAGATACAACTATATGTCATGCACAGAGCTTATATGACGCCACTGAAAATATCAAGGTTTGCGGGTGCGGGCCGACAGGCATGCCCTAAATGTGACGAAGAGAATGCGGACATGGTACACATGTTCTGGTCATGTCCGGTCATTGCCCGCTTTTGAAGGGAGGTGGAATGTAAACTAGCCCAGAAGGATGTCACGATTGTTGTAGACACGGTATGGGCCTGTCTGTTGGGAGTGTTTCCGAGATCTAAGAAGTTAAAACATGTGAGCAAGCTGAAAGATTTAGCATATGTGTTGGCAAAGAGAAGAATAGCCATGGCATGGAAGACATGTCGCAGTCCACGGGTGGAGGTGTGGTGGAAGGACCTGCAGAAATGGGCAGAGGCAGAAACAATGGTTTGGCAGGATGCGAGCAGGATCGGGGATCTAGAGGGGACAGAGTCCCTGATGGCCTGGAAATCACTAATAGCGGAACTGTTTGGGTCGATTCCGGACCCAAATGACTCCAGGGGGACGGATCACCTACCACAGGATGCAGATACGGAATGAGAAGCCGGTTGAGCTCAGACGGGGGGGCGGGGGGAGCAGTGCATTGATGTGGGTTGTACAACGGTTTTTGATAACAAATGCTCTGTTTTGTTTGTACTGTTTTTGTTGGCTTTAATAAAAAATTTAAAAAAAAAAAAAAAAAGTGTGTAGGGTGGAGCCGGAATCCTCGCATCTCCATAGAGAAGCGTCTGCATATAGAGGCCAGGATTGATGTGTGTAGGGTCGAGCTGGCATCCTCATATCTCAATAGAGAAGCGTCCGCATATAGAGGCCAGGATTGATGTGTGTAGCGTCGAGCCGGCATCCTCGCATCTCCATAGAGAAGCGTCCTCATAAAGAGGCCAGGATTGATGTGTGTAGGGTCAAGCCGGCATCCTCGCATCTACATAGAGAAGCGTCCTCATAAAGAGGCCAGGATTGATGTGTGTAGGGTTGAGCCGCCTTTTTCACATCTCCTAGAGAAGCGTCCTCATATAGAGGCCAGGATTGATGTGTGTAGGGTCGAGCCGCCATTACCACATCTCCTAGAGAAGCGTCCTCATATAGAGGCCAGGATTGATGGGTGTAGGGTCGAGCCGGCATCCTTGCATCTCCTAGAGAAGCGTCATCATAAAAAGGCCAGGATTGATGTGTGTAGGGTCAAGCCAGCATCCTCGCATCTACATAGAGAGGCGTCTTCATAAAGAGGCCAGGATTGAAGTGTGTAGGGTCAAGTCGGCATCCTCACATCTCCTAGAGAAGCATTCTCATAAAGAGGCCAGGATTGATGTGTATAGGGTCGAGTCGGATTCCTCGCATCTCCATAGAGAAGGGTCCGTATATAGAGGCCAGGATTGATGTGTGTATGGTCGAGCCGGCATCCTCGCATCTCCTAGAGAAGTGTACTCATAAAGAGGCCAGGATTGATGTGTGTAGGGTCGAGCCACCATTCTCACATCTCCTAGAGAAGCGCCCTCATAAAGAGGCCAGGATTGATGTGTGTATGGTCGAGCCGGCATCCTCGCATCTCCTAGAGACGCGTACCCATAAAGAGGTCAGGATTGATATGTGTAGGGACAAGCTAGCATCCTCGCATCTCCTAGAGAAGTGTACTCATAAAGAGGCCAGGATTGATGCGTGTAGGGTCGAGCTACCATTCTCACATCTCCTAGAGAAGCGTCCTCATAAAGAGACCAGGATTGATGTGTGTAGGGTCGAGCCGCCATTATCACATGTCCTAGAGAAGTGACCTCATATAGAGGCCAGGATTGATGTGTGTAGGGTCGAGTCGGCATCCTCGCATCTCCTAGAGAAGTGTCATCATAAGATGCCAGGATTAATGTGTGTAGGGTCGAGCCGCCATTATCACATGTCCTAGAGAAGTGACCTCATATAGAGGCCAGGATTGATGTGTGTAGCGTCGAGCCGGGAACCTCGCATCTCCATAGAGAAGCGTCCTCATAAAGAGGCCAGGATTGATGTGTGTAGGGTCAAGCCGGCATCCTCGCATCTACATAGAGAGGCGTCTTCATAAAGAGGCCAGGATTGAAGTGTGTAGGGTCAAGTCGGCATCCTCACATCTCCTAGAGAAGCGTTCTCATAAAGAGGCCAGGATTGATGTGTATAGGGTCGAGTCGGATTCCTCGCATCTCCATAGAGAAGGGTCCGTATATAGAGGCCAGGATTGATGTGTGTATGGTCGAGCCGGCATCCTCGCATCTCCTAGAGAAGTGTACTCATAAAGAGGCCAGGATTGATGTGTGTAGGGTCGAGCCACCATTCTCACATCTCCTAGAGAAGCGCCCTCATAAAGAGGCCAGGATTGATGTGTGTATGGTCGAGCCGGCATCCTCGCATCTCCTAGAGACGCGTACCCATAAAGAGGTCAGGATTGATATGTGTAGGGACAAGCTAGCATCCTCGCATCTCCTAGAGAAGTGTACTCATAAAGAGGCCAGGATTGATGCGTGTAGGGTCGAGCTACCATTCTCACATCTCCTAGAGAAGCGTCCTCATAAAGAGACCAGGATTGATGTGTGTAGGGTCGAGCCGCCATTATCACATGTCCTAGAGAAGTGACCTCATATAGAGGCCAGGATTGATGTGTGTAGGGTCGAGTCGGCATCCTCGCATCTCCTAGAGAAGTGTCATCATAAGATGCCAGGATTAATGTGTGTAGGGTCGAGCCGCCATTATCACATGTCCTAGAGAAGTGACCTCATATAGAGGCCAGGATTGATGTGTGTAGCGTCAAGCCGGGAACCTCGCATCTCCATAGAGAAGCGTCCTCATAAAGAGGCCAGGATTGATGTGTGTAGGGTCAAGCCGGCATCCTCGCATCTACATAGAGAAACGTCCTCATAAAGAGGCCAGGATTGATGTGTGTAGGGTCAAGCCGCCATTCTCACATCTCCTAGAGAAGCGTCCTCATAAAGAGGCCAGGATTAATGTGTGTAGGGTCAAGCCGGCATCCTCACATGTCATAGAGAAGCGTCTTCATAAAGAGACCAGGATTGATGTGTGTAGGGTCAAGCCGGCATCCTCGCATCTCCATAGAGAAGCGTCCTCATAAAGAGGCCAGGATTAATGTGTGTAGGGTCGAGCCGCCTTTTTCACATCTCCTAGAGAAGCGTCCTCATATAGAGGCCAGGATTGATGTGTGTAGGGTCGAGCCGGCATCCTCGCATCTCCTAGAGACGCGTACCCATAAAGAGGTCAGGATTGATGTGTGTTGGGACAAGCCAGCATCCTCGCATCTCCTAGAGAAGTGTACTCATAAAGAGGCCAGGATTGATGCGTGTAGGGTCGAGCTACCATTCTCACATCTCCTAGAGAAGCGTCCTCATAAAGAGACCAGGATTGATGTGTGTAGGGTCGAGCTGGCATCCTAGTATCTCCATAGAGAAGTGTCCACATATAGAGGCCAGGATTGATGTGTGTATGGTCGGGCCGGCATCCTCACATCTCCTAGAGACGCATGCCCATAAAGAGGTCAGGATTGATGTGTGTAGGGACAAGCCGGCATCCTCGCATCTCCTAGAGAAGCGTCCACATAAAGAGGCCAGGATTGATGTGTGTAGGTTCAAGTCGGCATCCTCGCATCTCCTAGAGAAGCGTCCTCATAAACGAGGCCAGGATTGATGTGTGTAGGGTCGAGCCGCCATTATCACATGTCCTAGAGAAGTGACCTCATATAGAGGCCAGGATTGATGTGTGTAGGGTCGAGTCGGCATCCTCGCATCTCCTAGAGAAGTGTCATCATAAGATGCCAGGATTGATGTGTGTAGGGTCGAGCCACCATTATGACATCTCCATAGAGAAGCGTCCTCATAAACAGGCTAGGATTGATATGTGTAGGGTCGAGCCGGCATCCTCGCATCTCCTAGAGAAGCGTCCTCATAAAGAGCCCAGGATTGACGTGTGTAGGGTCAAGCCGGCATCCTCGCATCTCCTAGAGAAGCGTCCTCATAAAGAGGCCAGGATTGAAGTGTGTAGGGTCGAGCCGGAATCCTCGCATCTCCATAGAGAAGCGTCTGCATATAGAGGCCAGGATTGAAGTGTGTAGGGTCGAGCCGGAATCCTTGCATCTCCATAGAGAAGCGTCTGCATATAGAGGCCAGGATTGATGTGTGTAGGGTCGAGCTGGCATCCTCATATCTCCATAGAGAAGCGTCCGCATATAGAGGCCAGGATTGATGTGTGTAGCGTCGAGCCGGCATCCTCGCATCTCCATAGAGAAGCGTCCTCATAAAGAGGCCAGGATTGATGTGTGTAGGGTCAAGCCGGCATCCTCGCATCTACATAGAGAAGCGTCCTCATAAAGAGGCCAGGATTGATGTGTGTAGGGTTGAGCCGCCTTTTTCACATCTCCTAGAGAAGCGTCCTCATATAGAGGCCAGGATTGAAGTGTGTAGGGTCAAGTCGGCATCCTCACATCTCCTAGAGAAGCGTTCTCATAAAGAGGCCAGGATTGATGTGTGTAGGGTCGAGCCGGAATCCTCGCATCTCCATAGAGAAGGGTCCGCATATAGAGGCCAGGAATTATGTGTGTTGGGTCGAGCCGGCATCCTCGCATCTCCTAGAGAAGTGTACTCATAAAGAGGCCAGGATTGATGTGTGTAGGGTCGAGCCACCATTCTCACATCTCCTAGAGAAGCGCCCTCATAAAGAGGCCAGGATTGATGTGTGTATGGTCGAGCCGGCATCCTCGCATCTCCTAGAGATGCGTACCCATAAAGAGGTCAGGATTGATATGTGTAGGGACAAGCCAGCATCCTTGCATCTCCTAGAGAAGTGTACTCATAAAGGGGCCAGGATTGATGCGTGTAGGGTCGAGCTACCATTCTCACATCTCCTAGAGAAGCGTCCTCATAAAGAGACCAGAATTGATGTGTGTAGGGTCGAGCTGGCATCCTAGTATCTCAATAGAGAAGCGTCCATATATAGAGGCCAGGATTGATGTGTGTATGGTCGGGCCGGCATCCTCGCATCTCCTAGAGACGCGTACCCATGAAGAGGTCAGGATTGATGTGTGTAGGGACAAGCCGGCATCCTCGCATCTCCTAGAGAAGCGTCCACATAAAGAGGCCAGGATTGATGTGTGTAGGTTCAAGCCGGCATCATCGCATCTCCTAGAGAAGCGTCCTCATAAACGAGGCCAGGATTGATGTGTGTAGGGTCGAGCCGCCATTATCACATGTCCTAGAGAAGTGACCTCATATAGAGGCCAGGATTGATGTGTGTAGGGTCGAGTCGGCATCCTCGCACCTCCTAGAGAAGTGTCATCATAAGATGCCAGGATTGATGTGTGTAGGGTCGAGCCACCATTATGACATCTCCATAGAGAAGGGTCCTCATAAACAGGCTAGGATTGATATGTGTAGGGTCGAGCCGGCATCCTCGCATCTCCTAGAGAAGCGTCCTCATAAAGAGCCCAGGATTGATGTGTGTAGGGTCAAGCCGGCATCCTCGCATCTCCTAGAGAAGCGTCCTCATAAAGAGGCCAGGATTGAAGTGTGTAGGGTCGAGCCGGAATCCTCGCATCTCCATACAGAAGCGTCTGCATATAGAGGCCAGGATTGATGTGTGTAGGGTCGAGCTGGCATCCTCACATCTCCATAGAGAAGCGTCCGCATATAGAGGCCAGGATTGATGTGTGTAGCGTCGAGCCGGCATCCTCGCATCTCCATAGAGAAGCGTCCTCATAAAGAGGCCAGGATTGATGTGTGTAGGGTCAAGCCGACATCCTCGCATCTACATAGAGAAGCGTCCTCATAAAGAGGCCAGGATTGATGTGTGTAGGGTCGAGCCGGCATCCTCGCATCTACATAGAGAAGCGTCATCATAAAAAGGCCAGGATTGATGTGTGTAGATTCGAGCCGGCATCCTCGCATCTACATAGAGAAGCGTCCTCATAAAGAGGCCAGGATTGATATGTGTAGGGTTGAGCCTGCATCCTCGCATCTCCTAGAGAAGCGTCCTCATAAAGGACCCAGGATTGATGTGTGTTGGGTCGAGCCGGCATCTTTGCATCTCTATAGAGAAGCGTCCTCATAAAGAGGCCAGGATTGATGTGTGTAGGGTCAAGCCGGCATCCTCGCATCTACATAGAGAACCGTCCTCTTAAAGAGGCCAGGATTGATGAGTGTATGGTCAAGCCGGCATCCTCGCATCTACATAGAGAAGCCTCCTCATAAAGAGGCCAGCATTGATGTGTGTAGGGTCAAGCCGGCATCTTTGCATCTACAAAGAGAAGTGTCCTCATAAAGAGGCCAGGATTGATGTGTGTTGGGTCAAGCCGCCATTCTCACATCTCCTAGAGAAGCGTCCTCATGTAGAGGCCAGGATTGATGTGTGTAGGGTCGAGCCGCCATTATCACATCTCCTAGAGAAGCGTCCTCATATGGAGGCCAGCATTGATGTGTGTAGGTACAAGCCGGCATCCTCGCATCTCCATCTGCCAGTAGCGCCGCAGTGATGGGGCAAGAGTTTTGAAGTAAAGGAAAAAGGGCGGACCGAAACAATTACAGCCCGCCGCCTGCAATAAATTACAACATAGCGCTAAACCTGCAGGAAAGCCATTTGAAAAGAACTCAGGTTAGTGCACGATAAATGACAACGAAATGTCTTCGAAAAACCTTGATGAACAACAATGAGTAATGTGTTTTTTTTTACAAACAGGTTCTACTGCGATAAAGTGTAAGAGGATTCAATTCAGCACTACAGCCAAGTTAACGCCTAGTCTAGAATACTGAATGAAAACCCTTATTGATATATCTTTAGGTCCAGTTCATGCGTCCTGGATGACTACCCTTGTATAACACCCCTCTCTTGGAATCCCCCTGACCCCACTGAGCCAAGAAGTAGTTCTGTTTTGCAAGTTTAAAAGGTTTATTTGATAAATTAAAATATATATATCACACTTTATAATAAATTAATAATTGAATATCACACTTAATCTGATATGGTAAATATTTACAACGGAGAATCTGGCACTAGCACACTTCTTTATAATGACTAATGAGTTGACCTGAAATGGATAAGGTAGCACACTGGTAAATAGGAACAAAAGTATAATGTGGTAGAGGATGCTTTATGTAGCTCCGGTGGATGCAATATTCAATGAATGCAGTACAGAAAATACGCAATATGATTCAACCAGACAATGTAATCACTTTTCTCGGGCTATTCCCTCCCCCCCTCTTTATGCAATGCAAGGAAATGGAAGGAAAACACACAGTCCTCAGAAATGCAATCAATGTAATCAGTTCAATCCAGCAAGCTTAGACAACAGAAAACAGGTAGGAGTTTTGAAAACACAGGCCCAAATGCTTTTATATGTGTTAGCAATGGATGAGAAATATGCTGGAAATGCTGTTAATTCCCTTTCAGAGGTTCAGGGTGAGTGGTATCTAGTTAATATTAGTCCAGGCTCACACTAGCAATGAGGCAGGGATAGTTAGCAGGTTAAACGAATTTCTGGCAAATGGAAGGCAGGCATCAGCAGTTTTTTTACATGTGAAGAAATTGCAAATCGCGGTAAAATTCGCGGATGCGCCGAGCGCTATTACAAAGGAACCACAAGGACTATCTCTACCGTTTTGGGGTCCTAGAAAAGCCTGGGATCTCAGCTTCCAAATGAAAGTTATTGCAAGTCTCTAGCCCAAACGGTTGCGGAGATATGAGTAATTTAGTAAAGGTCGTTTTTGGTTTTGTAAATTTTAAACGCACACTTTTTCAAAATGACAAGTGACAAATTTTTGCAGCTAGAATGACAGGTGACAGCTAGGAGGCAGTTCTACTTAGGTTAAATAGATTGAATTAGATGAATTTAAACTAAGAGATGTGTTCTGAGTTTTGCTAAGTACTCACAAGAGATTTTGAACAGGAAAGCGACTTGGTCACGGACTTCAGTCTGGTCAGGTCTTTCCGGGTTCTGCTCACAGCGCCTGGCCTCTGGAACTGCTCACAGGGGTCTGGTCTCTGCTAGGCACCGGTTCTTTGGGTCTCTCTGCTCTGGATAGATTGAAGTCTCTAGTTTGGCTTTCTGGAGTTTGATGGAGGTAAGTATGGATTTTTCCGGCAGAGCTTTCAGCGGCAGATGAAAAATGAATCTCCTATCTGTCCTGTCTGTCTGCTTTTATGTGTTTAGAATGTGGGTGTGTTCTAGCATCACTGACCCTACCTCTCTCTCAGCTTCTAATTGGTCAAACTTCCATTTCTTACTTGATTGGGGGAATGAAATGAAGTGTCATCAGGATGAGGTCTGTTTATGATACAGAGAACCCACCCCTGTCAACTTTACACACAATCTATATCTGACCTAAAAACATATTTGCACAGGTACACATTTGTTTAAAATTACATATACATGGTGTGGCTGAATTTAGCCATGTCTATGTCCAAATCTGCTCATTCTCGGAGCTTGCATTCAAAGAGTGTACATAATTGACTTTTTAACTGCTTTTCCAAATTCCGACATGGACCCAACTTTACATACATGTGTGCAGGGGGTAGGGACATTAACTGATGAAGTTTCAGATTTTTAACATGCACACATTTAGAGTAATATCCACTTTTCCGCTAAAACCCCCCTGAACATACCACCGGTTCCTACCACGTCTTAAACTGTGGGCAGAAAAATCACACGAATTATGGTATCATTTATAAAATTTTCACATGTCCGCTCTATGAATTATCCCCCTTTTTATAAAACCATATCCTTGCTGCAGGGGTGTGTCTTTTCAGGTCACATGGTACAGAAACCAGTCTTTCCAGTTTCTGCCAAGCCAGCTTGCTTCTCACAGGCAGTGCTCCTCCCAGCTTCTCCAGGAGGAAGCCACTTTTTACGACGTCTGTAATAAAAAACCTTTGCCTGAGTGGAGAGGGCTTTGTTCACTCTCTGGCAGAGCACAGGAAATTCAATTATCAGATAGATGGCATATCCTTAGCCTGGGCAGCAAAAGGAAGGTTGGCCTGGGAACACAGTGGTGACTCAAGTTTCACTCCTGATGGGTAGTTGCTAGGCAAAATCAAGTTCCTTAAGCCAGACCTTCAGCTAACTTTTTGTTGCTTTTAAAATAACTTGTAATTTTACACATGCAGCTAGAATGCTGATTCTAAGTGCAAAACTATGACATTTCAACAGTTACAAAGGCATGTGACACCAAACATAGGTCACTCATTTAATTTAACATTTTCGATTTTGGTGGTTTTAAATCCAGTTGTAGTTAGGCTTAAGCTGCTGACTCCATAGCATTTTTGTTATAAGCATTGTTTTTGGGCTCTTCATTTCCCAGATTTTGTAGGCACACAAAACTCCATTCTGCCAAATGTCTGCTGGTGTTCAGTGAATATTTTGCACATGTTGCAAGGTTTGAAATAGGCATTTTGCTTGCCTTCAGAAAAACGCACAGAGTGGTTTTAAAACGCCGGCTTTTGGATAGTGGTGAGTACTGGTACTGCACTCATTTTTGGGATTTAAGAAATGAATTCCCCACACTTCTAGGTTGCATTTGGCAATCAGCATTGCCATTCCCAATGGTTTCAGACTACTGTGCGGGTAGTCCAATGGTGGTTTTAAAGCGCTTTGAAGCTAACCGGCGCTACTGTTTTTCCTTTGGCAACCCATTTCCCTCATGGCAACCCGGCCTTTCATTCTCGCACTGGTGGGTGGCAAGTGAGGCAACCATTTTGGTGGGCGCACAAACTGCGCAGCTTTCCTGGATTTCAGCGCACATGTGGGTTTTCCGCCATCTTGAATTTTCTAAGCCCACAGCACCAAATGTTGTAGCAGGATAGCTTAAACGTGGGTCAGGACACCCAACAAGTCCCCCCCACGCGACTGCACTTTGAATTTGAGTCGATGGGGAGTCGCGTGCACAAGGGTTTTGACCCATGCACCGGTCTGTCCGCATAATCTTCTTCCTCTTCTGTAGATGGCACAGTTCAGCATCTTCTTCTCCATCCGGTACTGATCGATCGGTTCTCCTCGCCGGTCCTGATGGGAGTATTGGGCGGTACCCCGGGCCCGTTGCGTCTCTGCTCCCGGTCTCCGGATCGTTCTTCTTGGTCATCCTTCATGGTTTCATCTCTCCTAGGATGATAAAGCAAAAGCGGCAATATCTACTCATAGACGTTTTTCCACCACTGTTGAGGTAGTGGGGCGGCATATGCATTTCATCATAACGAAATATTACATTCTTATTTTGAAAAAAAAAAAACAGCATCACTAGAGACAGTTTCATGTAAATCACAATATTTTAGAGACTAGATGTGGTAGGTTTTATGATTGGAACTGAATTAGTCTGATACAGTACCCGCTAGGATTCCAGAGGATTCCTCCAGTTGTTGCAGAGTGTGCCTGGGATGGCAACATTTCAACTGGTTTATGTGGACCCACTTGTCTTCCCCCTCTGCCGAACCGCCTTTGGGGATGCGGATCTTGTAGGCCACAGGGGAGATCTTATCGACGATCTCAAAGGGTCCCTTCCATGTAGGCAAAAATTTGCGCTGCTTGGCCTGGTTCCTTTGGAAGTTGTATAGATAGACCCGGTCTCCCACCTGATATTCCTTCCTGGAAGTTTTCAGGTCATAATGGGTCTTCATGCTATCAGCCGATCTTTCTAGATTCCGCTGAGCATAAGCAAAAGCATGTTGAAGGTGTTTCCTTAAATTCTCTACATACTCATGAGTAGTGGAGGCATTTATCAGTGTCTGCTCTTGGGTCCTATAGAGCAAATGCTGAGGAAGCACCATCTTGCGCCCAGTCATCAATTCAAATGGTGACATTTTGGTTGCAGATGAAGGGGTAGATCTGATGGCCATTAGGACCAGAGGTAATCGGATATCCCAACTTGGCCCAGAATCTGCCACAAACTTCTTTAATATGCTCACAATTGTCCGGTTATATCTCTCTACTGCCCCAGAAGAAGCTGGTCTATAAGCAATATGCAGCTTTCTCTTGACCCCCAGTAGCTCCCACATCTTTGTCATTACTTCACTGGTGAAGTGGCTACCTCTGTCTGACTCAATCCTTTGAGGTAGACCAAAACGGGAAAAGATGTGGTTAATCATCAAGGCAGCTGCAGTTTCTGCCTTGCAATTTGGGGCTGGGAGACATTCCACCCACTTGGTAAACAAGCATGTGACGGTCAACATGTACTTATTCCCCCTAGCCGAGCGAATCACAGGGCCTACAAAGTCGATTTGTAAATCTGACCATGGCAGTGTCATCCCCCGCTTTTGTAAAGGTGCCCGGTGTGTGAGGGATGTCGGCTGAAATTGTGCACACACAAGACAACCCTTCAAATATTGGTTGAGGTCCTGGCCCATGTGTGGCCAGTATGCAACCTCTCTTAAGATTTCCAGTGTTGTGTGAAACCCCCTATGACCGGCGGTGGCCGCATCATGGGCGTGACTTAACATCAGGCTTCGGAATGAGGTAGGAACCACCCACTGATCGTGGCCAGCTTTGGATTTCCTTACCAGCAAACCGTCTTGGATCCGGAACATTTTTGGACATTTCATCAACACTCTTAGGTCCTCTTTCCCAATGTAATCGGTATCCGTCAGGGGAAAGTTCTCAGGGTCCTCAAGGTGCTGGTAAAATTTACCAATAATGGGATCCCCCTTCTGAGCGGTAATCAAATCAGCATCAGGGGTCTCCTTACTCCATTGTGCAATTGAAAGGTCGTTGTGAGCATTTGTCTGGGACCTAGTGATAGCAGTGACCTGGATTTCCCCCAACAGGGACTCAATCTCAATTAGATCCCCTTTGATGGCCCCGGTTTTGGCCAGCTGATCAGCTAAGTCATTTCCAGTTTTGTCTGGTCCCTCTACTTTGGAATGACCCTTGATCTTTTTCCAATAGATGGTCATCCCATTCGATGTGACCAGATCATCAATGTTTTGGATCAACTTCCCATGTTTCAAGGGTTTGTTGTTAGCACATAACATGCCTCTGGTTTTCCAATTAACCAGGTGCTCCACTAACCCGTTCCGTACATAATCCGAATCTGTGATTATGACCAGTTCGTGGAGTTGATGCTGGACAGCAGTGAGGATGGCCTGATGCACAGCCATCAATTCTGCCACCTGACTACTTCGGGGACCAATTTTGTATCCAGCGGAGGGTTCTGGGGACTCATTCACCCATGCATTCCCTACGCCGGCCACCAGTTCTTTCTCCCCGTTGTTGTCAACATGGTAAGAGCATCCATCCACATAGACAGTGGGCATTCCCTCACACTTGTCTTCTTCAAAGACCTTGTGTGGGGAATTAAGGTATGCCTCCATGTTGTCCTTGATTTTTAGACTTTCGTCCTCGAGACAGTTTTCTCTGGCACAATCATGCAAGTCAGCCAGACCTTGTGCGAGGGGACTCTTCTTGTTTTGGCCATATCTGACCTCCACAGGAAAGCCTTGCATTGACAGAATCCAGGAAGTAATTCGGGAATTACTCACATTTCCGGCCCGGATTCTGTCACTTTGGAGATATTGCAGAGGCTGGTGTGGAGTCTCCACTATGATGTGTTCCCCCTGGATAAACGGGCGGTAATTCTTCAATGCCCACACCGTTGCCAGGAGTGCCTTCTCACAATCGTTGAATTTTTCCTCCACAGAGGATAAAGTTTTGCTCGCATAGGAGATTACTTTATTGACCTTGTCATGCTTTTGATATAATACTGCCGTCAAGCACGTATTAGAGAACCCCGTCTCCAGGAAGAACTCCTTGTTTCTGACAGGGTAAGCTAGGCAAGGCGCTTGTGAGAGGCTTCTTTTGAGTTGTTTTACTGCCTCGGCTTGTTCTGGACCCCATTCCCACTTGACCCCCCCCTTCAGGAGATGAATCAGGGGTCTGGTGATCTCTGCGTAGCCCTCAATGAACTTTCTGCTGTAATTAGTCAGTCCAAGGAGGCTCCTTAGTTCCCGCAGAGTTGTGGGGTCTTTCAGTTTCTGAAGTGCTTCCACTTTCTTTTCCTGGGGACAGAGACCCTGAGGAGTAATCTCATGCCCCAAGAAATTAACACGGGTTCTACACCACTGTGCTTTCTGAAAGGAAAGTTTTGCTCCGGCGGCCCTCAACTGTGTCAGAACATAACGGATCTCCGCTATGTGTTCCTCCACAGATGAACTTTTGATGAGGACATCATCTACATAAGCCAGGTTACCCCTTGCACCCAGGTCGGGCATGGCCTTATGTAGGAAAATATTGAACTCATTGCCGGAGTTGAGGTATCCGAAGGGAGTCCGGGTCCATGTGTACTGCTGGCCCCCAAAGGTAAAAGCCAGCTTGTATTGGTCCTCCCTGCTGACAGGCACGGTCCAGTATCCATTGGTCAGGTCTATTGCAGTGAATACCTGTGACCCCTGAATCTGGGCCAGCCCTTGGTCAATGTAGGGAAGAGGCCATCGGGAAGTGTGGACCCGTTTGTTGAGCTCCCTGAGGTCAGCGCAGAGTCTCCACTGGCCGTTTGGCTTCAATATTCCCAGCACCGGATTATTGAAGGTGCTGTGGACTGGACGGATTATTCCCCGGGACTCAAGGTTCTTAATTATTTCAGTAAGGGACTCCATTGATGCGAGAGGCAAGCGATATTGCTTCACAAACACTGGAGTCATGCCAGGGTCCGTGGGGATTGTTGTGGTGTGGATGTCGGTGCGACCACAGTCATATGAGTCTACCGCAAAGAGATCTTGGAAATCCAAGAAAACTTGTTTCAACTTTTGCTTTTGTTCCAGAGTCACACAGGCATCAGCTAGGTTGACTCTCTCTTCCACCATCTGCCTGAAGCCTGGAAAGACTTCTGGTTTGGCTATCTCCGCGGCCTCCTCCAGCTGGGTGGAGAAGTCCCTGGTCAGAGTGCTGATTTGGACCGGAGGCTTCAGGTGGGAAAGGCAGCCCTCATGGACCTGGAAAATCACCTCATCCCTCCTGAAGTCACAGGTCACATCTTCCTTACCATAGGGGCAGGAAGTGTACACCAGGAAGTTCCCCCCATGCCGGGTAAAAATCCTGTCTGGTGTTGCGTTGTCATCACTGTCACTGTCAAAACAGTCCTTGGGGATGGGTCCTAACAGTTCATTTACAAGATCAATGGAGAAATGTCGGTCATCAACCGCCATTCCAATAATGGTGCCTGCGGCTAGAGTAATACTCTTTAAGTCGCTGTTATCCACCTCTATTAGAATGGTGTCATGTTCTATGTTGACTAATGGTGTTGGGTTTACCCCCAACCCTTGCTGTTGGAGAGAAGCATTTAGATGTATGTAAGCATCAGGGTTTTTCAACTCTTGTCCCCTTTTAACTTTCACTTCCAGGGAGAATTGTCGGGTCCTTTCTGGAATGGTGACTTCCTCTTTAACCTGAATTTCAACTGCATAAGGTAGCAATTGAGCTGACCTAAATGCTTTTTCTGGATCATCAAAGCCCATGGGATTATCCGCTAATCGGGACCAAGCTTTGAAGTTTATTAGGTCCAAACTAATGGCAAAGCGATTGAGAATGTCACTGCCTAAGTAAAAGGCGGCAGGGACGTCTCGCACGACCCAACAATTGTGGACTATGCTCTTGTTGCCAATGGAGATTTTGAGCATACACCTGCTTGGCAGGAGATGTTTGGAATTAGGTGCTTCCAGGTCCATTTCCCACTTGTCTATCAGTTTGAAGGTGGGAATGGCTGGATCTTTTGGGAGTTGGCGAAACATGGCTTCGCTGATGAAGCTCTTACCGTTGTTCACACACACTCGAGCGAGAACAGAGTCCTTCCCATCATTTAACTGAACAGGGAGGAACAACTGCTCTCCAATTTGCTGAATATCAGCCAGGCTCTGAGCTGATTTCACATCTTTCTGGACCATAGGAGTGGGAGTTTCAGATTGTGGATTGGTATAGAATTTCAGAGTGTTTCCTTCCAGCGTGGAATACCACCTTAAACTGGAAGGAAGGTTGATTTTCAGAAATAGAGAGGACCCCCCATCACCAGTCTGTTGTCCTACTGCTATTACTGTCACGTCTGGAATTTGGTTGTTCTGGAAGTGGAATTCTACTTGGTCTGATTTTTGTTCAACCATGTGGCATGTGCCATTTAAACTAACATGGTTGACACTCTGTTTTAATTTTATGGGTCGGCTAGTCTGGGTCCAGAGGACCTTGTTTACGCAATCTATTAGGGGTGACAACCTTCTCAGGAGGTCATTCCCTAGTAAACAAGGGGTGCCCTCTGGGGTCACAACTATGACCGGGTGTTTCAACTTGTGTCGCCCGATCTTAAAGTCCAAGTCTGCAGTCCCCTCAACGGGAATTTCCTTCCCGTCAAAGTTCTGCAGTTGTCCAGGAAGAGAGGTGAGAGGAATTTGGTAATTCTCTCCCCTTCCTGCATTCAGTTCGTCAAAGGCCCTTCTGGACAGAAGGGTAGCTTGAGATCCAGTGTCCACCAGTGCTGAGATTGTACCCTGCCCCTGTACTTGTACCGGGGCATAATATCTTCCCTCCTTCTCCTCAAGGGGGCACAGATAATGTACATTTTTGGACAACTGGTGGGCTAATTTTCTGGTTTTGGACATCGCTAGCGAAGAGGTTTGGGCAGAATTCTGTGGAGAGTCTTGGGAATCTGAAAGAAAAAGTTGGCAACTGGAGATCAGAGCCATTGTGGGTTCCCCTGGCTCCGGTTCTGGGCCGCCCCCCCCTTTTTGGAGGCAGTCACCAGGATGGGTTTGAACCAGGGGATTTTCTTGCTGTTGGTTCTGGGATGAGATGGTGGGCGGCGGTAGCTCAGTCTCCACATCTCCCCAGTCTGGATTTGCATCCCTAGGGACCCATTTTTCTTTGGGAGGAGTTCCCCCCTCTCTGAAGGAGAAGATCCTTTTCCCAGGATCCTCTGAGGATCCCTCTCCCTCAAATTGGAAGATCTGTACCTCCTCCTCAAACTGAGTCTGTTTGGGTCTTTTGTTTCTCCTACCCCCCCTCTGCTCCTTAGGAGGCAGACATTCAGGGGCAAGAGATTTTGTTTCCGGTTCCTGGGTTTCCAGGGGCTGTTTACAAGTGAGGAAGGAAGCTTCCTCCAAGGCTTTACACCCCCCTTCCCTTTGTGCCTCCTCCCTGGGAACCGGTGATTTATCGGGGTGCTGCCCCCGTCATTGTTCTGGAGCACCAGGTCCAGAGTTGGGTGCGTTCTGCGCCGGCATGCTGATCTGAGGGTTCTGCTGTGCCCTCAGTATATGACCCATATCCCGCGCCATATTTTGAACCTGGCGCTCTAACTGGGAAACCCGCTCAGGCTGATACGGGGCCCTGTTTTCTCCCCTGGGCTGATCCCGGGAAGGGTAGCTGTCCCTCCTCTGGTAGTACCCCTGGTTGGGAAGATTTTGGTACCCCTCCACCCTTGGCCTCCCCTCTCCCGGATTCAGTGGTCTGGGCTCAGGGAATTGAGGAAAGAAGGATGGATGATTTTGGGGTTGGAAGTCGGGTGGATATCTGGGGAAAAAGTTCTGCCCAGGGTTTGGTAAATTTCTGCCCTCCTGTGGGAAGTTTGGAGGGAAGTTCCCTGGGTTAGGTGCTTGTCTGGATCCCCCCCCTTGGGCTGGAGGAGTCCACACATAACCCAGGATGGGTCGATTACCTTTGTAGCGAGGACTTACATAGTCAGGAGAGCGAGGGACCCCATTTGTGGGGCTGCCTCCCTGGCTCCCTGTCTGCGACTGGCCCGAGGACCTTCTGGGCCTAGCATTATTAGGTGCAGGTAGGTTTTTAGGCCCCCCCATCTCCAAATCCAAAACGGGGGTGACCTTTACCTCTGCCACCTTGGCAGCAGCAGGGGTGCTGTTGGCTTTGGGGTTTTTCTGGGCATTGCTTTTATTTTCTATGGGCTTCTGCACCTCATAGATGCGGGTAGCCTGTTCAATGACCCAGTCTAAAGATCTTTTCTCGTGAAAATCCCTCACGAGCTGGGTCATGATATATTTGGGCAAGGCATGGAAAAACGTGTTTATAAATTCACGGCTATCCGTGCGCACCCTTCTTGTGGTCTGTGCAAAAGCCCGCTTTAACTCCTGCACAAATTCTTGTGGGGCCTGATCCTCCCCACATTGCAAATTGTAGGCTGCCTTGCGAGCCTCTTGAGGATTTCTGTGAACAGAAAAATGTTTCAGGATGGCCGCCTTATAGGTGGACCATCTTAAATGATTTTGGTCCTCCAGCCCCGCAAAGAAACTGGAGTATTCCGGGGAGAAGGTCCACTTTACATATTGAATGCAGCTTTGGCTGTCCTTCAAATGGAAAGTCTCCATCATTTGTTCAAACAACTCTAAGTGCTCCCAAACAGAATACTTAGCGTTCTTATGGTAAGGCGTGATGACGCTCCTGATCGCCTTAATCTGCTTTAAGGGGTCCTTGAGCAAGGCCCTTTTTGCCTTATTGGCCTTTTTGGTTCGGGTAACCCTTGTCCATTCTTCGTCGGACTCAGAGGCACTGCTCCCAGAGGTTCCCGTCTGTTCTTCCAGGTTTTCCCGGATTCTGCGAGCCTGGGAATGGCTGGCAGAATGTGGGGACCTGGTCTCCTGTGTCCTGCGCAGTTCAGAGGAGTCTTCAGATTCCTCCTTGCTGTCAGGATTGGATGGGTACCCCCTCCACTGACCTAACTGGGCAGAGGTTTTCAGGATGCCCTTAATGGGCCTACTCTCCTGGGGTTCCCCACTGAACTGTATTGTACTTGGGTGCCCATACCCGGATGCCCACCCCTCCATTCCTGGATGGTACTGGCCTATGAGCCCCATACTCTTAGCTGGATAGTAATCTGCCATCCCTGTGGCCCTGTGCTCATGTGCGCCAGGGGACACGGGGGTGGTAGAGTCCAGGGACTGGGGAAGATGAAGGCCCCTGGTGTTAGGGCTCCTGCGGTTATGGTCAGGAGTCTCTCTTTCCCAGCGGACCTCATCTCTATCCGCCCCTGCTCCCTGTTGCAATGCAAGAGCCTGCATTTGTGCTTTCAGTTCCTCTGTTAAGGCCTTACTCGACTCTATCAGTTTCTCCTGCATCGCTACCTGTTGCTGGAGCCTATCATTGTGTTGACAGAGGGCCTCATTTTCCCTCTGTGCTTCCTGGTTGGTCCTGGAGAACTGGGCCAGTCTTTGCTGCAGGAGGGTTACCTCCTGAGCTGTGTCCCTATTGGCCTGCTCCTTTCTTGCTAGAGCATCCTCCACCCTTCTGGTGTGCTCTACCAAGTTCTGGTTTTCTTTTTGGGGGTCACCCAGCCCCTGGTGGGCCAGGTGATTTTCTTCCATTTTCCTTTTTAAATGGCAGACTTCCTGGCCTAAGGCGTCTCTTTCCTGACTAAGAGCCTGCATTTGTGCCGCCAGGTCGTCCCTTTGCCTTTGGAAGGCACCAGCTTTCTGGCGCTCCTGATCAAACTCTGCCTGGGTATCCAGGTCTTTCAGAATTAGTTTGTTGCTCTCTACCTTCACTCTATCTAGATGACTTTGCAGGGTGGCTACCTGCTCCGTGCATGCCCTGTTAAAGTCTAATTGTTGCTCCAGCTTTTTCTGGCTCTGCAGTAAGGAGTCCAAACTGTCTTGGTGCTCCTTCTGCAGGGCCAGAAATCTGGTATCCTGTTCTGACTTTTCCTTTTGCAGCACATCCATATCCTCCTTCATTTTAGTGATGTACAGTCTGCTGTCATTTTCTGACTCCTGGCTCCTCTGCAGCCTCTGCTCAGAAGAGACCAGGTCAGATTGGACCTTCTCTAACACCATCTGTTGCCTATTTGCCAGATTTTGGCTTTCAGCACATCTATCCTGCATGTCTCCCATATATAGGTACAGGTATGCTGCTATCCTAACAATCTTGTCGTGCTCATCTTTGGCCTTAGGAGCCATATATAGTTCACTCAGGGCCACGTGTAATGGACCCTGATCTCTATATATATCTGACCCTGTTTCAGTGACCTGTTGCGTGATGGCCTGCAACCAGACTGTTTGGTCCTGGTGAGTCCATTCACCTCTCACAAATAGTTTGTGTAAGAAGTGCTCTCTGGCTATTTTCATGTCTACTAAGGTCGTCATTCTAGAGATTGGTCTCTGTCCTGACTTACAGAAGTTTGTATTTTATTTTTTTTGCAGAACAGAACTTTTCTTGGAGTGTCCCTTTTGAGGAATGCTTCACAGCGTAATGCAGCGTGGTGATCCGACTGGATGTATGTATCCCGTCAGTTAGCACACTGTATTAATCTGCACAAATGGTAAATCTAACCCAACATCCCGGACGAGCCCCCACTTTGTAAGAGGATTCAATTCAGCACTACAGCCAAGTTAACGCCTAGTCTAGAATACTGAATGAAAACCCTTATTGATATATCTTTAGGTCCAGTTCATGCGTCCTGGATGACTACCCTTGTATAACACCCCTCTCTTGGAATCCCCCTGACCCCACTGAGCCAAGAAGTAGTTCTGTTTTGCAAGTTTAAAAGGTTTATTTGATAAATTAAAATATATATATCACACTTTATAATAAATTAATAATTGAATATCACACTTAATCTGATATGGTAAATATTTACAACGGAGAATCTGGCACTAGCACACTTCTTTATAATGACTAATGAGTTGACCTGAAATGGATAAGGTAGCACACTGGTAAATAGGAACAAAAGTATAATGTGGTAGAGGATGCTTTATGTAGCTCCGGTGGATGCAATATTCAATGAATGCAGTACAGAAAATACGCAATATGATTCAACCAGACAATGTAATCACTTTTCTCGGGCTATTCCCTCCCCCCCTCTTTATGCAATGCAAGGAAATGGAAGGAAAACACACAGTCCTCAGAAATGCAATCAATGTAATCAGTTCAATCCAGCAAGCTTAGACAACAGAAAACAGGTAGGAGTTTTGAAAACACAGGCCCAAATGCTTTTATATGTGTTAGCAATGGATGAGAAATATGCTGGAAATGCTGTTAATTCCCTTTCAGAGGTTCAGGGTGAGTGGTATCTAGTTAATATTAGTCCAGGCTCACACTAGCAATGAGGCAGGGATAGTTAGCAGGTTAAACGAATTTCTGGCAAATGGAAGGCAGGCATCAGCAGTTTTTTTACATGTGAAGAAATTGCAAATCGCGGTAAAATTCGCGGATGCGCCGAGCGCTATTACAAAGGAACCACAAGGACTATCTCTACCGTTTTGGGGTCCTAGAAAAGCCTGGGATCTCAGCTTCCAAATGAAAGTTATTGCAAGTCTCTAGCCCAAACGGTTGCGGAGATATGAGTAATTTAGTAAAGGTCGTTTTTGGTTTTGTAAATTTTAAACGCACACTTTTTCAAAATGACAAGTGACAAATTTTTGCAGCTAGAATGACAGGTGACAGCTAGGAGGCAGTTCTACTTAGGTTAAATAGATTGAATTAGATGAATTTAAACTAAGAGATGTGTTCTGAGTTTTGCTAAGTACTCACAAGAGATTTTGAACAGGAAAGCGACTTGGTCACGGACTTCAGTCTGGTCAGGTCTTTCCGGGTTCTGCTCACAGCGCCTGGCCTCTGGAACTGCTCACAGGGGTCTGGTCTCTGCTAGGCACCGGTTCTTTGGGTCTCTCTGCTCTGGATAGATTGAAGTCTCTAGTTTGGCTTTCTGGAGTTTGATGGAGGTAAGTATGGATTTTTCCGGCAGAGCTTTCAGCGGCAGATGAAAAATGAATCTCCTATCTGTCCTGTCTGTCTGCTTTTATGTGTTTAGAATGTGGGTGTGTTCTAGCATCACTGACCCTACCTCTCTCTCAGCTTCTAATTGGTCAAACTTCCATTTCTTACTTGATTGGGGGAATGAAATGAAGTGTCATCAGGATGAGGTCTGTTTATGATACAGAGAACCCACCCCTGTCAACTTTACACACAATCTATATCTGACCTAAAAACATATTTGCACAGGTACACATTTGTTTAAAATTACATATACATGGTGTGGCTGAATTTAGCCATGTCTATGTCCAAATCTGCTCATTCTCGGAGCTTGCATTCAAAGAGTGTACATAATTGACTTTTTAACTGCTTTTCCAAATTCCGACATGGACCCAACTTTACATACATGTGTGCAGGGGGTAGGGACATTAACTGATGAAGTTTCAGATTTTTAACATGCACACATTTAGAGTAATATCCACTTTTCCGCTAAAACCCCCCTGAACATACCACCGGTTCCTACCACGTCTTAAACTGTGGGCAGAAAAATCACACGAATTATGGTATCATTTATAAAATTTTCACATGTCCGCTCTATGAATTATCCCCCTTTTTATAAAACCATATCCTTGCTGCAGGGGTGTGTCTTTTCAGGTCACATGGTACAGAAACCAGTCTTTCCAGTTTCTGCCAAGCCAGCTTGCTTCTCACAGGCAGTGCTCCTCCCAGCTTCTCCAGGAGGAAGCCACTTTTTACGACGTCTGTAATAAAAAACCTTTGCCTGAGTGGAGAGGGCTTTGTTCACTCTCTGGCAGAGCACAGGAAATTCAATTATCAGATAGATGGCATATCCTTAGCCTGGGCAGCAAAAGGAAGGTTGGCCTGGGAACACAGTGGTGACTCAAGTTTCACTCCTGATGGGTAGTTGCTAGGCAAAATCAAGTTCCTTAAGCCAGACCTTCAGCTAACTTTTTGTTGCTTTTAAAATAACTTGTAATTTTACACATGCAGCTAGAATGCTGATTCTAAGTGCAAAACTATGACATTTCAACAGTTACAAAGGCATGTGACACCAAACATAGGTCACTCATTTAATTTAACATTTTCGATTTTGGTGGTTTTAAATCCAGTTGTAGTTAGGCTTAAGCTGCTGACTCCATAGCATTTTTGTTATAAGCATTGTTTTTGGGCTCTTCATTTCCCAGATTTTGTAGGCACACAAAACTCCATTCTGCCAAATGTCTGCTGGTGTTCAGTGAATATTTTGCACATGTTGCAAGGTTTGAAATAGGCATTTTGCTTGCCTTCAGAAAAACGCACAGAGTGGTTTTAAAACGCCGGCTTTTGGATAGTGGTGAGTACTGGTACTGCACTCATTTTTGGGATTTAAGAAATGAATTCCCCACACTTCTAGGTTGCATTTGGCAATCAGCATTGCCATTCCCAATGGTTTCAGACTACTGTGCGGGTAGTCCAATGGTGGTTTTAAAGCGCTTTGAAGCTAACCGGCGCTACTGTTTTTCCTTTGGCAACCCATTTCCCTCATGGCAACCCGGCCTTTCATTCTCGCACTGGTGGGTGGCAAGTGAGGCAACCATTTTGGTGGGCGCACAAACTGCGCAGCTTTCCTGGATTTCAGCGCACATGTGGGTTTTCCGCCATCTTGAATTTTCTAAGCCCACAGCACCAAATGTTGTAGCAGGATAGCTTAAACGTGGGTCAGGACACCCAACAAAAGACATGCATATAGAAGCAGTCATACCAGGCAAACTGCATTCACAAATGAAGATATTCTTAACCTGTAGATCGACCAACTTCCAAATTAGTGGGAGGCAGAATTCAAACAGGTTATCGCTTCACGCAACCTACAGGAAGGAAGAAATCTCCTTTAACAGTACACAACGCTCCAGTCCAACCATCGGATACTGACAAGGTCAGTGGAATGTTTATATGGGAACCTAAAAGTCCCAGAATATATGAACTATGCCATGAATGTTTTCGAATTTTTAACAAAACGAAAAGAGGTATTTTAGAACAATCACTAACAAACAATCTTTACACTTTTTCATTTATCTCACAGTATCCGACAAATTGTCATGCATTGGGGAATTTTTGAAGAGCAGAACACCAGGGATGGTGTTGATGTAAATCGTTAGCTGAAACATATGTAGACATCCTCTAGACATTCTAAAAACTGTGTCTATTTTCAGAAGAAGGACAATAACAGCTTTTTCATATATAACTACCTCCCCTAGAATGCAATGCTAGAACATTCTAAAAGCAGCATTTCTTTGTGATCAACCATTTATGTCACCGACTAACCACAGTCACCAACATTATTGAGTGTTGAAAAATTGGACCTTTATCTTTTACTCGGGTGTATTAAGTGCCTTGTGGATAGCACCTATTACTGATATTTTTTTTATTGAACGTCTTTAATAAAATGTGTATTAACTATTTGTAAACAAAATGGCAATATATGATTCGTATATAAGTTTGGATATGTGAAATAGATAACATATCCCCACTTTCTCCTGACAAGCTATCAAGGTGGACCGAGAGAGGGGTAATTGAGTTCTTTTGTTTTGTATACCGCCCCGCAGGCAGCTACAGATACGGCCTTTGTGTGGCACCGGCTCTGCTAATCATATCTATATTGCTTCTCTGTAGCACATATGTGTGTGCAGGCGGTTTTGAATGAGTACTGGGAATATTTGCAAGATTTGCAGCAACCCACTTGCGCTGGCTGTGTTTATATGTATGCGATATGGCTGTAGGTGCAGTGCAGAAATTCCAAAAGCATTCATGTCGCATTTTATTTATAAGTGCTTCATGCAGGATTCCTCCGACTTCTAAGCACTGTATTAAGGAGTTGTTCACGGCTATGTTAATTGTACGCAATATATGGATACCTCGTAAGATAAAGGCCTGAGTCAGTTCTTCGCGGATTCGAACTTCAGAGTGGCTCCAAATATGAGGAACGTATTTAATTCATGTACTATATTCTCGCGTCATACATACAATAGTGCAAATATATACATTCTGCGTTTGGCACTGTGGGGTTTGTGCACACCTAAAGTGTTCTTTTTTAAATGATTATGTATTTGTCTGGGATAAGTGATCGCGTTTTCCTGAGCGTGCTTTTAGAAGTGATATAATGGCATGCTCGGCAATGCCGGCCCACTCATCCGACTAACCAGGAACACAAATATTCTCTGCTGTTCTGGGCCACTCCCCGTCGATTATAAATGATTCAATGGGTGATGTGAGCTCTTCATGTGGAATGCTCCGATTTCAGCCGCCTCTCCACTGCAACAGAAAAACCCCAGTCCTCCGAACGTACTGGAAGAGGTCCAGAAATTCAGCTGTCACCCACAGGAAGCCGCAAGTAATTCGTAATAATTACAAAGTCACTAACGTTATTCATTGCCCATTAAGAAAAACAGAGGTACAGTAGGAGCTTTTTTGCAGCTCGAGCAAACTACCGGGAAAAGGCAGCTGGTGATTGGTCAACATCTTAATTGCATTTATTGGCGAGCATGCGCTGTAGGACCCGCACCGCTATTTGTCACTCGCGAGATGTACAGAGTGAAAGTAATCATCAAGCATTGCGCGGCTTGAATTACAATGTGACGTTTTATAATTCCTGCAACAGGAGATTCGAAAGTACACGAGCCTTTCTTGTTAAAAAATGAAAGCTCATGATCACCAATGCACTGAACAAAAAAGAACACTGAATTAAAATAGCTAGATATCACTTACCAGTGGTGATCTCTTTGGGTTGTACTATCTGAAATGGAGCGTGGCTTCAATCGATTGTGGAGTACTTACGTGAATGCTGCGCACCATATTGTGACAGGGGGAGGGTGGTGTGTTACAGTCACTAAGGGCCTAATTCACAGAAATGTTTTGTAAAGGCAACCACCCTTTAGAAAACGTAATATGAATTAGGCTCTTAGTATACAACCTTTCAGCTGAGAGTGTGGTTTAGGAAAATCATTTAGGGTGGTTGCTGCCATTGCTACCTGAGGGTGAGAAGTCACACAGAAAGTGCTAAGAAAAACAAAGAAAAGATGGCGTCTGCTCTAAGTCATGCTTCCTTTCTGATATTCGAACCTCTAGACTATCCATCCCAGCATCCACGCGAAGGGCGCAGAGGGAGGTAAGCAGGAGCATTAGGTTGGACCACTCACCCCTTGACCCTCCGTTGGCCTCCTGAGCAACCTCCCATTGGCTGCTGGATGTAAGGTCAGCCAGGTGGTCTCACATTTTGTGTGGAAGCAATATACCATAATCTTGGATATACTGAAAAACATCCCCAAAAAATGACTACGCCCGATCCAACTCCTCTACAAAAACAACAAGGCAACTGTCAGATTGGGTCTGGGGGGCAAAGTAACAGACCTATTCCGGGTGGTTATAGGGGTTGACCAGGGATGCATTCTAGCACCCATCTTAGTCTGCCTATATATAAATTCAATAATTGAGAGACTGCAGGAGGAAAACACAGACCCTCCGATAATGGGGACTGAACGTATACCGGTCCTATTTTTCCCAGACAACGCCATTCATTTGTTTACTTCCCCAATGGACTTGTGACATGCCTTAAGCATGTTTGAAAGTGAGTGTGTGGAATTATGTCTGGAAATGACTGACTCTAAAACTAAGGTGATGGTTTTCTTTGCAAAAACTGCAAGGTCAAAGGGGGTCATTACGACCCTGGCGCTAAGGGGCTGCGGCGCTGTTAACCCGTTAGCGCCTAATTACGAGGTCCCTTTGCGGGACCCGACCTTAATGGCTGGTCTGGACCAGCCGTTAAAGTAGGGACCCGCAAAGGGACTTCAGAGGTAATTACGGTACTGCAATTTGAGGTACCTTAATTACCGCCTTCCCCAGTCCCATTGAGCCCTATGGGGCAAAAATGGGAATGGGGAAGGGCCAATGTTCAATGGGGAATTACCGCCCCACCAACCTTGGAATGGGGTGGTAATTCCCCATTGAACATTGGCGGACTCGATACGATACCGGCAGCAACCATGGTGCTAATAGCGCCATTGGTTACCGCTGGTGTTGTAATGAGGGCCAAGGTCTCCAAACTCGCGGGCAAATGGGGATCCTCTTCACAAAGGGGGCTGCTGGTGGGAGAACCAGGTGATCAAGGCCAACATCGTGCTAGAGAAAGACAGTGGGGCGGTTAAGGCCTATTATGCAAGACACGACAGGGGGCGTTGGGACCGGCTTTGAGCCTTTACCAGGCGTAAGCCAAGACGGCGGCTATCTATGGGACAAAGGTTTGGGGCTATGCAGACACATCAGCCATGCGAACAACAGAACATACATTCCTGAAAACATCCTGTTGCTCCCCCAAAGTACTCCAACTAGCACCTCTCACATTGAATTGATGAGGAACTAGCAATTAGACCAGTGTTCTACTGGGCTGTGGATTTAGGGCAGCCAGGAACTTTAGGAATACCACCAGACTCTGGAGCATGTGCTATCCTTCGGGATGGGCAGAAGATCCCTTGACTATTGCACGTCAAACATTGGATGGCCCAGCTGGTCTCTCTGTCTATTGGTAAAATCCACGCCATGTGGAGCAAATGCTAAAAATAGAGTGAAGGTTGGATTCAAAAGATATAAGGACCTAAGAGCTAGGACCCTAGCTCTTGCCCTGGCAATGGACCCGGCGTATCCTATCGTAAAAGATTCCCAGGGATTTAAACATTATTTAAATATCCTCAAACCAGAATTTGCTCAGGCACTGTACATGAGGCTACGCCTGGGATCCCTGCCATTACACGTACATCTAAAAAGTGGACAGGGCAAGAACATCGGTTGTGTCCACTGTGTGAAATGGGGTGGAAACTATGGCACATTTTTTATTATTCTGTGATACACTAAAAAATCTTAGATTATTCTATTTGATACCCTTGTTCAGATCTATGTAAGGGTTCCGTGGACCTCACTGTGGCTCATTTTGTGTCTAAATATATTTATAGAGCCTGGTGAAAGATGATCAAGGTCCTGGCAATTAACCAGTGAAGGTTTTGCATTGAACTAACCACTATATGTAACCTCGTAGCCTTGAATTGGGGGTCTTACAACTGGTCTTCTGAGACCACTTGTTATCAAACTGTTAACCGACTGTCGCACTTTTAACCATTTTTGTAAAAGCTTTTAGAACTTATGAATTGAGGATGTCTTAAAAATAAGTACTGCTGGGATGGTTTGTGAATTGTTTTTCTTTTGATGTGATGTTAACCAACTTGGCTTACGCCGAATAAAGGTTATTTTGACTGACTGAATAGTTCAGTCAAAGGTGGCACTAACTAAAATGAGAAGACTCACTGGGGGGATGCCAGGCTGCACTTGTCATATGTTGGCAGGACCTGGAACTGCAAGACTGTAGCCTAAAAGAGTTTACTAAACTAGGCATATGAGGCTTTTAAGGCCGCCTTGGCATGTGATGATGGCATCAAATGGGTATGCGAGCCTGTACCTTGCATATGGTGACCACATCAAGCATTTGAGGTATTAACTGGCATACACTAGCATTACTGGGCATTTCAGGGTGCACTTGGCCACAGTGGCAGAACTTGGGGATGTGAGCCTGTACCTCATATAAGATGACACTACTTTGCAGAAGATTGCAATAGCAGCAAATAGGAGGATGTCCATGGCATATCACGGAATCATCAGGATATGTGAGTCTGTATTTGGCGTAGGATGATTCATCTTGCATGCCATGCTTTAACTGGCATTAGCACATGGATCATATTGCAGACCTCCTCAGTGCCCATCGTAATGCTAGGAATGCAATCTTTAACCTTTGGTGTAGGCCTCGTTTATTCATTCTTTTATTTATTCTATTTACTTATTTCTTATGTACACCGTAGACATAAGGGTGTGGACGAGGCAGATTGAAAGAGGAGAAAATAAAGGATGCGAAAGGATTAGTACATCTTAAAATGGATGCAGCTACTTAAGAAAACAGTATGGTCTTTAGTGCATTTTTTAATGTAGTCAAATCTCCTTCCCGACCCAGCTTTATTGGCAGTTTATTCCATGCCACGGAGGCCTTTACAGGGAATGACCATTCTTTTCCGTTTGCCCTTTTGGATCTAGGGCAGGCCAGTCGCCTGGAGTTTTTCGATCTAGTAGTCCTAGTGGAGTTCGGGTGGCAATGCGCTCTTTTAAATATTTGGGAGCATTTACGAACAGACACTTATGGGTCATGGTATTGATTTTAAATTCTATTCTTGCTTCCACAAGTAGCCAATGTAGACTCTTTCTCAGCAGTGATATGTGCTAATGTTTTTTGGCATTTTCTATGACTCTAACTGCGTCATTCTGCAAATTTGTATTTTCTTTTACTCATTCCAAACATTCTGACTCGAGCAGCAGCCTAAAATCCTTTCATTACCTTTTAGTTCATAGCTCCCTGGGCTTACACCATTAACAACGCTAGGATGGGGCATGATCAATTAGGATAACAATCTTTACCCAACTGTAGCCCTCAGCTTCACCTTGTGCAATCAATTGTGAGAGGGTTACCATCCCCCGATCGTGACCTCTCCAGTGTATAATGCTTAATAAGATGACAGGTACGAGTCATATCCTGCTCTACTGGCATCAGAAGGCAATGCTCCTGGAGTAGGATGTTTTTGCTGGGTGTATGTGTCTCTAGGATATCCTCTCTTCACCCTTGACATTGCAATGTAGCACCGTCGATAAAATATAGTGGCTTAGTAAAACTGCCCCTTTTCTGTGAATTCTATGTCTTCAATCTCACACTAATAGAATGTTTTTACATCACCTTTTCTTCTGGTGTTTTGAGGTCAATTACCTCCAAGTAGCTAGATGAAAATAGACAAGTACATTTTTGTGTTCAATCACTTCTCAAAGCATTGTGATATTTGAGGTATTATCTTTGTATCAGTAAAGATGGAACTACTGTTCAGAACTTCACATCCCAGAATGGCATTCATTAACCATGCACAGTAGAAGTGACTAAAATTGCATTTTACTCTGAGAGGTTTAAATCGGGTAGAGACACATACTACTGTTAATGTTAAAGGATATTTGTACCACACACTATCACCACTGGAGTGGTCCCCTGGCGCTCTGGCGCTTCTGAAAAGGGAAGGGGGTGTTAGTTAGTGGGAGAAAGCAGGAAAAGTGCAAGAGAGCAGTGATGTGCTGTTGGCAGCCTCAACATGGTTAACACCATTCACTGGTCTTGGGGTGTTTTCCGGTCGGTAGACATCATGTGCTGCTGTGCAAGTCTATGTGAGGCTTGTTTTGTTTTTGCAGTGCAGTGAATTTTGTGCAGTTTGTTGTGTTATAGGGTTGTGGATGTGTTTGGTTAGAGTTTGTGAGGTGTAGGCAGAGGGGTTAAATTGTTAGTGGATTGGTTATTGGCCTCGCTATCCAGAATCTATGTGCTGCATTTCTACATTCTTTCTAGGTGTGGTGCGTGAACATCACTGCATGTCTATATAGCTCTGGCACCAGCCGATATTCACTATCCCTTCCATAAATGACACTCGCCAATATTCACAATTGTGCCCAGATTTGGCCCCTGCCCACCTTTAGGAATCAGTCTATGTGTGCGGCTAGCCTGTATTCGCGATTCCATCCAAATCTGGCCTCGAGAGCATTCTCAATGCAGTCCAGACGCAGCTCCGTTTAACAACAGCTACTCTATCTAGATGTAGTAATGGTCGGCATTCATAATCCTGCACAGCTGTTTACGTAGTCTATCGCTCACAACCCCCTCAACCAAGCCAGGTACATGCCAACACTTGCAGCTACATCTAGGTGCGACATCTATCATCATTCGCAACTCTGTCCGGGCTCTGCGCATGCCAACGTCCATAGCTCAGTCCAAGTGGCAGTTTGCTAGCATTCCAATTCTATCTAAGTAAGGCACTTGGAAGCATTCTTGGGTGGGATGAGGTCGTGGGATGGAGTTAGGTAGGGGTGCTAGTTCTGTTCTCATGGGGTAGTCGCTAGTGTCCTATTCACCTAGTGTCGTCTCTCTTGTTATTCTCAGACTTTCCCTTAGTTGCTTCTGGGTGTTGTCTGTGTCATCCTGATTTCTGTCAACCTGTTATTTGTGCTTCCTGTTCTGATTGTTTAATTGTTTCAATTTGAATCTGCAGTGTTGAAGAGCCAGGTTGTTAGTATTTTTCTGAATTGGAGGTGGTTTTTGGTGTTTCTTATTTCTTTCGAGATGTTGTTCCAGGTTTTTGCAGCTAGGTGGGAGAAGGAAGATCCCACTCATTTTTTCTTGAGGTATGGTTTTGGTTCTACTACTCTTTGGTAAAGCACTAGTGTTTGATATACCAGGAGAAGACTTGCTGAATATGTTTTTCCTATTATAACAATCAATATACAAGTTCACAAGAAATATCTTAGTCTTTCGAAATGTTTAGTATTTCATGCTTTTAAGGAAAAGTAAAGAAATAAAAAGTAATAAAAATTGACAAAATGTAACAAATGGCTCATTAATTCAAATTGGAATTAGCCATACTAACATGTCAATATATATTCCGAATGCAGCCTCTGCTCGTTTAGATTAATTACACATTAGATAACACCTTGCATGCTAAAATGTAGATACGTTTTCAATTTGATCAATGTATCATTTGTTTCCAACATTAGTAGTTTTGCCATTATACTGCTCGAAACTAGTACCAGGACATGTACATTTATTGTTGGGGTGAACCTAACAATGAGAAGATAAAGAAGACAATGAAGAGCAGAATCCTCAATCATAAAAACTAGCAAAGTGTTCAATACCTTCTCATTAAGCCCCGAGAAAACACTTATGAATGCCCAACAATCAACACCTTAAAAATAGTAACATAAAATATAAACAATAACAGCATTGACTTCTTTGTTATGTTAATGTAAGTATCATTGACACTTATGAGCCTGTGTTGGTCCTGGGGCTCATATTGTACTTTCTGTACACCAGTTATGTCTAAATAGGTAAGTGCAACTAGACAGCAGCAATCATAAGCAGCTAGAGTGTGTAAGTAGGAGATTTTCATAGTGTATCATCTTCGTCCCACATACCTTAATTTTAGTTGGGGATATCAAACAGCAGCAAAGGGCCTGACAGATGGCACGTCCACAAGGCAATTGTTTCTCTCCATGCATCCGATCCTTAATGGATCAGTGAATTGTAGCATGTGTGTGGTGAAAATTTCCCCTGGGTTTCTGGGTTTCTGCGCCATGCCCCACTCACATTTTACCCTTCTCGGGTGATTGCGACTGTGCATGAAGGAGCATGATGCCCAAAGCCTTGCACACAGTCCATTATGACAGGTGACTGGGGAATCTCAGACTTCTCTCTCTGGCATCTGTCAGGCTAAGGTAAGAACAAACAGACAATGAAGCCTCCAAACTTTCAGAGTACGCTGGACTGTGGTTCAAGTCCATCATGCATTTACTCACACATTTTAGTACTTCCCTGTGAGTACTAGAAACTGCCCGCATGTCTATGCCCTCATTTGCCAAAGCATTAAGTATTTGCAATTCTCTGACCAGTGCTATTCCTGAATCAATCTGCATTGACTCTGCTTGCATGTATACTATCACAAACTCCATGTCTACTCCTCATTCTCTTTCTTACTTGTACAAATAATTTTCTGGCTTTACAATTTCTTCTTCGCTATATGCCCTTTTCGATTCTCATGCAGACTGAGGTCTGGATTCCTCTGATGGCGACTCAATTTCCCACTCTTCGGACTAGCCTGAGCATCATAGCATGTTGACCTCACAACCATACACTTCCTTTAGGCATTCTCTATTCAACTTAATGCACCCACTACAAGACCAGCACAATTTGATGCCATAATACATGTTATACAAGGGGGGTGCACAGGATTGTAGTCCTTTCTATAATGTGTACCTTATTTAACATGTGTTACTCCATGTTTCCCTTCCTTTTCGTCTGTTGAAGGGTCCATTGCGTACTGGGCCACTCTTAGGGCTCTGGTTTTGGAGTCCCATAATTACTATGCACGTTTCCTTTGCTTTTACAGAGACATTGTTGACTTCTGAGACAACATAAGTATGAACTCTTCAAGAGGTCATTTGTGCACATCTGAAATCCGTCACCAAGCCATGCACTGCAATTGAAAATTGACTACTGCCCTCAAGTAAACTCTCTTTATCAACATGCATCTTGGAACTTCCACATTATTCTTCCTGTTCAGTGGTTACTGGAGTTTCACTCCTGCAAGTTTCCACAATCACAAGCCCTCCCATTGTTACCATAGTAGTGTGTCTTACCCTTTGTGATCTTTAGTTGTTGTATTCTTTCTTTTTCTGTCTACTCCTTCCCCTTGTGCCCTTCTTCAAACCCTCTGGTCTAGAAATATCTGGCTGGAGCACAGTACGCCTCTTTTGGGAAAATCTTAGGCACTTCGAGACGTCTGTGGTGGTGATTTCACACACTATATACCATGATAGCCACTGTCGTTCCCCCTTGATTTGAACCGAATGTGGTTAATTTCTGCACTGCAAAATATGCAGAAATGAGCAAATTCCGGTGGAATAGGAATGCCTGCACCAAGTAACATGAGGAGTTTCCACACCAATGCAGTGTGCAAGGACCTGTGTGGGAACACTTCATGGATATGAGAACCCGACGCCAGCGTAGGAATGTGTGATGTCGCCAAAGGTACTCATAGGCCCTCATTAGGACCCAGGCGTTAAGGGGTTTACGGCGCCGTAAACGCCACCGACCCTTAACGCCTGATTCCAAGGTCCCTTTGCGGAATGGTGATTTTAACGCCTGCTTTTTGCAAAGGGACCTTGGTGCTAATTACGCCACCGTAATTTACAGTGGCGTAATTAGCGCCTTTCCCCATTCCCATTATGCCCTATGGGGCAAAAATGGGAATGGGGAAGGGTAAAATGGGAAATGGGGATTTACCGCCCCACTCACCTTGGAATGGGGCGGTAAATCCGCCAACCACCATGGCATAAACGTAGTTTACGCCATGGTGGTAAGGGTACGACCCAGGCGGTAACTTACCGCCTGGGTCGTAATGAGGCCCATAGATTTCGGACAGCCCTCTCATTTGCATTTATTTCGAGGTATCAAATCCAGCATAAACCCTGACCTGGGCCATCCACATTTCATGTTAAATGAGAACAATTAAGGACCAAGCTACATTTAAAAGTAGTTACACTTTGTATTCTTGCACCTCCTGTTCTCCATTCTCAAACAGCTAGGTAAGCCTTTGAAGCAAGTGATCATTTGTAGAAGTGGTACTGTTTATCGATGCTCTCTTTTCGCCCCACAGCTGGAACACAGTTGATAACAAGCCACACGTGTGTTAACCAATACGGTGTAGAAACAGTAGCAGCATTTTAGATCAGACAGCAGTAAACAGTAACTGCACAGCAGGTACTATGCCCTGGTCTACCCCTGGAAAAAATAAGTGCACCAGCAGCCAATCAATGTAATAGATACAAGAAAAACAGCTTGTGACATCACATCAGCCAAAGCCAATACTAACTAACAACTAACCCTAAACCTTTGCACCCTAACCAATATCATATCACACTACCATAACACCAACATAAGCAATGCCAAACACCCTTTCTGGCAACATTATAGCACATGACGTGAAAGCATGGACCAGACTTGGTAACCATGGAAACTCACGCTCATACCAACCATACCCATCCAAGTGTGTGGCCATGATAAGTCTCACCTGACAACATGCCCCCAAGAATAACAAGATGTCTACCCATGCATAGCGCCTAGTTTGGTCTGATCTGCACACAGCAGCAGCATACTCTACTCGTACTAACGTCTTACTCCAATCATTCCAACCCCACCCATCGCTTGAAGGTCCCAAAGCACGAAGAGGGCATGGACATGGCAGGCGTCGCACTATTCAAGACCCAGTACCAGGGGCGTTGCTAGGGGGGGGCTACGGGGGCTATAGCCCCTGATCTTTTGGTTGTATCGCCGGATAAAATCTCAGGAGCTACAGCCAAAAGGCCAGCTAGCCCCCAGTCCCAACAGCTCCGACATCAGCTTAGCCCGGGTCTTTTCCAGACCTACCAACACCCCTGCCCAGTACCGCAGCATGAATGGTGCAGATGACAGACTGATAGCTGTGCCATCCTTGTTACAATGTAAATACAGTTATCAGCAGAATGACGTGCCGATGACTTCCAATTGAATGGTAGTTGGGTTTAGGCTATCAAAAGAGGTGCTTATTAATATGGAGTCACTCACCTGATTGGTAGTGATGGGTCGCCTGCATCCCACCAGTCCTTGGGCGGGCTAATGTACATGCACCACAATTCCCAGGTGTAACCGTGCGCCGAATTCTCATAACGCTGCACTTGAAAAGTGTCCTGATTAATGTTGTCGATGGAAGGAAGAATGACCCGCTTATAATCCTCTTGAATACGGGAGAGAACTGGTTCTGCCCTGTGACACAGAGAAAGAAGAAACTAGTATTTATCTCATACGTTGATTCATCATTTGTTCATTTAATAGCTGAGTTGTAGGTTTTCTTATATTTAGACTCTCGGACTACATCAGCAAAAAACAAGGATACATTAACGCCAGCCTGAGTACTGATAGCTGTTTCGCATGCTGCTGCTAGGACCAAGTTATGATTCTAACTCCATGGCTTTTTAAGGTAACCCCATGACTTTGTGAAATCTGCTTTTCAATGTGGTCTCCCATTTGTGCTTGTTAATCATATATTCGCCTGTCCTGGATAAAATACGCTTCAGGGAATGTGCTGGCAGGAATACTTAATCATCCGTCTCTAGCCAACAGGTTGAGCTTCTGCATTGTCTCTTACCTTTAGCCACTGAACAACTCTGTTGCCCTTTGATAAAGAGATTGCCCTAAAATATCACACAGTTCAGTTTACCCTTCAAAGTATATGCACCCCACAAAACTGGAAAGAGCAGGAGAAGGGGTAGAATTCAGTGAACCCTTCACAGAGCATGAAGAGGCACGTACTTGCTTAGTAGTGAGAGAAACCAAAGGAGCGAGTCCTGAATTCACACAGTAAAACCTTCCACCAGAGGAAGGACAGTCTGGCTTCTGTTAGGAGTGTGGGATCATCTGAGCTATCAATTTCTTATTATGTCTGTGGAGAAGATGAGTGAGCTTGAAAGAATCAGACTGTGATATAGCATAATCAATGGGGTTCAATACGAGGTAGGTGGTAAGGGATTACCGGAACCGGTAAGGACACCGGTGCCGGTAATCCCTTACCACCCTATTCCGAGGTCCCTTAGTGGGTCCCTCCCTTAACACCTGGTTTTACCAGGCGTTATGGAAGGGACCCGTTAAGGGACTTCGGAGCTAATAACGGTACCGCAAATTGCGGTACCGTTATTAGCTCCATTCCATTACCACTGAGCCCTATGAGGGCTCGAATGGGAATGGGGAATGGTTCCCGGAATGGGGACTTACCGGGTCCTCCAAGGTTGGAATGACCCAGTAAGTCCCTATTTTGGGAACCCGGAGCCGGAATGCAGTAAGGGGGTAGCCATGGTGCTAACAGCTCCATGGCTACCTCCAACCTCGTAATGACCCCCCAATGTATTCCGGCAAGACCTTCCTACCTGCCTACACCAAGTCTCCCACTTGTACTGCAGTGTATCCATGCACTAGGTCTATCCACTACATGTGCCTTTATACATTTCCTGACCCTTGCCTCCTGAAACTGTCCATACTCTAATGCAACACTCTTGTGTGGGTAATTCGCTATCCGACATCTGCGGCATGCAGCCATTCTATCAATTCTAATCTATGTTAAATGTCCTCGGAGTCTCCTATTATCCCGCCTATGAAGCCACGGGATAATAGGAGTCTTCTGACAAGACCTTCCTGCCTACACCAAGTCTCCCACTTGTACTGCAGTGTATCCATGCACTAGTTCTATCCACTACATGTGCCTCTATACATTTCCTGACCCTTGACTCCTCAAACTGTCCATACTCTAATGCGACACTCTTGTGTGGGTAAATTGCTATCCGACATCTGCGGCATGCAGCCATTCTATCACTTTTAATCTATGTTAAATGTCCTCTGAGTCTCCTATTATCCCGCCTATGAAACCGCCAGCAAGCGAATTGGGCTTCAAAGAACTGCATCACTTTGTAATGCTGCTCATCCCTCTCTGTATGATATGCCGATTGTCCCCATTCATGGCCTGAAATCACCCAATTGCAAAACTACTGTGAAAGGCAATCCTACACCTGGCCACTTGACCTTTGCTAAGCCATACTGCTCAATCCAGACCTAACCTCGGCTAAGATTTCTACTTACGAGCCTACCACCTTCATAGTGGCACCTATACTCCTTTATGTTCACTGCTCAATAGCTTACTACTGTCAATATCGCCTTGTATTGTATACTCACATTGCATGCCCCTATTTGTATTCTGAACCTTCCAGCCTGCCCATTACGCCTTCATTGCCCCTGACTTGACCTGCAGCCCATGTATCTGATCTGTCTACAACCCTCAGATTGTGCTTGATATCTTTGCTCATCTACACCTGAGGTGGGCCCTTGAACACAAGGCCCAGCTTTTGCCAGTTAATGTACCTACTTGATTTGACAGTGGCATTCATGCATACCTGCTGCTGCCCCCCCGCAACATGAGGCGTGGCTCTGCCTGACTGTGCTTGTCACAAATTACCTGCTTACTGTAACCTTAGGCATGCTCTTGATGTGATGAATGTCTATCGCACTTACTGTAACTCTTAGGTAAGAATTGGTGCAGTTACACTGTGTGAGACTACACATGACTTAGCTGCTTGTTATTAGGAAACCCACCTTTTGGTATAGGTCTGTACTACAAATGTTGGTATTGTGACTGAACTGCCAGGCCTATCTCAAGAGGGGTAAATGTGAGCTGTAGAGCTGTACAATTGAAATGTGTAAATACAAGTAACCAAGTAACACTTACAGTCAAGTTTTCAGTTATAAATAGTTATTTATTAATTTAACATCAGTTTTAATTAAGCATTCTTTAAAAAGGCAATTCGTTGTAACAATTCAAATACATTTTAATATAACTTTTCAGAGTCAAATAAAGCTTAGGGATCATCTTTGGATATGCTTCATACACTACTCCAACACCCGAGGTGACTTCAAAAACAAGGATAGTATTTGAATTTATATATCACACCAATACACTTTTGTAGACTCTGAGTTGCAGAAAGGAAGGGTTAGGGAAGTAAAAAGGTTAGAACAATTTCTCAGCAACTGTGAGGACAGCTGAATCCTCCAATGAAGTCCAGATATGCTTTTCCCAGCAGTACCAGTATACAACAAGCTGCCAGCTTTGAGGCACAAACAGTATCAACCGCAATGGATTTAGAAGAGTGCCTTTAGGAGGCCAGGACAGCCAAAATCATTCGGAAAAGTCTATGGATCTGATGCACTTCTTGGATAAAAGTCTTGCACAAAGTTAGAGAGTTTCAGAAAATCACTGTAAGGTGACACGCTGTTAAGCCTGTGAGAAGGGAGTTGAACTCAACTCGGAAAAGTTAAGGCAATGCAATTCCCAGGTAAGAAAAACATGGCTAAAGGCAATAAGGTAAGTACCCCAGTGTACACAGTAACTCTGGTTAGAAGAATGCTGGATTCTGTCTTGCTATAGCGATGCAGACCCTGGTTCCTGAGTTTGAGTTGTGGGGACAAGAGGGAGGACATCTGCAGGGCTCCCACTACAGTACTCAGGCGGTCGTCAGCAGCAAAGGGCTCTTTTTGGTTCAAAGGCACTTTGCGGTTTCAGCACTTATCAAACAGCACTGATGTGGAACAACGGACAGCGGTTGGACTTCCTTCACACTCTTGGTCCTGCACTCTGGTGAGGGGACTTTGGATCTGGAGGTCCTGTTTCTGGAGGGTCCTTTGGAGGCTCTTGGAGTTGCTAGACAGATTTGTTCCATTGCAGACAATGCACTCGACTATGTATACTCCACCCCTGGCATTGGGCTCCCGCAGCAATGGAGAGGCAAAACAAGTCGGGGATGGTGGTCCACTGAAGTTTGTCTCAGGCTTAGTTGGTCCCACTAACCCAAGGGTAGAAGTCGTTCTGTCCGGAGCTTCTCTGTTGAGCTGGAAAAGAAGATCAGCACCGCAGAAGGGCTTCACCGGGCAATTCAAAGGTCCAGGAGGTTGAAGCAAGCTTCTTTCACGGTTTCTTCATTGGGTGTTTCTCCCAGTGGAACCTAGGCTGTCAATCACATAGCAGGCTGCCTGTCCTCCAGCCAGCTGGCAATCAGGACTAGTTGCATTCAGGCATTCCTAGAGACAAAGGACAGGGGAGTTCTGGGACCCTCCCTCACATCCTGTCCTTCCAGACACACTGGAGCCATGGATGGGCTTCAGGGTGGAAGTCAGTCAAAGTCAGAACAAACAAAGGGCTCAAACCTGTCTCAACTCACAGATTAAAAACCAAGAAAGACCACACAAACAGAAAATGGTGAAAAAAGAAGACAGGCACCCATGGGTGCTGTACTGCAGCTGAGGGTTTAGCCTGCTGTAGAAAAGCACAATGGTAGGAACTAGTAAACCACTGCCACTAGCCATTTAAAGTAGTGACGGTAACATAAACATGTTACATGAGAATGTAGGATAAGGGACTTCTAAGAAACCCTTAGCACTCCACATAAGATGGTGTGTGCTGGACCCACAAAGAAAAAAGGCAAGTAAAGTAAATTTCACTTTACCATTCTTGGGAAATGTAGTTCACCCAAGAAAAGGTATTTAAACCTTAAGGGAAATCTAAAGTATTTCTCAGTGGCACTGCACTGAAGGTGTTGTGTGTCACCATATACAAAAGCAGATGCCTATGGAGTTTGTCAGACTCCAGAAACAGTGAAAACACAAAATCCAAATCAGTTAAAAACACATGAGAGAGTGAGAAAAGGGACCCACTCACCCAGGAGATAAAATGAAAAAGTCCTAAATCCAGCAAAAGAGCCAGGGGTCTCTAAAGTGGGAGGATTTTAGTACCAAAATGAAAATTCTCCCTAACAGTAACTAGCGCCATGATGCCTGAGGCTTTGGTGCGCTGCTATCAATGTCAAAATAAAATAAGTGTAAATTACAACATTGGGCACGAGTCAAAAATAAATTAATCTGACCAACTATTGCCTTCCACTTGGAGAGACTACTCAGCACCCCAAGCTAACAATTTCTCATTATGTGCGTGCAGACGGGTGAACTTGAAAGAGTCAGAGTGTGATATGGCATATGCAACTTCTTCAACAAGCATAAACAAATATCTTGGGCCCAATTAACAAAGAAATTACTCTGACCCTATTCTTGTATTTTACCTGCAGGGAATACTCGGTTCACTAGGAATTTACAATGTGTAGCACTGCCTTAAACCTGATATACAAATTCCGAGCCTAGAGTAAGTCGGTGTTAGTCAAAGTAACATGTTTGGGAATAGTTCACAAGTATGTGAGGTAAAACAAAACCCACCCCTTTGTACAGGTTGGCCTTAATTTGCCTTCAGAACTCTAGACAATTCTGTGCATGGACATCATGCATTTAGATTGTTTGAAACTACATAGAGAAAATATACATTCAATGCCACATTTTCTTCCTCGCAGTGCAAGGTTTTTCAGATTTTGGCAAATACAAACCATTTTTGAATTTGATATGCCAAAAGTGGCCAGATGTTTGAATGCTTCTTGAATGTAACTGAGGAGCAATGAGATTGAGAGATGTGTCTGCCTGAACTGCAAAGTAAAAGAATACCAAGTACTACTTGGAATGAGCCTACACCCTATCAAAATTAAAAAAAATGTTATCAACCTAAATTGAGAAAACTGGGTGAAAATGTATTGATGAAACATAATTATAATTGTTCTTTTATAATGCAATTAATACTGGAGATCAGTTTCTAAGTGCGAATCTCGGAATCAAACCTGTGTTGTGAGGAATTGTTTTGCTTTCAAGACAAACACGTTGTCCCTGAGCTGTCCTCCAAGCCAATTAAATGAAACTTCATAGAAGAAGCAAAGGCATGGCTCGGGATATGTTTTGATATACTTAGATGCATGTCATTCCCAAAGCACCATTGTGGATAGAAGTCAAGACAATACTCATTGCCTTGGTTTAAATATGACTCCTGTAAAATTGATGAAATATGCCCTGTTTCCAAAAGATGAAAAATCAGTAGACATGGCTGTTTATCAACAGCAAGTGAAATAGTGGAGTAAAAGAACAGCCCTGCGTCCCACATCTATGTTTTCCGGCAATGGCTACTGACTTGCAATACTGGGGTGCATTTGTCAGTTCTCCCTGTTATTTTCTTTTCATCAGATCTACTACTTTTAGGGTGCAAACCATTGAAAAAACGTTTTTTTTTTTTTTAATCAAGACCTTAATATCTTCTTTGTTGTCACAGTTATGCCTTAGCTTAGTGTAGTTGGATTATGTGCACCAATGGTACACAAAGGGGTTCCAAAGATATGATATATATTTTAGTAAAATATATTTAATTATTTCATTTTGTTATTTCATAATGTTATTTCGTGTTTTTTGTGTGGTTTTGAGGGAAGTGTGAAGTGGGAAGTTTTGTGGGAAGTGCTTCTAACAAGTGCTGTTTTGCTGTCCTTGGCCATCGTGGCTACAGTGCTCTTCGAAAGAAAACGACTTTATATATTGCCATATATGAAGAATTACTGTGTAAAACATCTTGGCTCTGCCCACTTCCCCCAGAATCCTCATATTAACGGAGGGCATGGCAATTTGCTCCCGCATTTGTGGGAAGTGCTTGTGACAAGTGCTGTTTTGCTGTCCCTTGCTGTCCTGGCGACAGTGCTCTTTGAAAGAAAACGACTTGGTACAGCACAACTTTTGTGAATATATCACCCTTCATCGTTCGTGGATTATTTTCATTGAAAACTGCTTTTAAATATTCTAATTGGACAGTGTTCTCCATTATCCTTTAGGTACATTGCCATATTTGAAGCATTATTGTGTAAAACATCTTGGCTGCGCCCACTTCCGCCAGAATCCCCATATTAACAGAGGGTGCATGCATTTGTGCACGCGCATTTGTGGAAAGTGCTTGTGACAAGTGATTTTTGGCTGTCCCGGCTACAGTGCTCCTCAAAAGAAAACAACTTGGTAGGACACAACATTTGTGAATATATCACCCTGAAATGTTCGTGGAATATTTTCCTTAAAAAACTGCCTTTAAATATCCTAATCGGACATTGTTCTCCTTTATTCTTTAGGAATATTGCCATATTTGAAGCATTATTGCGTAAAGCATCTTGGCTCCGCGCACTTCCCCCAGAAGCCCCATATTAATGGAGGGCACGCTCATTTGTGGAAAATGCTTGTGACAAGTGCTGTTTTGCTGTTTGATTGTTTGCTAGTGAGCGCCCTTTCTAATTTACTTGCTATTATTATTTTTATATCCCGCTTAATTATTGCTGTTTGTTAGTTAAAATACTTTTGTAAAGTCTAATTTTGTACTCTGAGGGTGAAAACCCGTGTCGGCTGATGCTATTCAACACCAGTGGATTTTGTATATGTTATTGAACTTTATAAAGACTTTATTTCTTGTACCTTAAGAACAGATTCGATTATCAATATTCTTCCATAGGATATTTGGATTGAATAGACTTATATATCCAGGATTTGCGCGTTACAGTTGCTTTCACTATTGTTAATCATATTGTATTGGAAAGTTGATTCTTTTTCAACTATACATTTTTTTTTATTTTTTTATTGAATCACTGGAGTGTAATGGTGGCTTATTAAAAAAAAAAACATTTTCAAGCATACTATTTCCCAAAGATCTCAAATCAAATTTCAGAATGTAATAAACACAAAAACTAGACATCAATGTTATTTGGGGTGCTCGCAAATAGAGAGTTCTTTGCAAATGCATCATTTGAAAGCAGTAGCTTTGAACTCTATTACAATTTTTCTAAAGCATAGCTGTGGTTTGTAGTTTAAGGGCCTAATTCTGAGCTTGTGCTAAATATAGCGTGGAAAGCTGACATCCTCTCCTCCAGTTTTCAGCACCATCATTCTGAGGTGGGCTGAAATAGCAGAGCTATTGTCCTTTCCAGCAGAAAACGCTGCTCTCTTTGCATGGTAAACATGAGCTCCAGTTGCATTGTAAGCATTTCTTAAAAGACTGACACTTTTCTAATTTAAGAACGTTTTCGTAAACTTTCATAAAACTAGAAAAGTGGTGCTGCACTCTAAGAAATGCTATATTTATAAAGGGAAAAAGTGTGCCGTGAAGTTTAACGGCACCTTCCAAGGTACCGTTAATGAACGCCTCTTTAGGCTAATGCAGAAAGGGTGTTCTGCTTTAGAATAATGTCCCCGCTACACACTAACAAATGAAGTGTTTGGCAAGGATGCTGCTATGCCGTAAACCACAGCTTTCCAGGAGTGGTGTACTTTATTTATTACCACCACTCTCGGGTAAGCTCAGAATCCTTTACATCATGGTAAAGTGTCTTTCTGTTGAGACGCAGCACTTTTCTTATTTAACATGCATCTAAGATCTGTGAGACCACTTTGGTGGTTGTTTTGTGCTGTTTAAATGATATGTAAATTAACATAACAATCTCGAATAACCTCTGTTTTCCTTTCCAAATTACATCTGTTGCATTAGTTAAAGAAGTGGCAATAGTTGACTGTTCAAAATCCTTCTATACAGTGTTTTGAAATTTTATTTTTACATATTACCTATGCCTAGAGTTTCTTTCCTAGTCATAGTTCGAATTTGTGCAACTTGCATTTAATTTCTACTGCACTTAGGTACAAAATGGTTGTTTTTTCTTTGAAGAAAACAAATATATATTAAAAAAAAACCTCTTGATTTCTTAAGGGACATTAGTCCCTTCGGTTGTTACAGTGCTATCCCATTAAAAATCGTTGCACTCTTTACTAGTAATTCTTTCGAGCCAAATGGCGAACATGGCTCACACAGTTTCATTGATTTCTCTGCAGTGGGAGATGCATATGTTTATTACTTCAATAGAATTGACTTTGTAAGAGGATTCAATTCAACACTACAGCTAAGTCAACGCCTAGTCTATAATACTGAATGAAAACCCTTATTGATATATCTTTAGGTCCAGTTCATGCGTTCTGGATGACTACCCCTATATAACACCCCTCTCTTGGAATCCCCCTGACCCCACTGAGCCAAGAAGTAGTTCTGTTTTGCAAGTTAAAAGGGTTTATTTGATAATTTAAACAATAGATATATATATGACACTTTATAATAAATTAATAATTGAATATCACACTTAATCTGAGATGATACAGATTAACAACAGAGAATCTGGCACTAGCACACTTCTTTATAATTACTAAGGAGTTGAGATGAAATGGATAAGGTAGCACACTGGTAAATAGGTACAGAAGTATAATGTGGTAGAGAATGCTTTATAGGGTTCAAGGAAATGCAAGGTTGAATGAATGAAATGCAGTATAGAAAACAACTTGATATGATTTCAGCAAAACAATGTAATCACTTTTCTCTGGCTATTCACTCCCCCCCTCTTTATGCAATGCAAGGGAATGGGAGGAAAGCACACAGTTCTCAGAAATGCAATCAATGTAATCAGTTCAATCCCCCCCAAGCTTAGACAACAGAAGTTTAAAACACAGATAGGAGTTTTGAAAACACAGGCCCAAATGCTTTGATATGTGCTAGCAATGGATGAGAAATATGCTGGAAATGCTTTTTAATTCCCTTTCAGAGGTTCAGGGTGAGTGGTATCTAGTTAATATTAGTCCAGGCTCACACTAGCAATGGGCAGGGATAGTTAGCAGGTTAAACGAATTTCTGGCAAATGGAAGGCAAGCAGCAGCAGTTTTTACATGTGAAGAAATTTGCAAATCGCGGTAAAATTCGCGAATGCGTGTTCCGCGATTGCGGTAAAACTATAAGGGGTAGGAATGCGGTTCTAGGTTCGTAGGAAAGCCACGATTCTAAGCTTTCAAATAAAAGTTATTGCAAGTCTCTAGCACAAACGGTTGCGGAGATATGAGCGATTTTATGAAGGTCGTTTTTCAGATTTGAAATTTTAAAGTTCAAAAAGACAAGTGCAGCTTTACAAATGACAGGTGACAGTTAGGAGGCAGTTCTACTTAGATCAAATAGATTGAATTATATTATTTTAACTAAGAGATTGGTTCTGCACAGTTTTCTAGGTACTCACACTATATTCTTGAGTGAAATGGGCCTCGCCATGGATCTGGTCAGGGTTTTGGACTGGGCTCGGGTCTCTCTCTGGGCACAGCACTGCTTTCTCTCTGGGTACAGCACTGCTTTCTCCCTCTGGTCTGGTCTCTAGTTCTGGATAGATTGAAGTCTCTAGTTTGGCTCTCTGGAGGTTGATGGAGGTAAGTATGGATTTTTCCGGCAGAGCGTCCCGCTGCAGATGGATTTGGAAGGTCCCTATCTGTCCTGTCTGTCTGCTTTTATGTGTTTAGAATGTGGGTGTGCTCTAGCATCACTGACCCTACCTCTCTCTCAGCTTCTAATTGGTCAAACTTCCATTTCTTATTTGATTGGGGAATGAACTGTGAGTCAGAGGGATGTCATTTTATGGCTTGCAGATAGGACACTCCTCTGTCAGATTGCACACATTCTATATTTGATAATAAAAGACATATTTCAGAGTTACACAGTTGTTTGAAATTACATATACATGGTGTGGCTGAATTTAGCCATGTCTCTGTCCAAATCTGCTGTTTCTAAGAGCTTGCATTCAGAAATGGCAACTTCTAGCACTTTTTCATGTGCTAAACAACATTGGATCTTCATTAAATTTTATACAACTGTTCCTCACATATCTACCCACATACCAATGCATTTTCGTTTGTCTAGCTGAAACAGGGAGTCTGTAATATTAATAAACAATGGGGTTTTGCCCCAGAACATCACACAAATTCGAGTTTAGGCTTGAATTAAAGGTACATTTTTTAAATTAAAGCTCTCAAAGTTATACATTTCTGTCATTTGATTACAAAGAGTTATCAGTGTTTTTGTAAAATATATATTTTACTTTCAATTCAGTCCTCAGAGTGTTGAAGTCCGCCTCCAAGACTTGGGTGGGTCAGTCACAGATCTCTGCTGGCTGGCAGATCTTTGTTGACAGCAAACATCCAGAATTAACATATTCTTTTCAGAGGAAAGGGTCCTTTGTGTGGTGTCTGGCAAGCTCACATCAGGAGGCCAGGGGGCCACTTTGCATTTAATTAACAGAACCTTGTTATTTCCTGGCTTCTTGTGTTGAGTTCTGAAGTGTCAAGAGTTCCCAAGACAGGCAACCCCTTTGAACCTTTGATGAAATAAGACCCCTTTTCTTTGCATTCAGACAATCTTGCAAAACAGCTCTCCTGTCAGAGTTTAGACCGCTAGCGCCACCATCGGGATTTTGTGGTTACTGCATCCATCCTTGGGATTTTTTTAGGTTAATTCATTTCAGCAAGTGATATTATATGGAGTATATTGTCCATGTTCAGGACATGGCATTGGTGTATTTCTGAAGTAAAGTAATTCTGTGCCCATGATTTTGCCATATTTGACATTCAAGAAAAATGAATTCCCAACAGTATGGGTTTGCTTTTGGCAATCAGCATTGCATCTTTGAACTCACAATATAGGCGAAATGGGATTTTCCTGTGCATTTTCTGGGGAGCTCTGGCCATTATGATGTTTTCAATGCCAGTACTGCACAGTTTTGAGGTAGGGCCCGGATGCATGGGTAAATACATCCCACAAGCCCCCCTCTTGCGATGGCCATTCTATTTCACGAATGGGACTCGCAAGACCTGGGATGTTTCCTCATCTTCTTCCAATAGATGGCACAGTTCATCATCTTCTTCTCCATCCGGTACTGATCGATCGGTCCTCCTTGCCGGTCCTGATGGGAATATTGGGCGGTCCACTGGGCCCATTGGATCTTCGTTCCCGGTCTCCGGATCGTCCTCCTTGGCCCGTCTTCAGGTTTTCTTTCTCCTAGGACGACAAAGGAAGAGCGGCAATACCTACTCATAGACGTGTTTCCACCACTGTTGAGATGGTGGGACAGCATATGCATTTCATCATGACGAAACATTACATTCTTATTTTGAAAAAACAACAGTATAACTAAGAGACAGTTTCATGCAAATCACAGTATTTTTAGAGACTAGATGTGGTATGTTTTATGATTGGAACTGAATTAGTCTGAGACAGTACCCGCTAGGATTCCAGAGGATTCCTCCAGTTGTTGCAGAGTGTGCCTGGGATGGCAACATTTCAACTGGTTTATGTGGACCCACTTGTCTTCCCCCTCTGCCGAACCGCCTTTGGGGATGCGGATCTTGTAGGCCACAGGGGAGATCTTATCGACGATCTCAAAGGGTCCCTTCCATGTAGGCAAAAATTTGCGCTGCTTGGCCTGGTTTCTTTGGAAGTTGTATAGATAGACCCGGTCCCCCACCTGATATTCCTTCCTGGAAGTTTTCAGGTCATAATGGGTCTTCATGCTATCAGCCGATCTTTCTAGATTCCGCTGAGCATAAGCAAAAGCATGTTGAAGGTGTTTCCTTAAATTCTCTACATACTCATGAGTAGTGGAGGCATTTATCAGTGTCTGCTCTTGGGTCCTGTAGAGCAAATGCTGCGGAAGCACCATCTTGCGCCCAGTCATCAACTCAAATGGTGACATTTTGGTTGCAGATGAAGGGGTAGATCTGATAGCCATTAGGACCAGAGGTAATCGGATATCCCAACTTGGCCCAGAATCTGCCACAAACTTCTTTAATATGCTCACAATTGTCCGGTTATATCTCTCTACTGCCCCAGAAGAAGCTGGTCTATAAGCAATATGCAACTTCCTTTTGACCCCCAGTATCTCCCACATCTTTGTCATTACTTCACTGGTGAAGTGGCTACCTCTGTCTGACTCAATCCTTTGAGGTAGACCAAAACGGGAAAAGATGTGGTTAATCATCAAGGCAGCTGCCGTTTCTGCCTTGCAGTTTGGGGCTGGGAGACATTCCACCCACTTGGTAAACAAGCATGTCACAGTCAACATGTACTTATTCCCCCTAGCCGAGCGAATCACAGGGCCTACAAAGTCGATTTGTAAATCTGACCATGGCAGTGTCATTCCCCTCTTTTGTAAAGGCGCCCGGTGTGTGAGGGATGTCGGCTGAAATTGTGCACACACAAGACACCCCTTCAAGTATTGGTTGAGGTCCTGGCCCATGTGTGGCCAGTATGCAACCTCTCTTAAGATTTCCAATGTTGTGTGAAACCCCCTATGACCGGCGGTGGCCGCATCATGGGCGTGACTTAACATCAGGCTTCGGAATGAGGTAGGAACCACCCACTGGTCGTGGCCAGCTTTGGATTTCCTTACCAACAAACTGTCTTGGATCCGGAACATTTTTGGACATTTCATCAACACTCTTAGGTCCTCTTTCCCAATGTAATCGGTATCCGTCAGGGGAAAGTTCTCAGGGTCCTCAAGGTGCTGGTAAAATTTACCAATTATTGGATCCCCCTTCTGAGCAGTAATCAAATCAGCATCAGGGGTCTCCTTACTCCATTGTGCAATTGAAAGGTCGTTGTGAGCATTTGTCTGGGACCTAGTGATGGCAGTGACCTGGATTTCCCCCAACAGGGACTCAATCTCAATTAGATCCCCTTGGATGGCCCCGGTTTTGGCCAGCTGATCAGCTAAGTCATTTCCAGTTTTGTCTGGTCCCTCTACTTTGGAATGACCCTTGATCTTTTTCCAGTAGATGGTCATTCCATTCGATGTGACCAGATCATCAATGTTTTGGATCAACTTCCCATGTTTCAAGGGTTTGTTGTTAGCACATAACATGCCTCTGGTTTTCCAATTAACCAGGTGCTCCACGAACCCGTTCCGTACATAATCCGAATCTGTGATTATGACCAGTTCGTGGAGTTGATGCTGGACAGCAGTGAGGATGGCCTGATGCACAGCCATCAATTCTGCCACCTGACTACTTCGGGGACCAATTTTGTATCCGGCGGAGGGTTCTGGGGACTCATTCACCCATGCATTCCCTACGCCAGCCACCAGTTCTTTCTCCCCGTTGTTGTCAACATGGTAAGAGCATCCATCCACATAGACAGTGGGCATTCCCGCACACTTGTCCTCTTCAAAGACTTTGTGTGGGGAATTAAGGTATGCCTCCATGTTGTCCTTGATTTTTAGACTTTCGTCCTCGAGACAGTTTTCTCTGGCACAATCATGCAAGTCAGCCAGACCTTGCGCGAGTGGACTCTTCTTGTTTTGGCCATATCTGACCTCCACAGGAAAGCCTTGCATTGACAGAATCCAGGAAGTAATTCGGGAATTACTCACATTTCCGGCCCGGATTCTGTCACTTTGGAGATATTGCAGAGGCTGGTGTGGAGTCTCCACTATGATGTGTTCCCCCTGGATAAACGGGCGGTAATTCTTCAATGCCCACACCGTTGCCAGGAGTGCCTTCTCACAATCGTTGAATTTTTCCTCCACAGAGGATAAAGTTTTGCTCGCATAGGAGATTACTTTATTGACCTTGTCATGCTTTTGGTATAATACTGCCGTCAAGCACGTATTAGAGAACCCCGTCTCCAGGAAGAACTCCTTGTTTCTGACAGGGTAAGCTAGGCAAGGCGCTTGTGAGAGGCTTCTTTTGAGTTGTTTTACTGACTCGGATTGTTCTGGACCCCATTCCCACTTGACCCCCCCTTCAGGAGATGAATCAGGGGTCTGGTGATCTCTGCGTAGCCCTCAATGAACTTTCTGCTGTAATTAGTCAGTCCAAGGAGGCTCCTTAATTCCCGCAGAGTTGTGGGGTCTTTCAGTTTCTGAAGTGCTTCCACTTTCTTTTCCTGGGGACAAAGACCCTGAGGAGTAATCTCATGCCCCAAGAAGTTAACACAGGTTTTACACCACTGTGCTTTCTGAAAGGAAAGTTTTGCTCCGGCGGCCCTCAACTGTGTCAGAACATAACGGATCTCCGCTATATGTTCCTCCACAGATGAACTTTTGATGAGGACATCATCTACATAAGCCAGGTTACCCCTCGCACCCAGGTCGGGCATGGCCTTATGTAGGAATATATTGAATTCATTGCCGGAGTTGAGGTATCCGAAGGGAGTCCGGGTCCATGTGTACTGCTGGCCCCCAAAGGTAAAAGCCAGCTTGTATTGGTCCTCCCTACTGACAGGCACAGTCCAGTATCCATTGGTCAGGTCTATTGCAGTGAATACCTGTGACCCCTGGATCTGGGCCAGCCCTTGGTCAATGTAGGGCAGAGGCCATCGGGAAGTATGGACCCGTTTGTTGAGCTCCCTGAGGTCGGCGCAGAGTCTCCACTGGCCGTTTGGCTTCAATATCCCCAGCACCGGATTATTGAAGGTGCTGTGGACTGGACGGATTATTCCCCGGGACTCAAGGTTCTTAATTATTTCAGTAAGGGACTCCATTGATGCGAGAGGCAAGCGATATTGCTTCACAAACACAGGAGTCATGCCAGGGTCCGTGGGGATTGTTGTTGTGTGGATGTCAGTCCGACCACAGTCATATGAGTCTACCGCAAAGAGATCTTGGAAATCCAAGAAAACTTGTTTCAACTTTTGCTTTTGTTCCAGAGTCACACAGGCATCAGCTAGGTTGACTCTCTCTTCCACCATCTGCCTGAAGCCTGGAAAGACTTCTGGTTTGGCTATTTCAGCGGCCTCCTCCAGCTGGGTGGAGAAGTCCCTGGTCAGAGTGCTGATTTGGACTGGAGGCTTCAGGTGGGAAAGGCAGCCCTCATGGACCTGGAAAATCACCTCATCCCTCCTGAAGTCACAAGTCACATCTTCCTTACCATAGGGGCAGGAAGTGTACACCAGGAAGTTCCCCCCATGCCGGGTAAAAATCCTGTCTGGTGTTGTATTGTCCTCACTGTCACTGTCAAAACAGTCCTTGGGCATTGGTCCTAACAGTTCATTTACAAGATCAATGGAGAAATGTCGGTCATCAACCGCCATTCCAATAATGGTGCCTGCGGCTAGAGTAATACTCTTTAAGTCGCTGTTATCCACCTCTATTAGAATGGTGTCATGTTCTATGTTGACTAATGGTGTTGGGTTTACCCCCAACCCTTGCTGTTGGAGAGAAGCATTTAGATGTATGTAAGCATCAGGGTTTTTCAACTCTTGTCCCCTTTTAACTTTCACTTCCAGGGAGAATTGTCGGGTCCTTTCTGGGATGGTGACTTCCTCTTTAACCTGAATTTCAACTGCATACGGTAGCAATTGAGCTGACCTAAATGCCTTTTCTGGATCATCAAAGCCCATGGGATTATCCGCTAATCGGGACCAAGCTTTGAAGTTTATTAGGTCCAAACTAATGGCAAAGCGATTGAGAATGTCACTGCCTAAGTAAAAGGCGGCAGGGACGTCTCGCACGACCCAACAATTGTGGACTATGCTCTTGTTGCCAATGGAGATTTTGAGCATACACCTGCTTGGCAGGAGATGTTTGGAATTAGGTGCTTCCAGGTCCATTTCCCATTTGTCTATCAGTTTGAAGGGGGGAATGGCTGGATCTTTTGGGAGTTGGCGAAACATGGCTTCGCTGACGAAGCTCTTACCGTTGTTCACACACACTCGAGCGAGAACAGAGTCCTTCCCATCATTTAACTGAACAGGGATGAACAACTGCTCTCCAATTTGCTGAATATCAGCCAGGCTTTGAGCTGATTTCACCTCTTTCTGGACTATAGGAGTGGGAGTTTCAGATTGTGGATTGGTATAGAATTTCAAAGTGTTTCCTTCCAGCGTGGAATACCACTTTAGACTGGAAGGAAGGTTGATTTTCAGAAATAGAGAGGACCCCCCATCACCAGTCTGTTGTCCTACTGCTATTACTGTCACGTCTGGAATTTGGTTATTCTGGAAGTGAAATTCTACTTGGTCAGATTTTTGTTCAACCATGTGGCAGGTGCCGTTTAAACTAACATGGTTGACACACTGTTTTAATTTTATTGGTCGGCTAGTCTGGGTCCAGAGGACCTTGTTTACACAATCTATTAGGGGTGACAACCTTCTCAGGAGGTCATTCCCTAGTAAACAAGGGGTGCCCTCCGGGGTCACAACTATGACCGGGTGTTTCAACTTGTGTCGCCCGATCTTAATGTCCAAGTCTGCCGTCCCCTCGACGGGAATTTCCTTCCCGTCAAAGTTCTGCAGTTGTCCAGGAAGAGAGGTGAGAGGAATTTGGTAATTCTCTCCCCTTCCTGCATTCAGTTCATCAAAGGCCCTTCTGGACAGAAGGGTAGCTTGAGATCCAGTGTCCACCAGTGCCGAGATTGAACCCTGCCCCTGTACTTGTACCGGGGCATAATATCTTCCCTCCTTCTCCTCAAGGGGGCACAGATAATGCACATTTTTGGACAACTGGTGGGCTAATTTTCTGGTTTTAGACCTCGCTAGCGAAGAGATTTGGGCAGAATTCTGTGGAGAGTCTTGGGAATCTGAAAGAAAAAGTTGGCAACTGGAGATCAGAGCCATTGTGGGTTCCCCTGGTTCCAGTTCTGGGCCGCCCCCCCCCTTTTTGGAGGCAGTCCCCAGTATGGGTTTGAACCCGGGGATTTTCTTGCTGTTGGTTCTGGGATGAGATGGTGGGCGGCGGTAGCTCAGTCTCCACATCTCCCCAGTCTGGATTTGCATCCCTAGGGACCCATTTTTCTTTGGGAGGAGTTCCCCCCTCTCTGAAGGAGAAGATCCTTTTCTCAGGATCCTCTGAGGATCCCTCTCCCTCAAATTGGAAGATCTGTACCTCCTCCTCAAACTGAGTCTGTTTGGGTCTTTTGTTTCTCCTACCCCCCCTCTGCTCCTTAGGAGGCAGACTTTCAGGGGCAAGAGATTTTGTTTCCGGTTCCTGGGTTTCCAGGGGCTGTTTACAAGTGAGGAAGGAAGCTTCCTCCAAGGCTTTACACCCCCCTTCCCTTTGTGCCTCCTCCCTGGTAACCGGTGAGTTATCGGGGTGCTGCCCCCGTCATTGTTCTGGAGCACCAGGTCCAGAGTTGGGTGCGTTCTGCGCCGGCACGCCCATCTGAGGGTTCTGCTGAGCCCTCAGTATGTGACCCAGATCCCGCGCCATGTTTTGAACCTGGCGCTCTAACTGGGAAACCCGCTCAGGCTGATACGGGGCCCTGTTTTCTCCCCTGGGCTGATCCCGGGAAGGGTAGCTGTCCCTTCTTTGGTAGTACCCCTAGTTGGGAAGATTTGGGTACCCCTCCACCCTTGGCCTCCCCTCTCCCGGATTCAGTGGTCTGGGCTCGGGGAATTGGGGAAAGAAGGATGGATGATTTTGGGGTTGGAAGTCGGGTGGATATCTGGGGAAAAAGTTCTGCCCAGGGTTTGGTAAATTTCTGCCCTCCTGTGGGAAGTTTGGAGGGAAGTTCCCTGGGTTAGGTGCTTGGCTGGATCCCCCCCCCTGGGCTGGAGGAGTCCACACATAACCCAGGATGGGTCGATTTCCCTTGTAGCGAGGACTTACATAGTCAGGAGAGCGAGGGACCCCATTTGTGGGGCTGCCTCCCTGGCTCCCTGTCTGTGACTGGCCCGAGGACCTTCTGGGCCTAGCATTATTAGGTGCAGGTAGGTTTTTAGGCCCCCCCATCTCCAAATCCCAAACGGGGGTGACCTTTACCTCTGCCACCTTGGCAGCAGCAGGGGTGCTGTTGGCTTGGGGGTTTTTCTGGGCATTGCTTTTATTTTCTATGGGCTTCTGCACCTCATAGATCCGGGTAGCCTGTTCAATGACCCAATCTAAGGATCTTTTCTCGTGAAAATCCCTCACGAGCTGGGTCATGATGTATTTGGGCAAGGCATGGAAAAACGTATTTATGAACTCTCTACTATCTGTGCGCACCCTTCTTGTGGTCTGTGCAAAAGCACGCTTTAACTCCTGCACAAATTCTTGTGGGGCCTGATCCTCCCCACATTGCAAATTGTAGGCTGCCTTGCGAGCCTCTTGAGGATTTCTGTGAACAGAAAAATGTTTCAGGATGGCCGCCTTATAGGTGGACCATCTTAAATGATTTTGGTCCTCCAGCCCCGCAAAGAAACTGGAGTATTCCGGGGAGAAGGTCCACTTTACATATTGAATACAGCTTTGGCTGTCCTTCAAATGGAAAGTCTCCATCATTTGTTCAAACAACTCTAAGTGCTCCCAAACAGAATACTTAGCGTTCTTATGGTAAGGCGTAATGACGCTCCTGATCGCCTTAATCTGCTTTAAGGGGTCCTTAAGCAAGGCCCTTTTCGCCTTATTGGCCTTTTTGGTTCGGGTAACCCTTGTCCATTCATCCTCGGACTCAGAGGCACTGCTCCCAGAGGTTCCCGTCTGATCTTCCAGGTTTTCCCGGATTCTGCGAGCCTGGGAATGGCTGGCAGAATGTGGGGACCTGGTCTCCTGTGTCCTGCGCAGTTCTTAGGAGTCTTCAGATTCCTCCTTGCTGCCAGGATTTGATGGGTACCCCCTCCACTGACCTAACTGGGCAGAGGTTTTCAGGATGCCCTTAATGGGCCTACTCTCCTGGGGTTCCCCACTGAACTGTACTGTACTTGGGTGCCCATACCCGGATGCCCACCCCTCCATTCCTGGGTGGTACTGGCCTATGAGCCCCATACTCTTAGCTGGATAGTAATCTGCCATCCCTGTGGCCCTGTGCTCACGTGCGCCAGGGGACATGGGGGTGGCAGAGTCCAGGGACTGAGAGGTATGAGGGCCTCTGGTACTAGGGCTCCTGAGGTTATGCTCCGGAGTTTCCATTTCCCAGCGAACCTCATCTCTATCCGCCCCTGCTCCCTGTTGCAATGCAAGAGCCTGCATTTGTGCCTTCAGTTCCTCTGTTAAGGCCTTACTCGACTCTATCAGTTTCTCCTGCATCGCTACCTGTTGCTGGAGCCTATCATTGTGTTGGCAGAGGGCCTCATTCTCCCTCTGTGCTTCCTGGTTGGTCCTGGAGAACTGGGCCAGTCTTTGCTGCAGGAGGTTTACCTCCTGGGCAATGTCCCTATTGGCCTGCTCCTTTCTTGCTAGAGCATCTTCCACCCTTCTGGTGTGCTCTACCAAGTTCTGGTTTTCTTTTTGGAGATCACCCAGCCCCTGGAGGGCCAGGTGATTTTCTTCAATTTCCTTTTTTAAGTGGCAGACTTCCTGGCCTATGGCGTCTCTTTCCTGACTAAGAGCCTGCATTTGTGCCGCCAGGTCGTCCCTTTGCCTTTGGAAGGCACCAGCTTTCTGGCGCTCCTGATCAAACTCTGCCTGGGTATCCAGGTCTTTCAGGATCAGTTTATTGCTCTCCTCTTTCTCTCTGTCTAGTTGGATTTGCAGGGTGGCTACCTGCTCTGTGCATGCCCTGTTGAAATTGATCTGTTGCTCCAGCTTTTTCTGGTTCTGCAGTAAGGAGTCCAAACTGTCTTGGTGCTCCTTCTGCAGGGCCAGAAATCGGGTATCCTGGTCTGTCTTTTCCTGTTGTAGGATGCCCATATCCTCTTTTATTTTAATGATATATTGCCTACTATCATTTTCCGCCTCCTGGCTCCTCTGCAGCCTCTGCTCAGAAGAGTCCAGATCAGATTGGGCCTTCTGTAATGCCATCTGTTGCCTATTTGCCAGATTTTGGCTTTCAGCACATCTATCCTGCATGTCTCCCATATATAGGTACAGGTATGCTGCTATCCTGGCAATCTTATTGTGTTCCTCTTTGGCTTTAGGAGCCATATATAGTTCACTCAGGGCCACATGTAAGGGACCCTGATCTCTATATATATCTGACCCTGTTTCAGTGACCTGTTGTGTGATGGCCTGCAACCACACATCCTGGCCCTGTTCGGTCCATTCACCTCTCACAAATAGCTTATGCAAGAGGTGCTCTCTGGCTATTTTCATGTCTACTAAGGTCGTCATTCTAGAGATTGGTCTCTGTCCTGACTTACAGAAGTTTGTATTTTATTTTTGCAGAACAGAACTTTTCTTGGAGTGTCCCTTTTGAGGAATGCTTCACAGCGTAATGCAGCGTGGTGATCCGACCGGATGTATGTATCCTGTCAGTTAGCACACTGTATTAAGCTGCACAAGTGGTAAATCTAACCCAACGTCTCGGCTCGAGCCCCCAATTTGTAAGAGGATTCAATTCAACACTACAGCTAAGTCAACGCCTAGTCTATAATACTGAATGAAAACCCTTATTGATATATCTTTAGGTCCAGTTCATGCGTTCTGGATGACTACCCCTATATAACACCCCTCTCTTGGAATCCCCCTGACCCCACTGAGCCAAGAAGTAGTTCTGTTTTGCAAGTTAAAAGGGTTTATTTGATAATTTAAACAATAGATATATATATGACACTTTATAATAAATTAATAATTGAATATCACACTTAATCTGAGATGATACAGATTAACAACAGAGAATCTGGCACTAGCACACTTCTTTATAATTACTAAGGAGTTGAGATGAAATGGATAAGGTAGCACACTGGTAAATAGGTACAGAAGTATAATGTGGTAGAGAATGCTTTATAGGGTTCAAGGAAATGCAAGGTTGAATGAATGAAATGCAGTATAGAAAACAACTTGATATGATTTCAGCAAAACAATGTAATCACTTTTCTCTGGCTATTCACTCCCCCCCTCTTTATGCAATGCAAGGGAATGGGAGGAAAGCACACAGTTCTCAGAAATGCAATCAATGTAATCAGTTCAATCCCCCCCAAGCTTAGACAACAGAAGTTTAAAACACAGATAGGAGTTTTGAAAACACAGGCCCAAATGCTTTGATATGTGCTAGCAATGGATGAGAAATATGCTGGAAATGCTTTTTAATTCCCTTTCAGAGGTTCAGGGTGAGTGGTATCTAGTTAATATTAGTCCAGGCTCACACTAGCAATGGGCAGGGATAGTTAGCAGGTTAAACGAATTTCTGGCAAATGGAAGGCAAGCAGCAGCAGTTTTTACATGTGAAGAAATTTGCAAATCGCGGTAAAATTCGCGAATGCGTGTTCCGCAATTGCGGTAAAACTATAAGGGGTAGGAATGCGATTCTAGGTTCGTAGGAAAGCCACGATTCTAAGCTTTCAAATAAAAGTTATTGCAAGTCTCTAGCACAAACGGTTGCGGAGATATGAGCGATTTTATGAAGGTCGTTTTTCAGATTTGAAATTTTAAAGTTCAAAAAGACAAGTGCAGCTTTACAAATGACAGGTGACAGTTAGGAGGCAGTTCTACTTAGATCAAATAGATTGAATTATATTATTTTAACTAAGAGATTGGTTCTGCACAGTTTTCTAGGTACTCACACTATATTCTTTAGTGAAATGGGCCTCGCCATGGATCTGGTCAGGGTTTTGGACTGGGCTCGCGTCTCTCTCTGGGCACAGCACTGCTTTCTCTCTGGGTACAGCACTGCTTTCTCCCTCTGGTCTGGTCTCTAGTTCTGGATAGATTGAAGTCTCTAGTTTGGCTCTCTGGAGGTTGATGGAGGTAAGTATGGATTTTTCCGGCAGAGCGTCCCGCTGCAGATGGATTTGGAAGGTCCCTATCTGTCCTGTCTGTCTGCTTTTATGTGTTTAGAATGTGGGTGTGCTCTAGCATCACTGACCCTACCTCTCTCTCAGCTTCTAATTGGTCAAACTTCCATTTCTTATTTGATTGGGGAATGAACTGTGAGTCAGAGGGATGTCATTTTATGGCTTGCAGATAGGACACTCCTCTGTCAGATTGCACACATTCTATATTTGATAATAAAAGACATATTTCAGAGTTACACAGTTGTTTGAAATTACATATACATGGTGTGGCTGAATTTAGCCATGCCTCTGTCCAAATCTGCTGTTTCTAAGAGCTTGCATTCAGAAATGGCAACTTCTAGCACTTTTTAATGTGCTAAACAACATTGGATCTTCATTAAATTTTATACAACTGTTCCTCACATATCTACCCACATACCAATGCATTTTCGTTTGTCTAGCTGAAACAGGGAGTCTGTAATATTAATAAACAATGGGGTTTTGCCCCAGAACATCACACAAATTCGAGTTTAGGCTTGAATTAAAGGTACATTTTTTAAATTAAAGCTCTCAAAGTTATACATTTCTGTCATTTGATTACAAAGAGTTATCAGTGTTTTTGTAAAATATATATTTTACTTTCAATTCAGTCCTCAGAGTGTTGAAGTCCGCCTCCAAGACTTGGGTGGGTCAGTCACAGATCTCTGCTGGCTGGCAGATCTTTGTTGACAGCAAACATCCAGAATTAACATATTCCTTTCAGAGGAAAGGGTCCTTTGTGTGGTGTCTGGCAAGCTCACATCAGGAGGCCAGGGGGCCACTTTGCATTTAATTAACAGAACCTTGTTATTTCCTGGCTTCTTGTGTTGAGTTCTGAAGTGTCAAGAGTTCCCAAGACAGGCAACCCCTTTGAACCTTTGATGAAATAAGACCCCTTTTCTTTGCATTTAGACAATCTTGCAAAACAGCTCTCCTGTCAGAGTTTAGACCGCTAGCGCCACCATCGGGATTTTGTGGTTACTGCATCCATCCTTGGGATTTTTTTAGGTTAATTCATTTCAGCAAGTGATATTATATGGAGTATATTGTCCATGTTCAGGACATGGCATTGGTGTATTTCTGAAGTAAAGTAATTCTGTGCCCATGATTTTGCCATATTTGACATTCAAGAAAAATGAATTCCCAACAGTATGGGTTTGCTTTTGGCAATCAGCATTGCATCTTTGAACTCACAATATAGGCGAAATGGGATTTTCCTGTGCATTTTCTGGGGAGCTCTGGCCATTATGATGTTTTCAATGCCAGTACTGCACAGTTTTGAGGTAGGGCCCGGATGCATGGGTAAATACATCCCACAACTTCAAAGAACCTCAACCTATTTCACATAAAAGGAAACAGTTTAACACCTGTGGGCAATAAAGAGATATGTAAAATATGTATTTATTTATTTAAATTTCTTAAGCTGCTTTCTGAGTCCTACATGCCAAATCACTGATATGAAATAACTGCTACTTTGCTGTATCACATCAGCTGGTATGGTAAGTGAAGAGAGGTAGGAAGAAAGCAAGAAATATGCCTGGGAAGAATATATTTTAAATCTTGGATGAGATGAGGTTTCATGCAGCATTGGTGAGTGGCGAGGATGACATTTGCTCACATCGCCTTTTCAAGAATGACTCTAAAGTTCCAGGATTCATTTTCATCAGCAAAACAGATGAATTGAGAAAAGAAAAGCACGATGATGGAGGGATAGAGTTTCTGCAAGCAGAAAGGGGCAGTCAAGTATGAAAAGCTAGGGGACTATTTGGTCAGTAAACATTGTGCATGGTTGCCATTAATAAATGGAGCTGGTATGTGCTTGTTATATATTAGGGGACTTCAAAGACCAATGATAATCACCTCTACCTTTCCCCATGCATTTGTTGGCCCTAATTTTACCCACTCAGCTCTCCCTGTCCTGAGGGCCAGGGCAGATAGAAACTATGCCTGAAAAGATGCGCAATGGATGGGTTCCTGCTCTTCGGGAACCACTCGCTGAAGCTAATCGTCTTAAAAAGAAAAGAAGTTAATTATGCAGATCATCAAATATAAGAATCGTTAGAGCTAATAGATGATATAAGCAGTCTCTCAAACCGTGTATGTTTTAAACCACATTTTCCATCCAATAGCTTCACAATGATAACCCCAGTGCTGTTCATTCTACTGATGAGTCTCTGGGTTTCTCCAGCTGTGCTGCTTCCGTCAAAATGTTCAACCGAAAAGACTGTGAAGTGAAGGAATTCCAGATCATGTTATAATAGGTAGTCATGCATGAAGATATGCTTCAGGCCATTACCTATTCATTAGCCATGCAATTAGAATGTTGTCATTCTATTAACTGAGTGTTGGTGGCGTCTAACATCATCCTATGCAACCCTATATGAGTATTGTAAGAGGATTCAATTCAACACTACAGCTAAGCCAATGCCTAGTCTGGGATACTGAATGGAAACCCTTATTGATATATCTTTATGTCCAGTTCATGAGTTCTGGATGACTACCCCTATATAACACCCCTCTCTTGGAATCCCCCTGACCCCATTAAGCCAAGAAGTAGTTCTGTTTTGCAAGTTAAAAGGTTTATTTGAGAATGTAAACAATATATATATATATATATATATATATATATATATATATATCACACTTTATAATAAATTAATAATTGAATATCACACTTAATCTGAGCAGTAATCAATAATGGATAGTCTGACACTAGCACACTTCTCTATAATCAATGATGAGTGGTTATAGGATGGATAAGATAGCAACAATACTTGTAGGGTTTCAAATGGATGCAAGGTGGAATGAAAATGCAGTACAGAAAAAAAACTTGATAGGGTTTCAGCAAAAGACAATGTAATCACTTTCTTGGACAATTCACCCCCCCCCCCCTTTTATGCAATGTAAGGAGATGAAGATGACACAGTTCTTAGGAATGCAATCAAATAGAATTCAGTTCAATTCCCCCCCAGCAGCTTATACAACAGATAGGAGTTTTGAAACACAGGCAAAATGCTTTGAAAATGATGACAATGCAGTGAGAAATATGCTGAAAATGCTTTAATTCCCTTCAGGAGATTCAGGGTGAGTGGTATCTAGTTAATATGAGTTCAGGCTCACTCTAGCAATGATTCAGGGATGGTTCTTAAGAGGAAAACAAAATTTAGCAGTTCAGGCAAAAACAGCTATCTTTTTACAAGTAAAGAAATGAGGCCAAATCGCAAATCGCGGCAAAATTCGCGAATGCGTGAATCGTGATTGCGGAGAAAGTATAAGGAGTGGGAAAGTTAAACCAAGTTCCTATCCCAAGCGGTTACGGAGTTATGAACGATTTTGTGAAGGTTGTTTTTTTTGGACTTGAAATTTTAAAGTTCAAAGCGGCAGGTTACAGCTTGCAGCTAGAAAATGACAGGTGACAGCTTTGCAAATGACAGGTGACAGTTAGGAGGCAGTTCTGGTTAGATTAAAATAGATTTAATTATATCATTTTAACTAAGAGATTGGTTCTGCACAGTTCTGCTAGGTACTCACAATATATTTTGAAATAGGCCTCCCCACGGATCTGGTCAGGTTTTGGACTGGACTCCGGTTCTGGTCTCGGCACTTCACAGTGATCTGGGTCAGCTCTCTGGTTCTGCTAACAGCGGTCTGGGTCATTCTGGATCTCTGGCCTCTGGTTCTGGATACTGCTCTGCTTTCTCTGGGTACAACACTGCTTCTGGATCTTTCTGGCACAGGGTTTCAGGCCAGAATCAACACCTGGGTCTGGCTGTGAATAGTCTGCAAATGATTTTTGGTCCTGCTGACAAATACTTTTGCTTGCAGTGGGCCTTCTTGGTTCAAAGTTCTGTAGTCTCTGTTTAGCTTGGAAGTCTAAGTGTAGGATCTCTGGATGAAAAGTCGTCGGTCAGCATGCTCCGCAGCAAATGGAATTGAATGTCGTCTCTAGCTTCCAGTGGCTCTTTTTATGTCTTTTGAAAGTGGGTGTGTGTGCAGCATCACTAGCCAGCCCCTCTTTCAACTGCCCATTGGTCAAGCTTTCCGCACTGCTTTGATTGGGGGAAGGAAATGTGTGTCATGGTGATGCTGTAGGTTTTATGGGTCAGAGGATCCTCCCCTGGTCAGTTTGCCCACAAATCTATATTTGACCTAAAGACATATTTCATAGATACACAGTGGTTTGAAATTACATGCACCCATCACGTATCACATGAGGTATACTCTGTTCAAACTCTGATGTTTCTAAGAGCTTGCATTCAGAAACGGCAACATTTTGCGTTTTTTAACTGGTTTTGCAATATTGGTTTTTCATTAAAAATTATACACATGTACACGGCCTGTCCATACATACTCCAGTAAATTCCCATGTCTCTAGCTTAAACACAGAGTCTGTAGTATACATAAATAGCAGGGTTTTGCCCCAGAACATCACACAAATTGGAGTTTGGGCTTGAATCGAAGGTACATTTTTAAGTGAAGGCTCTCAAAGTTATACATTCCTGTCATTTGATTACAAAGAGTTATCAGTGTTTCTGTAAAATATATGTTTTGCTTTCAATTCAGTTCTCAGAGTGTTGGAGTCCGCCTCCAAGACTTGGGTGGGTCAGTGATCACATGTGTCTTCTGGCAGGCAGGCCTTTGTTGACAGGAAACAGTCAAAATCAACATATTCTATTCAAGTGTGAGAGCCTATTGTGTGGTCTCCAGGAGGCTCCCAGCCAGTCTGCCTTCTATCAATCAAGAGGTCATGTGAGATTCTAACTCCTGGTGTGAATCTCTGGAGGTGAGAGGTTTCCCAGCCTTTGGCCTGTCAATTAAATCAGATTGTCTTCTGGGAACAGCATGTGGTTAAGATTTTAATTATCTCCCAGCCTTTGATGTAAAGGCCTCTCCTGCAACTCCTGACATGCAGTTTCCCTGTCAGAGTTTAGACCGCTAGCGCCGCCCTCAGTCAAAAGCAGGTACTGCATGCAATTCTTTTGGATCAGTCTTGAATTCAAGCATTTCAAACAAGAGATATTACATGGAAGTATTGTCCAGGTTCAACAAATGGCATTGGTGTAGTTCTGCAGTAAACTAATTTTGTGCCCAATAATTAGCCATGTTTGACCTGAAGAAAACGAATTCCCACCAGTTATGGGTTGCTTTTGGCAATCAGCATTGCCCCTTTTACAATGGTTTTAGGCTCTGTGCCCTTCTATGCTCACAACATAGGCAAAAATGGGTGGCAGCCTATTCTTCATGCAGTTCCCTGTGCATTTTCTGGGAAGTTCTGGCCATCATGATGTTTTCCATGCCAGTACTGCACAGTTTTTGTGGTAGGGCTCGGATGCATGGGTAAAAACATTCTACAGTATGGTGTCTTGGCCATCCATGTAGTTATGTATTAATTGCGTTGTTTGAGGTTTTTGGAGCAATACATAGTCATATCCTACAATATGTGCCCTCCTCAAACCAACCTTGCTTCCTCCATGGCATAGTTCACAGACTGGCATGCGGTGTATTAGGTGGTTAGTCTAAGGGCCTGATTCACAGACGTGTTTTATAATGGCGCAATCCCATTGAAAAACGCTCTGTGACTCAGGACCTAAAAGTATTTAAATGTAAAGCTTTGCTTGGGGGAATTAGCCTTTGTCTAGCTCCTGTGGGATGAGAAAGTATGACCAGCTCTCCCGGCAGGATTCATAAGGAGACATATGCCCTCTCCACTGCAGAGAGAAAGCAATCAGGCTCATACCCGCTCTGATTCTAGAGACTTCATTATGATGACTTTGCGCAGCCGCGTAGTTGACTTTGTGGTCTGTAGATACATTGGGGATGTATGATATTAATCAGCTTCTCTGGGGAAAAGCTCCAAGCCTCTCGACGTGTCTCAAGAAAGGGGATGCCGCTGCTTTTGTTTCTACAGTGTGCTGCATTCTGTGCACATTAACTACGCGGCGCTTCTGCACTACTTTCGAAAAAGGCATACCTTGCAATCAGTGGAAATCAGAGAGGGGACGGGCACGCCTAATTGAAGCAGAAAACCTAGAAGAGGAAAACAAAATTGCAATGGTAATGCTTAAAAGCGTCTGAAAAAGCAAGACAAAACAGAAAAATCAATTAGGGAAATTGACCCTTTGATTGTACAGCTTTGAGCTGCCTGCAGATAAACAATGTGTTACAGTAGATAATTGTCAGGAGACATGAACAAGTGCCATATGCAATACACGATATGCAATTTGGCACACATTGCAATTTTCCTGAGCATACTTTTAAGAAGAGTGAGGCAATGAATTACAGTATGATTCGATACATGGGTTAATGGTAACACATGTCATTCATATTGTTAACTGATTTACAGGCTGTCAAATGGAAACTAGGAAAAAGGGAAGTATATTGGCACCTCCCAAGATACCGAAGGTATTATAGAAAAAAGCTAACATTTGCAGCTGTTATGTTTTTCAGACTTGTATAATGTGCCACATGACACACACATTCACTTCAGAGTGTATATTGCACCTATACCCATAATGTACAATTCACAGCTGCTTTCTATGAACCCGGGATAAGCCATTTCTGGGTCCTGCTATGAACTATCCGCACACATCAGCTTAAGCAGGGCCCTTCTAGAAGTAAGATGGTCTGTTGTCTTTTATGTTGTCACTGGTTCAACATTGCAGAACAGAGGCATTTCTAAGACCAGATGCCTCTTAATTAGTGTGTGGAGAGATCTGCAATCCATTGAAGTCAATCTGAGTGATCCATATGGTACATGCAAGATCTGGCGAGCTGCCATTTTAGTCCCAACGGCGGATGAACTGACAACCCAAACCATTTCCTGTGTCGCCTACATGATTTCCAACTAACTGACATAGTATAGTCTGCTTTTATGTGTAATTATTTTTTGGTAGCACCTGCAGATGTGGAATTTCCTGCAGGTTATAAAAGTATTGCATTCACTAGAATTCCTCTAGGCACCATGGAAATACAGTATGCAAGTCTTTGCAAATTCAAATGAAAGCTGATACTATAAGCTCCCTGGAGCACGATAGCTTCAAATGATAGCTTGTGGTTCATCCAACCAAAAATATTTGTATCCCTAAGACTGGTTTACTCCCAACAATGGTAGAGACGTTGATGGCCATGAAGGCAGAAGGACTGTGTTACTTTTACTGTGGCTCCAATATTCTTATTTAGAATGAATCAGTATCTGCCGATCATAGGTTAGCAGAGATGTCATGTATGTTTTCTAACGTTATAGTTAAATACGGTTGTATTTGGTATGAGTGGCCATGAGGTAGGGCATGAGGAGTATCTGCATTTAACTTTTCTTCTATCAAAAAAAAGCCAGACAAGGAGCCTCATTATAGGTTTGCCAGTCCGGTACTACCTGGCGGGCAGAGCAGCACACACTTGTTGGATGCACTAGCATCATTCATGGATGGTGCCGGTGCATCCGACCTCCCCATTTCCATTGAGCCCAATGGGGCTCAAATGGTAATGGGGAGTAATGAATACCGTCACCACATCACAATGCTCCTGTACGTCCCCATTGCCGGGGGCCGGTAATTTTACCAGTTTGGCGGCAGCTTTATCGGCATGGCTACCGCCAAACTCGTAATGAGGCCCAATGTCTTTCTGAAGTCACTTTGAAGGTTATGACTAGGACTGCCTTAGAATCCACCTCCCAATTCATTCAGCAAGGAATGTTTGTCATTGTTCTTTCCCCACCCCTCGCTTTTTTTCGACTGGCCAGAATATGTGTCAACGTGCTAAAAGGGAAGAAAGAACAGAGGAGCGTTGGCGAGGGGTGGTGGGGCAGCGGGGTAGAGTGCATTTGTGGTTAGCAGGTTACAGAGAAAGAACATTGACAAGCCTTCCTTGCTGAAGGGATTGGGAGGTGGATTCTAAGGCAGTCCTAGTCATAACATTCAAAGTGACTTCAGAAAGACAGTGGGCCTCATGCTGAGTTTGCCGGTCAGGAAATAAGGGTGCTGGTAAACTCACCGGCACTCTTGTTTCCGAACCAGCAAACTATGGGTTTGCCTGCCGGAGCCACTGTGCCTGACGGGCACATCGGTCACGGTATGCGAAGCCATCAATTAACCCCTGGCACTGTTAACAACGGCACATGTGCTTCCGTGTTCCCATTCCAAAAGAGTCCTAAGGAATGGGGATTAACAAAATTACTGGTGCCTGACTTCCTGGCCGCTGGACTTGGAATAGCCCAGTGGCACTGGGAAGTCAGGAGCCAGTAATTTTTTACGGGTCCGGCGGCAACCTGCCGGTAGCACCGGCAGGGTTACAGCCGGACCCATAATGAGCCCCAATATCTCCTGTAACCCCTGCCTAAATTGCAATAGCTGAAAAGAGAGTTAAATTATAATGCTTTTGAGTAACCATAACATACTTGACAACCAATGAGGCCCTGAGAGAGAGTGAATGATGACCATCACTGAAGCACTGTGCGTATCAGAAAAGGCTGTATCTGACCTGCTAAACCTGTGAATGTGAAGATGTTCTGGCTGCAAACCGCAGCCACTACAGAAGCAGCGTGACAGGTTTCAGGTCCTTGTCTATGTGTAATCCAAGCAAGGACCCAACTTTAGATCTTGGTAACTATCTGTCCCTATTGTCATGTGTGTGTAGTGGTACGTTAGTACCACCTACATTTAGGCTGTTTAAGGTGAATACAACAATTCTTCCTGAATGCAGGTTGTTCCAAACTAGGGCTTCTTATTATGAGTGTAGGTGTCCATAACCAAAGAACTGCCATTTAAGGCAAAGTATGGCTTTTTAAAAAGTTAAGTCCAGAGCATAATACCCTAGTGACCATTCCCCCATGCCTAGATATATGCTAACCGTAGTCAGGAAGGCATACAGAACAATGCAGTGGCAGCAAGTGCTAATATACTGTGAAACTAAGCTCATGTGTACAGAGCTTGGTCTCAAGGGATCAAAGTGAACGGTCTAGAGATCATATGTGTCTTTAGTGTATCATTGTATGCTTATTTGCCTGTGCCTTTGCTGCTGCACATACCTCTAGAAGAGGCACTTAGCAATGTTGGCAGCTATCTGGAAGTCTCCTAATGCAGGGATTCATCACTGTAAGACTAATAGGTTTCACCCCCAGTGACAGTCTCCCTCACAACAGCGATCAAGCAATCAACATTGTCCGCTGGTTACAAATTAGCTTATAATGTACTTGCTCTCTGGTATACCCAAAGTGGAATTGGGTGTAGGAGTGCCATATGTTAATATAAGTTTGATTTAATAAAACATCTTGTTAATTTGAATCCTTTGCTGTAGACATGTTGTATTGTGACGAGATATTACCATATTCTTGTGCTAAATAGCTTCTATTAGCAAAGATGAGCTATCTAAGCAATGTGTTCATGTATTGCTCGTGGTACACATACTTCATATCATCATCTTATCTAGTCAGGTTATTACGGGATATGATCATATTTTATAATAACATTTCAATTTCCAATTTTCCTGAATGCTCTAGATAATGTAAATCATGAACCCCTGTATCACCTGCCTTACATAAACCATTTCATGGAAACTCCACTAGTTTGCATCTGAAGTATTTCCCTCTCATAGGGCAGTTGACATGGAGATGGCCCACCTTAGCGAGTCAAAATCTCTCACAGAAACATCCTTCCTTCAAGCGCTTTGAAGCTCTCCACCCGTGTATAAGCGCTGTATAAATAAACAATTACAATTACAATTATAATTCCTTGCTGGACTGAAATATATGGAGTCATTTGTATTAGCCCCACTCTAAACCACTGGAGAACTGTTCCGCCCCCCTTCTGGGATGCATATAATAGCAAGCACCTATAAGATTACACATTGGGAGGAAGGGACATAATCACTTTCGATGAATCCAATGGGGTCATCACTCCTTTCCCAGCAGTGACCTCTCCCTATCTGATCCTGACCGTAGGGAGGGCTATATGAGAGAGGCTCACATGGGGGGTGAACCCCTAGAAACCAGCCATTTGCCACGGGGAAGCTGGAAGCTCCCTCACTGGGAGAGTTCTCCCGCTAAACGAGGGAGAAATATAGCAGGAAGTGAGAGACACTGACTGGCCAAGTTTTATCCTCTTGGTGCCGATTGAGAAATCACAGTGCTGGTGCGAGGTCCCTGGAGCTGACCGGACCACAGAAGAGACCTAGGAGAGCAGACTGCAGGAGATGGTACGCGGGGACGCCACAAGAGGGAGAGAAAGAAACGCTTCCTGGCATACACCAGTACCGAAAGGCAACCTCCACGCTGTTTGAGCCCGAAGACACCCAGAGCAGGGAAGTGGGACCCGCAAGGGGCACAGAAGCCCTGGAGCTGATGCGGCAAACCCAGAAAAAAGGCACCCGCTGTGGAAGAGCCATTGCAGGCTTGCTGTGGGAGAGACAACACACACCATAGAGAGCCTTTGAGCCAACCCAAGGGAAAGGGGGTCACCGGGACACTTCAGCAAGCCTGCAAGGTGTAAATAGAAGGGAATGAAACATATGAGACAGAACGAGAGACTCGATATCTATCAAAAGAATCTATTTGGAAGTTGACTTCCCAATACAGCTCAGATAGAAAAAAAAAAACCTCACCTTGTGAACTTTTTCAAAACCATAACAGTTACAAGTCTGGGACCTCTAACCAAGGGGGGCATGAGAGAGGTTAAGGTAAGAGGATGTAAGCCCTTCACCTTGTGTACTTTTGCAAAACCACAAGTCTGCAAGTGTGTGAAAAGTGTGTTCATATGACAAAGACGTGGCAGGAGAGCATACCAGGCAGATGCCAGTTACAAGTGTATTAATATGAGAAAGCCCTGGCAGTAGAGTATACTAGGTTTATTCAAGTTGCATTTATGTTTACATGAGAAAGCTCTGTCAGGAGAGTAAATCAGGCAAGGTGTGTAAAGTACATCATATGAGAAAATCCTGATACAGATACATCAGGAATAGCTAAAGATTGAATTGAAGGCATCTTAGAGAGAAGAAGACACCTGGCAGGAGAGTACACCAGGTATCCTACCAAGATTAAAAACAACAGCCAAGTTGTTTCACATATCAGTTGTTTTGTTGAATGAGAAACCCAAGGAAACTAATGTCTATAAAGGTGTAAAGCACAGTGAAGAGGAATCATAGGGGAAGAGAACAATAGCCTGGTACTGTGAACTTTATCCACTGGGAATGTTTTATGTTGGAGTTACGCCTTTCTTTTTTATAACTTGAACATTTGTACACTTTCAAGGCCAAAGACATTACCCTTTTCACCTAGTGTTACATTTGTTAGAATGTGAGGGTGTGAGGGCCAGAATAGTACTTTGGACACTGGACAGTTTGCTTTGGACATCTTGACATCAACAGACCCTTAGTTTTATGTTAGGTAGCGAAAGAGAGATATTGTCCAATTCTTTTTTTATTTCAATAAATGTTTATGGTTAAAATCAAGATCCCCCTGTGTCCATGTCTGATTCCTGGCTTCTCACACACCCATCTCTCAAAATCATGAAATAAAATAATTCTGTGCATCTTGTTAGGTTTTCAAAGCACTGTTTTCATCAGTGAAAAGAGTTAATTATGCGCACACTAAGGAGGCCCATGGTGCAGAGGCCCACTGAAGCTACTATGACTTTATTGTAGCCTGGTCCACCAATTCCAGGTGTGTCTTGAAGTACTGTTTACTTCAACTGTTTAAGTTGCTAATGAGTTTCCATACACTCATAGGTGTTCTGAGTATGTGAAAATAAACCAACTGTTAATAGTGTGTTCCTTATTTTGGGGTTAAGGTAGACTTGTTGTCTGAGCAGAAATTGCCCAAAATAGAAATTGAGTGGGCAAGGTTGTAGATTTCTAATGAATTGATCCAATTACGTCATGATGTGCCATTTGGAGAGCTGGTTTGAAATCCCAATATTTGGTTTTGGTAGCATCTATTTCAGAATGCCAGTCATGCATCTCAGAGTGTCTGAACATTTCTCACCTACCCCTACGTTAGAGACTTTCAATTGTCAAGCTCTTTCTGATCTTCCAAGTCCTGGGCCATGCATTCTGGGAAATGGAAATAATACTCAAGTATCGACCTATATATCTTCCTTGGGGATGTGACTTGATCATCTTCTTCCAGTAACTGGACAGCACCATTTCCCTGGCTTTCCAATTACTCCATCTTGTGATGTATCTCACTCTTTTTTTCACTATGTGTACATATGTGTTTGTCAGCTCAAGGACATTGCCGCCATTCTTTTTTTGGGCTTTATATTGCTCATATTTTAGTTATTTTATTATTTAGGAGGTGAGTTCCAACAGAATTGTTGCCATTTTAGAGAAGTTCAACAAGCTAATCTTTTCTGACCTGTATTTCCACTGTGTTGACACTATTGACCACCTTTGACTTAGATAAATAGATGCAGTTTAAGAAGAATCAGCACTCTGCGTGGTGACAGCATATATAAGGCAATTGGAGGAGTTAGCACATGGGCAACTTGAAGCATCATCTGGTGACACTGTGGTTCGGGTATCCCTTCCGCAATGTCTCTGTAGTGATACCCTTTAGGTAAAGTACTTGTAAGGGGATGTCCTATGGCAGCAGGTTAGTATCTCTGGCAGTGGAGAGTGTGCATTGACTGTTTCTGGATGTGAGTGTTGGAACACAGGACAGAGTGGAAGAAGTAGGCAGCATGCAGCTGTAGGCACCACATAGACAGTGGAAGAGAACAGTTCCAAAGGAGAGTTTAGATTTGCGATTCCAGAGTAAGTAGTGGGCTGGTGTGGTACCTAGGAATACCTCTGCATGGTGAAGTAGCAATATCTACTTGAGGCAGGCTTTCTTGAATTGGAGATAGGCTGGCCAGGGCAGCTAAAGTTGCTAAAATAGATGTGTATGGCCGTACATTGTTGTATGGGTTGCTAGGTTGGTTGTAGAAAGTAAAATAGGCTTTAGAGAAGCAAGAGCAACAATTCAGCTACCATGCCAAGGCTAAATTAGTTTAGAGCAGTAGAGAAGTGACCAGAGAATGAACGATTATAACATCAGAGGTCATTAGGCTGAAAACCTGAATGGGTTTGTAGAAATGCATTGGCTCAAAGTAATGCCAGAGAAAAGTTGCCCACTCGAAACACATAATGTAATTTGTGGTATCAACAGGAATTGTGTAAATGTAAAAAGAAAAATGTGTTTGATGTAACTGCATTGGATGTAAGCTGAACCATAGTAAACTCTGCAACGTATAGCTTAACAACTGACACCTCTCAGTGTGGACTTTCACAGACCATGTTGTCCAACAATATGGAATACACAGTTAATGTTTACTTCAATACATTTTAGGGCAGCAAATACATTTTGGAAAACTATTCAGATTATTTAAGAATGCACCCAACATGGGTATTCTACTTCTATAGGTTTCCAATTTGAACAGCGTGCACGATTTGTTATGTCATGTCATGTTACAGTGATTTACCCTGAGTGCTGCTGTCATTTTTATGGTCACCATGTGCTTGTGTGGATCATAAAGGGAAGGGGGTGTTAGGTAGTAATGAGGGAAGTAAAATGCAAGATAGATTTGTACACAGAATTGAAGTAACCAGAGATATGCATGCATGTCTGCTTTTGGCTGCACATAGCAGCCTTAAGCGGGGCCTTGTGGGTCCACGTTCAGTTCTTTTATGCAATGTCCGAATTTCATATACAAATCTTTAAAAGCACAAACCATAAAAATACAACAATTTAGATAAAAGCCACTATCAAATGTATTTCAAAACAGAAATAACAATAAATAATAATAACAATAATTTAAATCACAGTCGACAAGCATACATTTTATTATTTTATTTTTATTTATTTTATTTTTTTATTTTGGTTGGCTAATAAATTAACCTTTCAAAACAAAACTTACAAAAAACACAAGATTTAAATCCACAACAAATAATAAAATACATGACAGTCAGCATATTCAATTAACAATATAGCAATGATTATGTCATGAATACACAGCATCATATTATTAAGACAATGAATAAATATTACATACATTACAACAGAATTTCTTGGGATGTTTATCACACCCATTTCTTTGCTAATAAAAAAACCCGCACATGGTGCCTTACATCTTATGCAACTTGTACTTTTTTACATCCCCATAATGGAGATTGAAAGAGGGCGTTCCATCAGTCTAATTCTCATTGCACCAATTGCAAAGTATGTACAAGCATACATTATTAAAACATTTTCAGAGACCTCTTTCTTAGAGACACTATTTTTTGCAAAAGTTCATCAATGCACAGGCATCCTTCTTAGAAACATGTCCTTAGAGGTACAAGAAAGCAGTGCAATGTTTTGTAAATGTTCCCACTTTCCAAACCAGTGTTAAAATGGATTTCCTGATATTGTTACTTTTCAAGGGATAAAAACAATGCATGGATAGCCAATTCTGGCGTATTTATGCAAAAGGGGCAACGCTTGTTAGCTGGAAAGTCCTTGATTTAATTGGATTATACCGTTGTGGCTTCCAAACGATTAAGGGCCTCATTACAAGCATGGTGGTCTGGGAACTACGGTACCGGTATGCATGCTGGTACCGTAGATCCCGGACCGCCATACTACGTGCTCTGCTCGTGGGTGCCGTTTCACCCGCCAGGTTTTTCCTGGCAGCTGTAATGGCACCCGCGAGCAGAGCACGTCGGATGCTCCGGCACAACTCTGAATGTGCCGGTGCATCCGACATCCCCATTCAGCCCTATGGGGCAGAATGAGGATCAGGACGCCCTTGATTCTGGCACCTGCAGATGGGCAATTACCGGGACCGCTGAGCTCGGCATGACCCGGTTCTTGCTCATTCGCGGGTGCCGGAAAAAATGCAACTCCGGTGGCAGCCGTGCCGTTTTTAACAGCACGGCTAACGCCAGAGTTGTAATGAGGCCCTAAACGTTTAAAGATGATAGGTTTCCAAGCTGAACAGTGAATAACAGTGACTTAACCTGTGCTCCGCTATCATTTTCATGCACAACATTCTCCAAACATGCCAGTGAACCAAACCAAATAGACACTTTTACATTCCAATGTAATTTCTCTGCTGAACAAGCACAGCTCAAGATGTATTGGACACATTTCAGGGCGTCACATGTAGGTCTTGGTTAAAAATATGATAGTGGAAGAAAGAAGCATTTTGATTGTCAGCTGGTCTAAAGAAAACTACAACACAATCCCCTAAAATATTTATGGTTTTCCCAATCCAGTTGGTTCTTGTAAACATGAGAGTTATACTTGGATCTAGTGGGTAAACTTTCCAATGAGTATTTAACCATTGTTCCGTAAAGATTGAACATTTTCGATCACACTGTCATGCAGTGGTGGGACATGGATAAATAATGCCACTAAAGGTGCCACAGCAGGCGGAAGATCCAAGCTAACTGAAGGTAGCTGATTATCTGGGAGAAGACGGTGGCCTTTTAAGATGTGATTATGGTTTAAATCATGGGACAAAGTAGGCAGATTACAGCTACATGACCCGCATTTTCGTTCATACTCAATGGTCTAGATGGAGCAGTAGACATAGACTTATGTTGAGTAGAGTATTTATCTACTTTGAAGGACAATTCCGCCAGAAAAACGTTAGCTTTTTCTTGTCACCAATTTTGTTTTTAATACTAATTTCTGTTTGCTTTAAATGTGTTGAGTCAGTTGTCTCAAACCCTATTTTCAGGTCATCTTTTGGCCTTGATCGTTGTGGAGTATTTATAAGTATCAACTAAGACTGACTGCCCGTTTTTTAAAACATTTTATTTCCTTATGTTATACACTATTTTCACCAACTATTCCAAAACCATAAAGAAATACAGAGATTTGGCAATAGTTGAGTCAGGCAGTAGTCCATCTCTAAACATTTCAGACATTCAGAGCTTGTATCCTTGCTTTCTTTAGCTACATCTTGGACAGAAGATGTTTCCAAAACAAAACATTTAAGATAGTCCCTGTTAAATTTCCACTTTCTACCATAGATGAAAAGGCCTGCATAAGATTGCTCAGTACATCCAATTCACTTACACTGGGCAGCTGCCTCGTAGCTGACGCATGTGCCAGGCACTGCTTGGTCTTTCCTTTGCCTCTTTTACGCGTGGCCAACCATAGCTTGCGCCTTAGCTGCACTCCTTATGGTCACTTTCCCAGACGCATTAGAAAAGAGAGAGTTATGTGACTTCTTTTTAGTCATTGTACAAAAGAGGATGGGGAGGTTAAGCCAATGTAGGAGATTAAATGATAAATAAAATACACAAGGTTGACAAATGATTGGAGGTTGCAAAAGGATACGGGGAAATCCAAAAGGATAAAGGCTAAACCACCATCGCATTTGGACCCTCATGCTGGTATGTAGCTGGTGGTGCTGACTGCAGACAGTGATTTACTGCACTTAGCAATGGCTTCCACTGAGAACTGAGAGAGATGTACCTCCTGGCATTGCAGCATTCCCAGCGTTTCAGCAATTCTTCCCCTCACAGGTTCAAAGCTAGACTCAGGCCATCAGTATTGTTGGCCTCTGCCAAGTGCCCTGAAGCTTGCTTCACTGCGATTTGCTGCAGCCTGTTGGAGATGTACTTCCTGGCTCCAGGGCGAGAGGCGCTGCTCGGTACGAGGATAAGAGAAGGAGAGGGAAGACCAACACTCCGACACCCAGAGGGAAACAGGAAAAGGGTGAGCAGAAACACAAAGGGGACATGATAAGAACCAGGTAACATGTGAACGTAATCAAAATGGGTGCAGAACAGAACAACCAATGAATGGGCAATGTGGCATTTGCTGCCAGAGTGATATTTCTCAGACAGCCACACCCATTTCCATTGCAGCCACAGCAGGAACGGGTAGCCAGATGAGAGGACTGGATGCAGGAATTTGCCAACTGTGTGAAAGCAATTGGAGACGATGATCCAACGGCACTCCTGGGGATATTCACAAACATTGCTGGGAAAGAGGTCTCGGGGATCCTCAGAATGATGCCGCCGCAAGAGCGGACAACATATGGGATGGCTGTCACTGCACGCAATACTGACCCAACCAAACAAGGACTTCAAAAGATATATGTTCAACAAATTTCAGCAGCGACCTCATGAGACAGTTGAGGACTTCATTGTCAGATTACAAAAGAGGATTCTACACTGCGGCATTGCAAACTTCAATAACGACAAAGCAATACGACTACAGATAATAGAGGGGTGCACCCCACCACTACTTTGGAAGCATCTCCTGAAATACCCCCCTCCCACTTGAGGAGCTAGCACATGTCCATGAAAGGGCGGACATACAAGCCATTGAAATAGAAAAAACAAAGGGAAACAAGTAGCTGCCATGCACACAGATCATGCACCAGGAAAGAAGAGGAGGGGCTACTAGAGCCCCGGACCCGAAGGCTGAAGAGGAAATAAATGAAAATGTTTCGTGCAAGTGCGGCTTTGGGTGTTTATTAAATTCCCTGGCATATTCCTCTGTGTCCCACGGTCCAGGGACACAACAGGAGTGTTCAATTGCCATGTTTGTGGCTTACTTGGTATGCATATTGAGTGCATGAATGTAGAATGTGAGTGTGTTAGTAAAGGAGCATTCAGAAACCTTCAGAGCCCTTGCTGGGCAGTTTGGTTAGACAACCTTGAAGCCATTTATAGCACATCAAATAATGGGATAGAAAATCATGAAAAAGACATGAAAACCATAACTAAGCATTTGAATGCATAGCAAGACATGAATACAACTTAATAAGGCAAACCGTCCTGCCGCTATCCCAGCAATCTTAACATGGGTCTCTGCAGACAGATTCCATTTAATGTTCTCATTTTGCCATGGTCAAACTGTGTGTCTCTCCATATCTCCCTCTCTCTACATGTCTGCCACGCTCTCTCTCAAAGTGTTCTCTCTCCCCCCCCCTCTCTCTCTCTCAAGATCTGGGAGTTGGTAAAGGGGAAGGGAAGTTAGCGATCTCTGCTCATTACCATTAGTGGCAGTGACTGAGGCAGCTTTTGGTGACAGGGAGGGCGGATAGCTGAAGAGGCACCAAGATTTCTAAATGATTCATGAGTAAGCAAGCCCTCACTGAGTTCTGAATGTCTTCAGTAGAGGGTTCTAGATTGTTTGTCAAATTAGCATATATGACTGAGTTTAGTGACAGAATCCCCCAAAATTAAGAGAGGTTCAGGTGGGTTTTTCTCCCTGAGAATTGATTTTGAATAAGGTGCTGAAATTATGAATTTTTGCAGCGCAATTTTGGAAAAGAAATGAGGTAAAAAGACATAAAATGTGAAGTTGGTTCTCTAGGGTGACAGATGAAAAATATCAAGTAAATGCCATTTCACCAACACTACAATACATAGGAACACATTATGCTGTTTTCATAAGACTGCCGCTGCAACCTACCTATGCCAGTAATGGTCAGTGTAGATTTCATGCATAAGTCTGTTGCCACAATATATCTATGCCAGTAAAAGTCACTTTAAATGACATGCATGACACGCTTAAGCCTTCAGAACAGGCAGCATGCTGGTGTATGCGTGCACAGTGACGGCACACCCAGGAAGGACTTTAATCCCTTGGGCATGGCTCCCACTGCTTGAGCAACAACACTGATGTGGTTGCATGGGAATGTTTTGAGTGGCACATTGCACCACACGGGATGTTTTAAAACAAAATATAAGAGCAGGCTCATGCTCACTAAATAGACAGTTCTGATATTACATTTTTTTTAAAATCTGCAGAGTTGTTTAAAAAAAAAAAATCAGGGCTGGTGTTAATTCAGAGCGTGATCATCGTGCAGGAGACTGAGGGGTACATCGGGCACCAAAGGGGAGCCAGGATGGGTGGAGGTCCCCCTTCTCACCCTGACCACAGCCTGGTTCTGCCACTGATATTGGTGTACCAAGGGTTTTGGGAAGACTGAACATTTGTTTCAGAGAAAAGGCTGACTGAGATATGAACAGTCCAGGCTCTGTGAACAGTGTAAGGCAATTCGTCAATATGTGTCTGGGGTTGCTGTTGGTACTCTTGTTCAGAGGAGAATTGCCTAGCATTTCGGTGCTGGACTGCCCTTGGGCAGGACAAAGATTGATATGCAGAGAAATCTCTCCTCTGTGAAAGGGACAGTGAGCTAAATACTTAGTAGAGTCTCTCCCAGGGGCCATCCACCCAAGAACAGGTCAATGGGCTGTGTTGGTGCTGGTAGAGGGACACCCAGAACCCCCCTTGTTCTGCATATAAAGTAACTTTGGGTCTCACCCTAAGTTACCAGGGGAATCCAGACGTGGACCCCTTGCTCACTGTTTTTAGAGAGGCAGAGCTCCACCTCACTGATGAGACTCCACTAGGCTGAAACATGTGTCTGGGGTTGCTGTTGGTACTCTTGTTCGGAGGAGAATTGCCAAGCATTTCGGTGTTGGACTGCCCCAGGGCAGGTCAAAGACTGATATGCAGGAACATTTCTCCTCTGTGAAAGGGGCAGTGAGCTAATGACTTGGTAGAGTCTCTCCCAGGGGCCATCCACCCAAGAACAGGTCAATGGGCTGTGTTCATGCTGGTAGAGGGACTCCCAGAACCTCCCTTGTTTTACATATTAAAAGTGTCCATCAAACCCAATAAGCCATTTTTTTCCAGGATGACCTACTAGCTTTAAATTGGTGCATCTATCCCATTATTATACTTACTTTTGTATGTTTAAACCTTATTGTGATTTGTTGTCAAATACTTTAGATCATAATCTAGCTCCACAATATCAAAAAGCAAAACAGCACAGAAGTTACTACTCGTTGCTCTCCACCAAATTGGCTCAGACACAGAGCTAATGGGTCACTTCACAGTTTGGCAGAGGTTTCTGCTTTACCTTATTCTTTCCCTAGAACAGCTGGAGTAGAAACTAGAGATGATGCATTGCAGGATACTTGAATTGTAGTGCTAGTCTTGCTTTTTTGCTTTGAGGATTGACACCATCTCTGGGTTGTGATTAGAAACGTGACATAGCAGGCTTCCAGTTGAGCTGTCCCTTCTTTCTGCAATAACTTGGACGTTGCACAGTTTCAGGGTTTGGCATTTACACACTGCATGACGTTTAATGAACATCTTTGCAAACGTTATGAAGTTTGACCTGTTTCCCAGGCACCATTAGCTGACTATAAAACCTATTCTGTAGGCATTTAAGCGTATATTATAATAAGCCTGATTAATGGTGCTCTGGAGGTGCAGTGATTTTCATCTCTGCAAATAGCTGTAACCGAAAATCAAATTCTGCTAACTTATTACTCGACGAGCCAAGGAAGTGGGTATGAGAAATATTCTTGCAAACGCCTGTTTTCTGAACTTATTTCTCGCACACCAATTACTTCCAGGTCAAAGGGATAGTAAAAACGAGCTTGCCAAGCACTGCAGGCAGCGAGCAAAGTAGACCGTATACCACTTACACTTCCCAAATGAACTCTTGTAGCTGGACTTGATTATATCCTTGTTACCTGAATAATCTAAATACAGCATTTAGTCTGTTGTGTGACCCTAGCAATTTACTTTCATTATAAAGTGACATTTATTATAAACATTAGTTAATAACACCGTGTAGTTTGATTTGTTTTCATTTTGGATAGTGATGCATGGATGGCGCCGTGGACGAGGAAGGAGCCACAACAACGCATGATATGCAGAGGGTGAACGGATATGACATGTTGGGCATAGGAGTAGCTAAGTGAAAGGGCCTGGAGGTGCACTGGCAGGAGCTGCTGGGACTGGAAGTCATTTTGTTTTCGTTATTGCAATTATTTGTTTACTGTCATGTCAGGAAAGGCACTGATAGATTTTTCCTTTCGATTTAGGGAGAATGGAGTACTTGTGGGGCCCAAAATTAAAGTAAGCATTAGGAAATGTATGATAATAAAAACATACAGCATTGCTTTCTTTTCTTACACATGTTTATTTGTTTACCCATGTATGTTAGAGCACAGCATATCAGCTAAGCCTCACTTTCCATAGCAGCACCAGGTAATCCACACTGGAAGTTCTCTGGATTCAATGACATCTAAAATCTTGGATCAGTAGGATCCTAAAATTGGGCAAGACCGTAAGATATGAACCGTATTCACATTTTAACTCTTGAACCTCCAACAAGTATTATTTCCTTGTAAGCCTGCTCTAAATAATATCAGTGGAGACCAGCACTGCTACTGCATTCTTAATTGTCATGTAACAAATTTTTCTTGATAACAAAACACTAACACTGCACGGTACCATATGAAATGATGAGAGCCCATGGAAAGTCAGCCAATTATTTAAAATGTTACGAAGAAGGATATTTATTTCCATCTAAAACATATTTAGTCATTTTTTTAATTTTATTTTGTACTAGAGGTCCCATTTCTTTATATTGCTGAAATGTTTTTCCATATTCTCCCCAAAATATTGAAACAGTCTGCACTGTTCCCCCGAACATATGATACGATAGGTTATTTATAACGCGCTTAATACTCAGAGGTTTCTAAGCGCGGAAACGGGGATCGAACTTGTGTTGCTCCATGTTGTCTTGTTTCCAAGGTGAGCACATTGCCCCTGAGGCTATCCTCCCGAGACGTAAAGTTTACATTGCATATTTAAGTAGCTGTTCTCTTATTTGCTAACTCTCAATTCATTAACTACTCCACTGATCCACTTTTTGACCTCAGGTGGGATGCTATGCCTGGGCAGTCTTAAAAGACCTAAAGTCTACTAAATTAAGCTTTTGTGTTTTTATAAAAGATGTGCTTTGTGTAACTGTAAGCACTCTTGCATATTGAACCCGTTCCTTCATGCTATGCCAGTCCTGATTCCTCCGTGTAATTAGCTTTGAGAAGTCCCACCACTGTGCTCATGGGAGGACAGAAAACAGAAACGATCACAAAAGCGATCTTACTAGGCCCAGTGACACTTAAGAAAGCGCAAGTGCATGGGAAAGGAGAATGAAGGAAGAGTGCAAGGAAAAGGGGGGGGAGTGGAAAGTGCGAAGCATAGGAGAAAAAACATCAACAAATATTAAATAGAATAAATAATAAATAAGGGCTTTACACCATGATAGTGCAGCCAGCAAGTGGAAGGGGAAAGTTAGTCAGAAAGGTATATCTGATACGTGCAGAAGAAACGTGGGAGGGGGACTGTATGGGAACAGATACAGAACCCTTGTGCAGATGGTGGCCTGGAGGCAGTTCAGGAGGGTGGCAGAGTGAGCAGGTGCCTGAGCCCAAAAGAACAGAGGGTGTCCAGGTGCACAATGCCATGAAAAGAAACAGATCAACACGGGAGAAGGGGGGCAAAGGCAGAGGCAAAGAGCAAGGTCTTGAGAAGTTTCCGGAACCGAAGATGTTTTTCCTCAAGTTTCAAGGTGGCCGGGAGGCTGTTCCAAAGGGAGTCACCAGCCGAAGACGGGGTCTACCCCCAGTGCGTTTTTCTGCAAAACGACTAACGCTGGGGGAGTTAGAAGTAGAGGAGTGAAGGGCTCGAGAGGGGAGGTATTTACAGAGGGATAGTTGAAGGTATTTCAGGCCCAGGCCCCAGAAACCCTTGTGGACAATGCAGAGGGTTTTAAATTTAAGCCTTGGATCCACTGGGAGCCAATGAAGGGATTTCAAGGCTGGAGAGATACGATCTCAGGGCTTGAGGCCAAGGACAAGTCTTCCAGTCCTGTTCTGGATTAGTTGTAGAGGGCGGAGGCAGGTAGATTTAGAAAGAGGCTGTTACAGTAATCCAGTCTGGAAAGAACCAGAGCTTGGGAGACAGTGAGCTTTTGAGGGAAGGAGAGGAAAGACAGAGTACCTCTAAGGAGGTGAAGTAAAAAGTTAGATTTTTTGGAGACATCAGAGATGTGTGCGGAGAAGGAAAGTGTAGAGTCAAAGATAACCCCAAGGTTCTTAGCCACACAGGTGGGGGTGGGAGGAGGGCCAAAGGAGGCCAGCCAGAGAGTGAGAGGAAAGGATGGAGAAGGTGTGCCAATAAGGTTAGATCTCAGTCTTGTTGGCATTTAGACATAGATCATTGACAGAACACCAATTTTGAATGGCGATTAGACAATCAGAGATGAGAGAAGGAGAGGACTTGTTTGAAGGAAGCCTGAAAATGAGTTGGGTGTCATCAGCATAGCACTGGGAAGTTGAGCAGAACATTGAGATGCAGTGAGCAGGAGTTGCCAGGTATTGGTTTAAAAGCCAGGGTGAGAGGATAGACTCCTGGGGGACACCACATGTACAGAGGGAGATAGAAGATAGCAAGGACCCAAGTTGTACCCGGAAGGGTCGATCAGAGAGAAAAGAGGTCAGCCAGGCCATGTCTGATCAGTGATACTGAGGTTGTCATGAAGATAATTGAGCATGGTGGTATGATTGACCATGTTGAACACAGAGGAGAGATCAAATAGGATGAGGACAGAGGGAATGTTAGAATCGAGGTTGGAGAGCAGGTTTTCACGGATGTTCAGGAGAGCAGTTTCCGTACTTCTGGAAGCTCTGAAGCCAGATTGGTGGTCATGGAGGGAGCCAACAGAGTCGGAATTGAGATTAAGCTGAGAGATGGCCAGCTTTTCCAGGAGCTTGTCCAAAAAGGGAGTAATGGAAATTGGGCGGTAGTTTGCCGGGCATGACGGATCAGCAGTGGATTTCTTGAGGAGAGGATGCACAAGGGAGTGTTTAAGAGGGGTGGAAAAAGAGCCAGAGGCAAAGAAGAGGTTGCAGAAATCAGCAAGGGCTGGGGCAAGGGTGTCAATGTGATCCATAATGGTTTTAGAGGAACAAGGATGGACCTGTTTTGATGAGGTTTTCATAGATCGGCCTTGTCTAGATATCTCATCAAGGGAGAAAACAGTAAAGGAGGGGAACGGGGGATGAGGGATAGCTGATGAAGGGACAGCAGGCCGAGAAGGAGAGGAAGGAGGAGGGGGAGCGGAGGAGAGGGTGGACAGGATGTCTTGGGTTTTAGAGATAAAGTGAGAGGCAAGGGCATTGCAAGGGCATTGCAAAGATCCTGGAAGGAGAGAGGAGGGGTGGAGACTGCAGCAGGGTCAACAGAAAGCAGAGCAACTCAAAGCAAATTACTTACTGTATTAAGCCAAACTCAGGAATGCTTTTGATTACTTATTGTGCAAACATATTATCACAGTCTGTGTTCCAAGGTCAAAACCACAAAGACCAAAACCAAATACCAAAATTCACTGTGGATAGCCCAGTATTCACATCAAAATGTCAAGGAGCCTGTAACAGTCACAATACCAGGTATATCCTTTGCTGACAACTAACACTAAGGAAAACAATCTTAGAACAGATTTGCCGTTTGGAATGCTTATTGACTGTAGACTTCACAGAAAATAGCCTGTAACAGTAGTTTGGCGAGACAGTTGTTTTCATCTACTAAGTTGGCTCCATGATTCCATGTTTATTTGTTCTGTTCTGGAAGGGCCCAGGCGTGGCTGCCAGGCTTTGATCACTCCGATACTGCACAGAAACTCATGCTGGCTCTCAACGACCCCCTCACATCCCAAGTACTCCCTCAGGGGATATAAAGGGGTGTCGGGTAGACGAGTTGGCTGGGACTGTCTTAGTAAAACTGGAGCAGGTGTCTTCCATGAAACGTGCAGCATAGAGGTGGGAAGGCCTGGGCTGGATAGTTGCCCAATGAAATGCCAGTGAGTCTGGAAGATACAGGAAGAGTAACCAGCACCCACACATGCCCAGAAACACCTCTAACCACCTGCGCGATCAGGCTCCCCCGCAGACCCCTTCCTCAATCTTCTGGTTGGTGGTCAACTCTAAAAGAGGGACTCTGGTGAGTGGTGATCAGGCTTGATGTACAATGGGTGGTCGGGCTGGTTGTAAAACGAGTCTCAAAGATGAGCATGCACGGGTGAGGTCTTTCACTTCCATCACAGCTGTCGAGGGTGTGGGCATGTAGCCGGTTCTTGTAGATGGCGGTTTACACAGGAGGCTATCTCTTCTAATGAGAGTTGAGCACAAGCAAAGAAACCTCAGAAAAACATAAGTCTGATGGTGCCTCTAATGATCGCCTAGGCCTGTGAAACATGTGCTGATTCTGGCATTGTCTCCAATAAAAGTTTAACATTGGAACTGATAGCATAGCCAGATTTCCAAATCAGAATGTCATCTTTATATAACAATCTTGCAAAACGCGTGGCATGCTCAAAAACCTATGGATAGATTAGAGTTGTAATTAGCACTGTGCTCCGGGTAGCAAGACAATGCAGAACAACACAGGTTCGAATCCCGGTACCCTGCTTAGAGACTGGTCTCAAGTATTGTGTTATAAAGGTAGTTTAATTAATGTGAGGCTCTCCCAGTTAGTCAATTACTGTGACAATGGTCCCTCTGATTTGCCTCAGGAATCACTGGCCATACCTTTGTGCAATATCTGCAAAGGTGTTCCCTTCAGAACAGACACTTGAATTTTCTATTCCCCCACTAAGCAGCGCCTAGTGAAGGAATAGATGCAACAATGCAAACATTCAACTTTTATTTTCTACTTGATAACTATGTTTTGATTAAGAATTGCCCAATGGCTATGTTTTTATTTACCTAAAAGAAATGACTGTGTAGATAGAAAAAAAAAAAAAAGAAAAAAAGAAAACGTTGCGTCTCTAGTAAATTGTGGGTTGCTGAAGCAGATAGATATGAACATCAAAGCAAAACCTTGGTTTCTATAGTGGGGGGTACCCAAGGAAGACAATTATGTGTTCATTGTTAAAGTCAGAATACATCTTAGTTTTGGCTGTGTTTAACATGTTGTTTCTTATGTTGATTTCGTAAAGGTGTTCCTTAAGTAGGAGTCAAAGATGTAACAAATAGTAGTGATAGATGAAACAGCTTTCAGTTGTTCTTACATACTGAATCTTGCTCTAGAAAGCTTCCCTATCATCATTTATCTGCATGCTGTGCCATTGCAGAAGAGAGGGAAATATTTGCAAATCAGACTCGATCCCAACCAAACAGATATTCGGTGGTTATGATTAATTCAAACCTTTCTATCTATCACTTTTTTGTTTTTTGTTTTTCTCCCTAAATGAGTGAGGGTATACCAAGAAAAGGGTCCCTTGTGCACTTCAATTAGGGAACAAAGCTTTACCTCAAATGATAAGGCACAACCTGGTGATGCTTGTGACCCTGTGTGCAGTGGACTTGGCCGAGCAGTTCAAACTGGGCGTGTCCCATTGGTGTACATCGATGGCCCCCTTATCTGATGGTGTAGACACGGTAAAAAGAAGCGTATAGGAAGTTGCTGAGATCATTGATAGTTCTAATCCCTTTTTTGGTTTTAGGAGTCCAAGATTAACCCATACTACTTTGTATTGATAATACGGTTATTCTGGGGAGGCCTCAAAACACTGTGAAAATTATCCCAGACATATTTCACAAAGAAAATTCTGATGATAAAATTAAGAAAACAAAACCCATAATAAAAGTAAGGTGCCATCATTCCTTCTTCTACCACTCTCCTTCTGGGAAGACTGGTTGTTGTCAACAATCCAAATCCGTAAACTGCATTGGTTTATATTGATTCTATCGGGTGTTGTCTGCTAAGCGGAGTACTGAAATCAGTGCCACTATCAGTAAATTTGCAGAATATCTGACCTAGCAATATTTCTATCTTCACCACATTGTGATGTAGAAATCTGTTAAATATCAAAAGGAAGGGACCTGATGAAAAGACAACTATATCTTGTTAAGCGACTTCAATTCAGCACTCCAACTGAGTCAATGCCTATTCTGGGATGCCCAAGGGAAGCCCTTATTTATATATTTTTATGACAAGTTCATAAGTCTGGATGATAAACCCTTGTATAACGCCCCTCTCTTTGAATCCCCCTGACCTCACTGAGCCAAGAAGTAGGTTTGTTTTGCAAATTAAAAGATTTATTGAAAAATTAAACAAGGTATATATATCACACTTTTATAAATAAATGAATATTTGATAGCACACTTATGAAGATAATGTTGATCAACAATAGATATTATTACACTAGCACACTTATTTAATTACATAGGAGTTGGTATAGAGAGGATAAGGTAGCTGAGAATGCTTTTATGGGTTCAAGGAAATGCAATGATGGAAAAGAATGCAGCACAGAAATAACTGAGATGGTTTCCAAAGAGATAATATGATCACTTTTTTCTTTTGACAATTCACCCCCCCCCCCCTATGCAATATAAGGAGATGGAAGGAGAACACACAATTTTCAGGAATACCAATTCAGTTCCCCCCTAGCAAGCTTAGAGCAACCGGTATGCTTTTAAAACATGCAGAAATACTTTTAATGTGATTTACAATGAAGTGAAAATATGCTAGAAATGGTTTTGATTCCCTTTAGGAGATTCAGGGTAGGTGACAGCTGCTTTGAATTAGTCCAGGTCAACACTAGCAAGGAGGGATTATCAGGTTGAAAACGAATTTCAGCAATGCAAGCAAGAGACAGCTATTTTGACAGGTGAAGAAGTTTGAGTCAAATTGCAATTTGTGGCACTTTTTCCGAGTGCGTCGATCGCGATTATGGAAAAACTATAAAGAGTAGAAAGTCGGGGCTTGTTGGAAAGCTTAGGTTCTTAGCTTTAGGATGGCTGTTCAATCTCGTCCCTAGCACGTATGGTTCAAAAGATACGGACGATTTTGTGGAGGTAGATTTCAGAAATGAAATAATGATTCAGAATGGCAATTGACACTTTCACGGGTTTGAAATCACAGAATGAACACACGATTTCTATGCAGTTCTAAATAGGTGGAAATGGTTTAAATAGATTATTTTAAACTAAGAGATTGGTTTGCACAGCTCTGGCTGGATACTCACTCCTAATTTTGGAAGGAATGGGCCTCGTCACCGATCTGGTCAACAGGTTTAGCTGTGGTTCTCTCTGCCCTGCTGGTCTGGATCTCTGGTTCTGGCAAAAGTTCTGGCACTGCACAGCGGTCTGGTCTTGTCTCTGGTTTTGGCAAAAGTTCTTGGCACTGTACAGCGGTCTGGTCCTGTCTCTGGTTTTGGCAAAAGTTCTTGGCACAGGGTTCTAGCCAGAATCACACAGCTCGCCCGGCTGTTGAATGGTTTGGTTAGGTTGCAGGATTCTGAGGCCTCTGGAAAGGATTCAGCTTGCGGACTAGGCCTTTCTGCTACAAAGTTCTGGAATCTGGAGTCTGGTTTTCTAAGTTCTGGTCTCTGAATATTGTCTGGATTTGAAGTCATCCGGAAAAGTGCTTCACAAGAAAGTGGAAAGAGCAGTTTCTACCAGGGTTTCAGTGGGTCTTTTTATGTCTTTTGAAAGTGGGTGGGAAGGCTGACTTTCTATGCCCAACCCTCTGAGGATCCTGATAGGATCAAGGATTTTCTGTGCTCTCACTTGAGAACAGAGTTGTGGGTCAGAGTGTCGCTACGTTTTACAATCTATTGAAGAAACGCCCCTTTGCTTTTACTGAGAACCCAATTTTTCATAATCAAACATGTTTCCAAGGTATCCAAGTTGTTAAGAATATATGTACACATCCCAGATTAATTTAATACAGTTCTCTGTTCCAGCCCTATGTTCCTGCAAGCTTGGGTTCAGAAACGACAACATTTTGTGCTTTTAGTGGGATTTGCCAAGGTCGGTTCTGCATCAAATCTTCCACGGAGGTACACCCCCTCTCCGCACATATTACAGTAAGTTTTCATTTTTCTAGCATAAACCCTGTGTCTGCAATATTGATAAATCCCCGGGTTTAGCCTCAGAACATCCCACATTATTCAGCTTAGTCTCAAATTGTGGAGGTACATTTTTCATATTAAGAATCTCCAAATTGTACATTTTGTAAGCTTCATACAATATTTTATAAGCAATTAAATAAAACATACATTTGCCCTTAATGGAATTCACATCTGAGTCTGAGTCCGCCCTCAGGAGCTTGGCTTGACTCAGAGATCAAATGGCTTCCTTCCCCCAGAGCAACTGTTGACAATTACACCTCAAATCAGCATATCCTATTCAGCTGAAGAGTCTATTGTGTTGCCTGAGGTCAGCAGAGCAGTGTGCCACTCTGCATATGGTTAACAGAAACCTGTGATCTCCTTGTGCTGTTGCTGGTAAGGGCAGGTATGAACGCTTCCCTTGGACAGAGGCCTCTTGAACTTTTAATTAGATCAGACTGCCTTCTGATGTGGAGCCTGGGAACAGTAGATGTTGAGAATTCTCATTAACCAGCAAGGCTTTGAAGTTTCCAGCTAACTCAGGTTCCTTGTCAGCTCCTGAAAGACAGGCCTCCTGTCAGAGTTGAGACCGCTTGCGCCGGTTAGTTTCGAGCGCCGGTACTGCACCCCTTTTTGGGAGCTCTCTTGAATTAATGCATTTCGGATTTTGAACAGCACCATATTTCTTTGCACTGGTTTTTGCTCTGTGTGTAGCCAAAGGATAGGGCCTGGCAATGGTCTCTTATATTAACATTAACAGAGGCAAAAATGGATGGCAACCTATTTTTCATGTTTTCCTTGTGCATTTTCTGGGGAGTTCTGGCCATCATTATGTTTTCAATGCCACTAATACACAGTTCTGTGGTAGGGCATGGATGCATGGGTAAAAACATCCCACAATCTTAAGTACCAAAGCACAATGTAATAGGGCTTCTAGTTCATCAGAAGGAGAATATAATCTCCTGCAGACTACAGGACAGAATCCACACCACGTTGACAAAACAAAGAAACCAGCCAGGACACAGAGGCGCGTATCACACTCCATATTGATGGAAGATAGCCAAAGGCAAGGCCACCCACCGGCACGCATCAGCTATCATACACTATTTTAAGACACATCTCACAGCACCTCTGCCATAAGAATATAGTATTAACCTACGTGTTTGAAAACATTTGACCTTTTACTTTTGACCGAATTTCTTTGATCGTCTTCTTGTCCCAAAATCGTTCAAATTTAAATATATATATATATATATATATATATATATATATATGGGGCGGGGTAAGGGAATAGGGGGGGTTGCAGAGGGTCTCCCCCGCATTTCTGACAGAAAAATGACCCCAGGAAATTCACAATAGGTCAAATATTTTCGAGCAAGTTGACCTAAACCAAGAATACAGCTATGTCCCACAGTGAAAATGTTGTCTAGCTGGACACATGATTACTCTCTTGTACTTGCATACTCTCCCAACTACTTTTCAGCACCCATCCTCATGCAAGTTCAACATGAGTAGCTAACAGAGACTCAGTCACCCCTACCTACATTTGTATTAGCTAAAATGCATGCATGGTAATGGTAATGGCAATGGTAATGTTTATTTGTAAAGTGCCTATAAACAAGGTAAGTGTTTCAAGGCACTCAAGGAGGGAACAGGGGAAAAAGCAACAGTCATTCAGAGCCCTTGATTTTCCGAATGGTACAAGTCTACACAGGCAGAGGAAGTGCATATAATACAATTAGCAGTGTAGATAATAGCAACTATGTCTTTCTCCTTTCGTTCAACAGAATACGAATACCAGACGAGGCTAGCAGCCTGCTTACCGTATGACACACGGTTTCAGGCTACTGAGCGCGTGAATTGAAAAACTCAGTTACATGGCCAGTTCTCGGGCATCCATAACCCCTCGCCTTTGAGCCTGAAAAGAACGTTCTGAAGGCAGAGATCCCCTTTTCCGTACACAGAAAAAATCGTATGGAACTAAACTTAAGGTACCGGCTCATTGCCTAAAAATAATTATTTTCTACATCCATTTCGTATGTTAATATAGATTCACCCCAAGTTACATCAAAGATTTCATTGTCTTTAGCATAGCCGCTTTGGCCTCTTTAAAGATGATGTGTACGAACAGTGGAGACGCTCTACGAGTTCTGGGATGTTAGAATCCTATACCTGCAACCCTGATAGGTGAGTCAAGAGTCATGTTATTAAGAACTACTTATTTAGTACAAAACCTGCGATCCTTGAGCAGGACCCAGCGCTTTTTTATGAGCCACTGGTCCCGTGATAGATCACATTCTACCTATAGGCAAAACATGAGTTAAGTCTAATTTTAAAGTATACTCTATTCTCTGTTACTTACAGGATTTGAATATCCTACAAAGAGTCCATTGCAAATATTGATCATGATCTCTGATCACAGTAACTGGTTAGTGAAGTGACTAACAAACATAGCCCTTAGTCTTTTCTTCAGTTAATTCATTTATGAGCTTTATGATTTAATAATATTACTTTATATCAATCTTTTCAGAAAGAACAAACTGATATCAATACCTCAAGAAGGGTTTTAATAACTCGAAACGCGTAGTATAGGACAGAAGACACAACAGCAATACTTCCTTGTCTAGATATCAGATCATATTTTGTGTTAAACGGACTGAAATTGAATGCATTGTTTTTGTTTTCCAATGCCAATGAGATATACAATTGTGGAAACTGATTATAACTGTCTTTTTTTTATTTAATTGTATATAAATGTGATGCTATGAGAATTATGTTATTATGAAAGATATGCACTGAATATCACCAACAAGATTCTATGTTGGTAAATGTTTTCAATAACACTATTTTTTGTTTTAACTATATTGCCTTGAATTATCTTTTCTGAAGAAACAAATTGTTTATATGAAAGTGTTTAGCAGCTATTGGGCTGCCGTTGTTTGTGCCGCTGTTTGTACCTCGAGTTTTCTCGAGATACCATCTCTTTCTCTTCATTAGTCATATCTAGTAGCACAGATCCCAACAGGGAGCACTATTAAGCTGGCTTACATCCATTGATATTTTTCTGTTTACAATCATTTAATGAACCATTACCCTGGTGTGCACCTCTACAACCAATTTGTTCCTGATAACAGCAACTAGGTCTGATGATGATTCTGCAGTTTTTCCAAGTGCATAGAGGTGCAACCAGACAAGGAGGGGAGACAGAGAGGATAGATAGACGATCTTCCAAGGATGATCCGTTCAGATCGTGCAAGTGCACAGAGGTACAGGAGAGGGAGAGGGGGGAAGACAAGTGCAGGGGCAGAGGTTTGGGGTACAAGTGCGCCCTGTCAGCCAGAAACTGGAGTAAATTCTCAGTGATGTCACTCTTATGGGTCATTGACCAAGTGCAGTAGCGATGAGTTAAGTGCAGGCCCGGAGGGAAGTCGAGACGACATGCAAGGGTGCCAGGGACCTGTGAGACTCTAAGATACACCCGGCGGCCAGACAGCAAGCTGTGTGGGAGAAGGAGGTAGGGAGGGATAGAGCAGAGAGAGAGGTTAGCAGGGTAGAGGGGGAGAGAAGGAAGAGGAGAAGATGAATGTCTTAAGAAGTTTCCAGAACTTAAGTAGATCAGGCTTAAGATGAAGGGCCGCAGGGTGGCTATTCCAGAAGGAGGCCCCTGCTAAGGATAAAAATCTCCCTCCAAATCTCTGCTTGGAGAACTGGCACACTCACAGATGGTTGGAGGTAGATGAACGGAGGTCTCAGGAAGGACAGTAGTTAGTTAGGCATTGTTGCAGATAGGTAGGTCCCAGGCCCCAGAAAGCCTTGTGAACAAAGCAGAGGGTCTTGAACTTGATCTTTGCAGTGACAGGGCACCAGTGGAGGGATTTCAGCGCTGGAGAGATGTGGTCCCTGGGCTTGAGGCCAAGGATAAGTCTTGCGGTTCTGTTCTGGATGAGTTGCAGAGGGCGCAGAGCTGAGGTAGGGAGGTTCAGAAAGAAGCTATTGCACTAGTCCAGCCTTGAAATAACCAGGACTCTGGAGACAGTGAGCCACTGAGGGAAGGTGTGAAAAGGAAGAGTACCTCTGAGGAGGTGCAGCTGGTAGTTGGACTTTTTAGAGATGTCCAAACTGTGAGTGGAGAAGGAGAGATTGGAGTCAAAGATGACCCCAAGGTTTTTTGCCTCGCAGGTGGGTGCGGGCGCAGGGCCAAGGGAGGCCGGCCAGAGTGAGAGTGGGAAAGCGGGAGCAGGAGTCCCAATGAGAACGATCACAGTCCATATTCCAAATTCCTCTATTGAATTTTCCATGCCTTGGACTTTGGTACCTCAAGGGCGTTCACCTACAGCAATTTGAGGCCATACCAATGGAAAAAGACGCTATATAGAAAAGGCCATTTATTACATTACATATAGAAAGACCACCTTGGTCTACTTTCATCAGAGTATCATCTTGTAAAAGACACTTTAATTTTGTAAGTTTGAATGTGGTCCAAGCCTGGGGCTACCAGGCAGCGCAAATGTTATATTATGTTTATTTACACTGCACACCGCTACCACCCAAGGGCAGTCTCCAGGCACCCAAATCATTTAAGTTATGAAATCACGTGTTCCTGTATGCGAAGATGTTGAGATTGCCCCATTCAGTTGAATCCATCCATAAATTAATGGTAAAAATTCAATGGATTTAGAACAGTGGGCCAGGCATTACGAGTTCTTAGGGCCTTGCTATCTGTAGTGTATGCTACCTTTTGTGTTGTTTTGTATTGATAACCTTGTAAATTAACCTGTGATTATATTCATTGTGTACATGTCTATTCATTTATTTATGTATTTATTATTTTGTGGAGCACGAAGCAAGCCAAAGGTGGAGATGGGTGCTTTAAAGAGAATTATTTTTCAAGTTTGAGGACCAGCACTCCATATAACAGATTTTAGCAAGCAGGATATATCGGGAAGCAGAGATGTGAACCTGTAATTGGGGCATCTCATACCGCAAACGATAGATTTGTCTTTCAAAATTAAATTATATTACTCATAAACAAATATGAGCATCCTGTTGATGTCAACATATTTAATTGGTTTCATTGGATTGAGACCTCTATAAATGCCCCTGCCATCCACCCAATGGATTCCTATCTTTGTCGGGTGTGCCTTGGTTGCCTGTACTCGGATCACTGCAGAGTGAAACACATAGTGCTCAGTCTTGCGGAAATTGTGCCACAGACGCAGATGAGCAGGACTGGCGTCACATTTATTTTTATTTTATTGGATATTTGTAAAGCAGCTATACCACAAATGGTGTTTCAAGGCACCACAAGGCAAAAACAGCACTAAAGAACTCTTTAGTATCTTAAACGAGCTTGAATCCCCTGCACCACCCACACAAGACTGCATCAAAAACGCAGAATGGTGCACAAAAATCCAGAAAGCCATCGCAGACAAATTCCCTCTACTTCAAAATAAGATCACATCCAAAAAAGCCAGCATTACTATTGATCCTCACACTTCCCCTGACCCATCAAAAACCCCTCATCCCTGCACTCCCTCCACCTTCTCTGAAGTGACTCCAAAGGAAGTTGAAGACATCATAAAGAGCCTACAGCCATCCCATTTCCATGGAGATATTTACCCAGCCTCCATCATTAAAGAGGGAACTAAAAACCTAGCCCCTTTCATCACCTTGTTGATAAATTCCTCATTATCATCAATTCATGTACCCAATAACCTCAAGGAAGCCTGGGATATGCCATTACTAAAAAAAACAACCTCGACCCTAATGGCCCCACTAACTATAGGCCCATCACCACAGTCCTGTTCCAGTTATAAATCTTAGATCAGCTGGTTTATCTGCAGATCCAGAAGCACTTAGAGGAAAACAAACTCCTGAGACTCAGACAATCAGGATTCAGACCCAGGCATGGAACTGAGACAGCCATCCTAGATCTAAAGATCCAAATGGATGAGGTGAAGGACAAAGGTAAGCTAGCAGTCCTCCTACTCCTAGACATCTCTGCGGCTTTTGACCTCGTCGACCAGCAAATTCTGACCAAGCAGCTTGCAACAGCAGCAGCTTTCTCCACCAATGCATCAGACTGGATAAAATACTTCCTTTCAAACCGACAACTAGAGTCTTTTCCCCTTTTGCATCAGCTGTTCCCACTCCAGTTCTGTGTGGCGTCCCTCAAGGATCTTGTGTGTCACCCACACTTTACAATATATTTACAAAGCTACTCTTTGACTGCCTGAACAACCTGGGTGTCATCTACACCAACTATGCAGATGACAGCCAAGTCCTCATCCCCCTCACCAGCTGTTATGACCACGACCCGAATCTGCTAAACAACATCTATAGTGAAATCCAAGCATGGATCGCCATGGAACAGTCTATGCCTCAATGACGACAAGACAGAGTTAATGATCGTGGGATACACTTCTTTCGTCATTGACGGCAACAAGATCAACGTTTCCAAAGAGATAAAAATATTGGAGTCTACCTTGACTCAACTCTTTCTTTTAAAAAACAGGTCAACAGTGTTGCGTCTTCCACAGCCTACACTAATAAACTGATCTACAGTTGCAAATCTTATCTATCCACAACCAGCTGTCTAACGCTAGCTAGAGCACTCGCTCTATCTAAACTTGACTACTGCAATACATTATTCCTTGTTACCTCTGAACAAAAACTAAATAGTCTCCAGGTACTCCAAAATAACTCACTGAGAGATGCACTTAGCCTCCGCAGATCCTGCCATATCTCCACTCATAGACACAATGCCAACTGGCTGCCCATCCGTGACAAAATCACACTACGAACCTTGGCCATCACGCACAAATACCTCCCAAACTCAGCCCTGAAATACTTAGCAGACAAAAGTTGTATACACAAACCTACACATAACACCAGATCTTCTCTCTCCCATAGTCTGGTGGTACCAATGTTCAATCTCAAAACTGCCAGAGGAGCTAGCTTCCCTGTCCAAGCTGCCAGACACTGGAATTCCATCCCCATCCCTCTTAGACAGGAACCTTTTTTCGTCTCCTTCAAAGCCAGCATAAAAAATTGCTGAGCAGCATCATGCCTATCAACTAAGATGCCGCTTTCCTACTGACCGCTCATTGAATATGTATGCTTTCGCTTTTCTGCTTCCATAATCTTTGGTTTTTATTTGACCCACCAGTAACAAGGGTCCCATTTATTGTCCTCACACCTGATTGTATTTTTCTGCCTTCCTATGTATGTAACCCTAATCTTTCAAGCGCCCAGCTACCTCAGGGTTTGGTGCCCGATATAAATATAAAACAAATACACATACTTATACATGGTGGGGTGGACCAGCGAGAAAGATAACAATAACGGTCCTAGTACTAAACGCTGGGTTGTGTGGTCTGTGGTTTATTGCAGCAATTACCCTTGTGTGTGTACATCCTTTTTTTCTTATCACACAAATATTAGGGCAGTTTTAGCAAGACATCTGCGATTGAAGACGTTCTAACTGATATATTTATGTCAAAAGTCTCTCCTGGTAGTTTCAATTCAAGTGTGTGCAGTAGTCCAAGATAATTATATTTTCATCAGATCCCCTAATTCATTACTAAGATAATTTATTTTTCATTTTCATCATGTTTCTTTCCACCAACAAAACGCAAAAGAAAAGATAATAGATGAGAAAAGCTGTGCAAGAGTAAGAAAACAACATGGGAAAGGCAACTGGGGCAAAATATCAGTCACACTGGGATTTGCTGTGATCCAGAAGACAATAGTAACCCAATTCCGAGGATCGCACGTGAGAAATTGCCTCATCCCCTACAGACGTCCACCTCCCACACCAGATACACTTCAGACAAACTCCCAAGTGATGGGGGGGGGGCAGGTGCGGGAAATGAAGAAAGAATGTGACAGCACCTTGGCCCATCACAAGCAGCAACTTAGAACTGGATTCCGAAAGTCACTGGTAGCATGTCTGCATAGGGTATTGTGCAAGTATGGTTGGTTTCTTTAAATGGATACCATGCCTAAACAAGACATTGAAGACTACATTAAGAAGTGGCATACAGAGAAGAATCCACCATCATTACATTTCACTCATGGATAACAATGCGTTTTCCGTGAACCCCCACCCCCCAACCTGCACCATTAAAAGGGTTTCAAAATGTGCTTCCATAATCAGTTCTCACTGAAGTCTAATTACCACGGGGAGCTCTCTATAGGAGCATTTCCATCCTCTAACTCTACTGCTTCAAACGCAAGAACATATGACTCTGGAATATATTATAGCGATATTAATAAAACTAATTGGAAGATGGCAGACCATATTTACAAATCCAAGCTCATAGATTTGAAGAACAACTACTACAACAACATCATTAGCACTGCGTCAAACTCTACCAGAAAGCTTTTCCAGATCCTCAAATCCATAAACAAACCCATAACACTCACCCCACCCTTTCAACCAACTGAAACAGATTGCGAGAATGTTCAGACTGCATTCCAAAACAAAATTGTCAAAGCCAGAGAAACCATCATTAATTGCTTGACCACAAACACTTCAATTAAAACACACCCTATAGATAACAAAAACGAGACAGAAATTCCTAAATTTCAATTCAGTTCCATTACACCCGATGTAATGAAAAAAAAACACTCTCTTGCATGAGGTGCACTTCATGCTCGGAAAATATCTTACCACCTAAATTTATTCTAGAAAACCCTGACATCTTTGCCCCTTTCTTCACAAGAATGGTAAATGCATCATTCAGGGATCAAACTGTACCCAACATCATTAAAACGGCCATGGTCACTCCTTTACCAAAAAAACCTGACCTAAACCAACAGGATCCAGCCAATCTCAGACCTATCACGAACTGCAACTTTCTATTGAAGATTATGGATAAAATAGCTACGGAACAACTCCAAAGCTATGTAGATGAAAACAACTTACTACACGAACAGCAATCCGGATTTAGATCCAGCCATAGTACCGAGTCCACGCTATTAGATCTTCAAACCGAAATGCTGTCTATCTTGGACAAAGGCAAATCAGGACTTTTGATATTATTGGATCTCTCGGCAGCATTTGATCTGCTAGATCACACAAAGCTCTGAGCGGCCCTTGAAAACTCAGGCAATTATTCATCAGGGGCAATTGAATGGATTGCCTCATTTCTGCAAAACAGGCAATCTAGGATCGTCTGGGGAGACAAAGCATCAAACACCAAACCGGTTGACTGCAGCGTCCCTGTAAGGGCCAGTTTTTCCCCTTTGCTCTTCAACCTCTACATGCGCTGCCTTTTCACCATGCTATCCCAGATGGGAATTTTCTTTAACAATTTTGCCGATCATACCCAACTGGTTTTTGAACTTAGTGGGGACTATAAATTGGATAACGACAGACTCTCATCCCTATACAACACCATTGAGTGTTGGATGAAAGAAAACTGGATGTGTTTGAACGGCTCTAAGACCGAGTTTATGATATTTGGCTCCACACAGGCCAGAAAGAAATTGAGTCCTTCTTACTCTTCATTCTCTATCAAGAACACCCAAATTCCTATATCAGTAAAAGTGAAGACTCTAGGAGTGTATCTTCAAGCTTCACTAGGTACTGAAGCACATACAGCTTACCTTAAGAAAAACTGTCAGTACCACCAAATTCTCCTAAAAAAAATCAGACCATTGCTAGATCAGAAAAACAGCACGATTATTGCTAGAGCCACTATACTGTCCAGACTGGATTATGGTAACTCCCTTCTGTTAGGAGCTAACAGTAAATGTTTGAAAAGATGCCAAACAATCCAAAATAATGCCGTTAGAATGATCACAGGAAGAACTTGGAGAGAACACATCACCGGAGAAAGGAAAGCTCTCCATTGGTTGGCTATGAAAGAGAGAATCTCCCTCAAGTCTCTCACCATGGTTCATCGTTGCTTATATGGCAAAGCCCCGATCTACCTCAAAAAACAATTCAAGTGGTACGAGCCACCTAGGCGGCTTAGATACTCTAACACAGGTAAACTGCAAACCACCAAAACACAAAGGCAGCACGGCCTTGGCAAGGCCTTCCCGACCTTGAGTATAGAAAAATGGAATGAACTTCCCACTTCATTGAAGTTCGAATCCAATTAAATCCTTTTCAGGAAAAAATTGAAAACATTACTTTTCAAATGAATCCTGGAAGCATACCACACAGAATAATAATGTTACACCGATCCCACATATCTTGTCCCGTCTTGGATTTCTGCTGTCCTGTCTACTTGTAAGCGCTCTGATGCCCGCGGGCTTTTAGCGCTATATAAACAAATAAATAAAAAATAAATAAAAATAGAAGCCATTTGTCTGAGGAACCAATGCCCCCTATGGACGGGTTGGCAGCAGAGCTTGCCTTCACTTTGGAATGGATGTCTTCACCTGTGGCAGAGGGCTTTGGAAAGTTCTGCTCTACAAACAAGGCCCAAATCAATCCTTCTAGTGCCCATGATGGTCCAAAATAAATCATAGAAGAGTGGGTAACCTGCTTCTTTTAAATTCAAAAAGCCACAGGGGATTGGGTAAAAGCAATCCTGCTTTTTGGAGTCCAATCACTGTTAAGGTAACAATAAACATCTGCCTTCTTGCGTCATATCCAAAATGATTTTCTGTACAGAAAGTGGTGGAGGCAGAAAGGAAACAGAAGCCAACAGAAAAGTGAGATGGAGGAGCCCTCTGTCTGACTGACCATTTCTGCCCCATTCATAAGCTGCTGCTTCAAAGACCCTTTGGTATGGAACACCCTGATGTGATGCTGGTCCTTTCATTCAGGGTGTGTCTCTTGAAACCTGGTTCCCAGCAGTTCCTGATGAGAGTTTCCAGGGCTGGACAGAGCTGTTAACCAAACTCACAAAGGATCAAAGAGAGGTTGTTCCCCATTCCTCTTTCCATGCTTTCTGTACACAAAGCTTGTCATGGCTGGGCTTGCAGTGTTCACATGAGTATAATACAAATCAAATGTGGCTTTGATCATTGTGTGAATTACTAATCACCATACCACTATCCAGGTATGGCTTATATTTAGATATTACTGTGGGTTGAGGCTTCTAGGAATGGAACCTGCCTGTGCTGTGCAACAGTTATATTTAGATTGTGAGTTAAGCCAGATCACAGGAGCTGATTTGGGGTTAAGCCTGAGCCCCAATTTGGTACGTGGAAAGGGTTTTTTTGCTCCCGGTTATCTTGGTTGTAAAGATTAGAAATGATATCCATAACACTTTGGTTAGTACAAAGTGATTCGTTTATTTGCGGTCAGCCGACACGTGTTTCGACCCGTACGGTCTTTCTCAAGGCTGAACAGTGTTCAATGGTGACAAGTGTTAATGTGATTTGTGACAATTGTGTGACAGATTATATTATGTTCCATTGTGGTGTAGGGGTGATGTGCAGTAAGTGACAAAAAATAGCAAAAAGTAGCATCACGTCAAAAAACATTGACGTGTTAATTTATAAAAAGCATTGTTGCATGCAAACAAGGAGAAGGGGAGGAAAAGAAAAGGGAGAAGGTTAGCAAGTGGGCAGAAGGGGAGGAATTGGTTTTTCTTTTCTTTAATGAGGTAAAATCCTCTTACCTAGTCTGTTTGTTGATTACCCTCAGTGGGGTTTTGTTCAATTTGGAACCGTCCTTACGGCAGTCCTGGCTCCTATTGGGCCCTGTGATAAGGAGGTACAATAACGGTGGATGAAAAAGCATTGTGGTACGATCTGCCTGATTGATTTCTAGTTGGTTCCCAGCTAGTGAGTGTACTTAGCGGCGTCGAAATCACATCACGTGCAAATTCCGGCTCGTGTGTGTTTCTTGGCCGTGTGGGTCGTCCCTAGCGATTTCTTTGGTCCATTATGGGGCCCCCTGTGTGGGTGCTGTGAGCTGGTCTGGATTGACATCAAGAGCTCTTTGGTAGACGCTCTTGTGTGTGGCCAGCCACTCGAAGGGTTGGTGTTGTTCCGGGTCGCTCGAGTGGGGAACTGGTCTATGGGAATGTCCCTGCTGGTTAGAAGTCTGCTAACCATGAGGGCGGGCGGGGAGGCTTACCTTTGTATTCTGTCTGCGTTCCAGGGCAGCGGTCTGCTCCTTTACTCCACCGCTCTGGTGGCCGCCATTATAAGGCGCTTGTGAGCTAGCTGAATCGCGTTATGTGACGAATGCGCATGCTCAGTGGCATAGCATACTGCGAATGTCACTGAGCATGCGCGTGTCCTGTCGTGTCTGCGCATGCTCAGTGGATCATTGCTGGCACTGTAGTGTTCGGAGTGGTGAGATCTGAGAAGAGGTTGTATGGGGCCATTGGCCCATGGCAATTGGTTGGTTGCCAGGGAGGGGGGAATTAGTGTTGGGAGGCGCATAAGCCAGAAAGTGTTCCTTATGAGGAGAGCCGTGAGGATATTTGAGCTTGGTGGGAAATTCATGTTCCAGTTTGTGTGTGCAGGGGAGTTTGTTGGACCCCGGGCCACATAAGGATTCTATGTAATGTGGGGATAGATACAATTGGTATGTGTGTCAAGGACATGGGTTGGGCATAGAGTTGCCCTCAGATTAGAAAAATAGGGAGAGGAGAGGAAATGTTTACAGGAAGACATTTAGATCGTGGTCTTTGTTCAGGCCATTTTTAACACATCTAAAGTGACAAATTAGCCGTGCTTCTTCTTGTCTTAATTTCTGAATTCTGTCTCCTCCTCTTGGTCCCAGCCGTACCATCTTGAGTCCGATGAACCTGATGTCACTCTTATTGTCCATTTGATGATACTTTTGCCAGTGGTTTGCGAGTGGCAGTTTCGGATCTTGTGAATGTATGCTGTTGATGTGCTCTCTAATCCTAAAACGTGTCTCACGAATAGTGCTGCCTATATATATCTTGTTGCAAACACAGATTATTGCATATATCACATATTTGCTTTTGCAGTTGATGTGCTCTTTGATATTGAAGATTGGGCAGCCTGAGAATTTTGCACATTTGGTCTGGGTTGCATACTTGCACATGGCGCAAGTCCCGCATTTCGTGAAACCCATTGGTGTGCGTTTACTGAGCCAATCTTGTGCTGTAATGTTTTTGTCTGACAGGAAAGAGGGGCTTAATAAAGTTCTTAGAGTTGGTGCTCTTCTGTAGGACATACTGGGATATGTTTCCAGTTGTGACCTAATATGTTCATCCATGCGGAGTAATCCCCAGTGCTTTGTCAAGATTTTTTGGAATGCGTAGCTGTCCTTGTTGTATCTGGTTACAAATCTGATCACAGGATTGTTATTTTGTCTTCCGGGTTTGGGCTGGAGTAGAGTTGGTCTTTCTAATTGACAGGCCTGTTTTCTTGCTTGTGTCAAGTTTTCTTGGGGATATCCCCGACTTTTGAATCTTCGATCTAGTAGGTTGCACTCATCTGTGAAGGATCTCTCTGTGCTACAGTTTCTTCTTGCCCTAATGTATTCCCCTTTGGGTATGTTGCGTATAACGCTCTTTCTATGGCAACTTTCGGCATGCAAGGTGGAGTTTACTTCCGTTGGCTTCCGGTAGGTTCTGGTAGTGATTTCGTTTTCTTCTATCTCAATTGTTAAGTCCAGAAAGTCAATTCGAGTCTTGCTGGTGTGGCTGATTAGTTCAATGCCAAAGTCATTGGTGTTGAGATAATCCATATATTCAGTGAGCTCTACTTCTGTTCCTTTCCAAATTAGGATAATGTCATCTATGAATCTGGCCCAGTTGACAATGAGCCTGGTGTATCTGTCTTCCTTCATTGCATGCTTGATTTCGTAGGAGTGCATGAAGCAGTTAGCTAGAGCTGGAGCATAGCTGGCTCCCATTGCGATCCCCTTCGTTTGTTTAAAGTATTCGCCATCGAATATGAATACATTGTTTGTGAGCGAGAATTTAAGGAAGGCTTTAGTCATTTCCACCTGTTCTAGGTGTGAGGCTGATTCTTGTCTGAGAAGAAACCCCACACTAGTTATCGCAAGTTCATGGTTTATTGATGTATATAGGGCCTTGACGTCGAGCGTAGCCATTAGAAAGTGAGGTTCCCATTTGATGCTGGCTAGTATCTCCAAAGTGTGCATTGTATCTCTTAAGTAGCTTGGTATTTTTGTAACGAGTGGTTGTATGACATTGTTGATGTATCTAGCCATTGTTTCCGTGATTCCTCCAATACCGCTGAGGATTGGTCTTCCTTCGGGAATGGTGTCGAAGGCTTTGTGGACTTTGGGTAGAAAATAAATAGTTGGCATTAAACGCAGTTTTTTAGATCAAATCAAACTACACAAGAAAGCAAGTCGTCTGAAACTTCAACCCAAAAGCAACAACAAAAAAACAGTATCCTTCGCAAAACCATTAACAGATACAGGAACACAACAAGAAAAAGCAGTGGAGGAAGAAGAGTCAGAAGACGCAAGACAGTTGGAGGAAGAAATGGAACAAAGACGGACAAGGTCCCAGTCACAGAAAATTGGGGGCCAGAAACAGAACAAAATCTAATTATGAATCTGTCAAACAGAGAATTCACAAATCCTGAAACGAAAGTACTCAACAAGGGTCTTTCCTTCTCACCATCCAGCAAAAACAACTTTGTGGACATACAAATAGACCTATTTAAATTTACAAGACTTCTCAAACTCAAGAAATTCTTTGCCACCAAAACATCGGTATACAAACCAAAGGAGAAAACACCAAAGCCTAGCATACTCACGATAGGGGATGTTGAAGGGGATGTTGAAGACATCCATCTCCTCAGTACGCTCGTAGAAAATGACAAAAGCAAGCAAGAATGCTTAGAAGAACTGGGTATCCAGAATATGGCAATGACAATTCCGGAACTCAAAAGCAAATCAAGATTTACGCCTCAACTGTTTACGGAAAACTATATAGACACTTTCCACCAAGCGGTAATCAATGACCTCCATAAACTTGAAGACCAACGCACCAAAGGAAAAGAGGCCAAGGACAATCTGACTAAGGAAGAACAGAACGTACTTAGAACCTCACTTTCTAATGGCTACGCTCGACGTCAAGGCCCTATATACATCAATAAACCATGAACTTGCGATAACTAGTGTGGGGTTTCTTCTCAGACAAGAATCAGCCTCACACCTAGAACAGGTGGAAATGACTAAAGCCTTCCTTAAATTCTCGCTCACAAACAATGTATTCATATTCGATGGCGAATACTTTAAACAAACGAAGGGGATCGCAATGGGAGCCAGCTATGCTCCAGCTCTAGCTAACTGCTTCATGCACTCCTACGAAATCAAGCATGCAATGAAGGAAGACAGATACACCAGGCTCATTGTCAACTGGGCCAGATTCATAGATGACATTATCCTAATTTGGAAAGGAACAGAAGTAGAGCTCACTGAATATATGGATTATCTCAACACCAATGACTTTGGCATTGAACTAATCAGCCACACCAGCAAGACTCGAATTGACTTTCTGGACTTAACAATTGAGATAGAAGAAAACGAAATCACTACCAGAACCTACCGGAAGCCAACGGAAGTAAACTCCACCTTGCATGCCGAAAGTTGCCATAGAAAGAGCGTTATACGCAACATACCCAAAGGGGAATACATTAGGGCAAGAAGAAACTGTAGCACAGAGAGATCCTTCACAGATGAGTGCAACCTACTAGATCGAAGATTCAAAAGTCGGGGATATCCCCAAGAAAACTTGACACAAGCAAGAAAACAGGCCTGTCAATTAGAAAGACCAACTCTACTCCAGCCCAAACCCGGAAGACAAAATAACAATCCTGTGATCAGATTTGTAACCAGATACAACAAGGACAGCTACGCATTCCAAAAAATCTTGACAAAGCACTGGGGATTACTCCGCATGGATGAACATATTAGGTCACAACTGGAAACATATCCCAGTATGTCCTACAGAAGAGCACCAACTCTAAGAACTTTATTAAGCCCCTCTTTCCTGTCAGACAAAAACATTACAGCACAAGATTGGCTCAGTAAACGCACACCAATGGGTTTCACGAAATGCGGGACTTGCGCCATGTGCAAGTATGCAACCCAGACCAAATGTGCAAAATTCTCAGGCTGCCCAATCTTCAATATCAAAGAGCACATCAACTGCAAAAGCAAATATGTGATATATGCAATAATCTGTGTTTGCAACAAGATATATATAGGCAGCACTATTCGTGAGACACGTTTTAGGATTAGAGAGCACATCAACAGCATACATTCACAAGATCCGAAACTGCCACTCGCAAACCACTGGCAAAAGTATCATCAAATGGACAATAAGAGTGACATCAGGTTCATCGGACTCAAGATGGTACGGCTGGGACCAAGAGGAGGAGACAGAATTCAGAAATTAAGACAAGAAGAAGCACGGCTAATTTGTCACTTTAGATGTGTTAAAAATGGCCTGAACAAAGACCACGATCTAAATGTCTTCCTGTAAACATTTCCTCTCCTCTCCCTATTTTTCTAATCTGAGGGCAACTCTATGCCCAACCCATGTCCTTGACACACATACCAATTGTATCTATCCCCACATTACATAGAATCCTTATGTGGCCCGGGGTCCAACAAACTCCCCTGCACACACAAACTGGAACATGAATTTCCCACCAAGCTCAAATATCCTCACGGCTCTCCTCATAAGGAACACTTTCTGGCTTATGCGCCTCCCAACACTAATTCCCCCCTCCCTGGCAACCAACCAATTGCCATGGGCCAATGGCCCCATACAACCTCTTCTCAGATCTCACCACTCCGAACACTACAGTGCCAGCAATGATCCACTGAGCATGCGCAGACACGACAGGACACGCGCATGCTCAGTGACATTCGCAGTATGCTATGCCACTGAGCATGCGCATTCGTCACATAACGCGATTCAGCTAGCTCACAAGCGCCTTATAATGGCGGCCACCAGAGCGGTGGAGTAAAGGAGCAGACCGCTGCCCTGGAACGCAGACAGAATACAAAGGTAAGCCTCCCCGCCCGCCCTCATGGTTAGCAGACTTCTAACCAGCAGGGACATTCCCATAGACCAGTTCCCCACTCGAGCGACCCGGAACAACACCAACCCTTCGAGTGGCTGGCCACACACAAGAGCGTCTACCAAAGAGCTCTTGATGTCAATCCAGACCAGCTCACAGCACCCACACAGGGGGCCCCATAATGGACCAAAGAAATCGCTAGGGACGACCCACACGGCCAAGAAACACACACGAGCCGGAATTTGCACGTGATGTGATTTCGACGCCGCTAAGTACACTCACTAGCTGGGAACCAACTAGAAATCAATCAGGCAGATCGTACCACAATGCTTTTTCATCCACCGTTATTGTACCTCCTTATCACAGGGCCCAATAGGAGCCAGGACTGCCGTAAGGACGGTTCCAAATTGAACAAAACCCCACTGAGGGTAATCAACAAACAGACTAGGTAAGAGGATTTTACCTCATTAAAGAAAAGAAAAACCAATTCCTCCCCTTCTGCCCACTTGCTAACCTTCTCCCTTTTCTTTTCCTCCCCTTCTCCTTGTTTGCATGCAACAATGCTTTTTATAAATTAACACGTCAATGTTTTTTGACGTGATGCTACTTTTTGCTATTTTTTGTCACTTACTGCACATCACCCCTACACCACAATGGAACATAATATAATCTGTCACACAATTGTCACAAATCACATTAACACTTGTCACCATTGAACACTGTTCAGCCTTGAGAAAGACCGTACGGGTCGAAACACGTGTCGGCTGACCGCAAATAAACGAATCACTTTGTACTAACCAAAGTGTTATGGATATCATTTATATTTAGATATTAGCCTACCAACAGACTGTCAGTTCTTCCCATTTATTAGAGGTGCTGATTTAAGTACAGTCTTTGCTGTCACAGCAGCTGTCAAACCGGCTAAATATGACATTTGAACCGGCTCTGTGCTAGTGGAGAGCAGGAGCTGCAGCTCAGGAGACCGATGCAGCAGAGCACAATTGTTCACTATGCTTTTGACGTGGAGCTTTCTGAAAAGTGGGATATGTTTTGCAGACCACCCTTTCTGAGATAGAATGACCTGCATAATTTAAAAAATGTATTTTAAAAAAAGCTTGGGCTTTCACACCCTTACAAGATGACATATCCTCACAGCAGCCTTTCCCTCACAGGTGAAATTGGGATCTGAGTGCTTGCACAAATATGTACATTCAGTGCTGCAGAGATGAAACAGGGGACAAGGATAGGCATGTCTCCTTTTTGCTACACCTATAATGTGGTGATTCAGTTTGGGGTCTGCTGCTTCACAAGGACCGACACCTTGTTGAGAATATGAGTTTTTGTGAATAAATGGAGGGAAGAAGCAATGATGATCTTTTTCCCTTCACCAATGTGGATTCCATATTGTAGACTCTGGTCTCTATCAGAGGAAAGGAACCTTGTGCATGGGTCAATGTGCTCTGGGTTCTTCATATTTCTTTATAAAGCATGTGTAGGTTAGATTATAAACTCATTAGTGACTATGTGATTGCAGGGTTTTTCGAGGGCTGGTCCTTGCATCAAGAAAAGTAATGGACAGCAACCAAGGCCCCACAAAGATTGCTGTCTTAGCCAGTGATGACGCCTCAGATTAAAAGACTAGAGATATGAGTGCATTAGATATGTATATAATTCTGTCTCTTGGCTATGGAAAGGGTTATTGATTACAAAAAGCTGTAGACAAGATCTAAGACATTAGATTCATCTAAGGATAGAGCAATGGCTATATTGCAGGAAGACGCTCTGGGGTTAGATAGTTCAGGTAGTGTTGGCTGTCTTCTTTGGTAGTAAAGCCCAGAAAAAGGAAACACCTTCAGCATCAAGGAGAAGCTTACAGTGGTATTTCTTGGCCCACCAACCTCAGGGCTCCTTACATAATCATCTGGCCAGGAGGAGATGCATAATATGGCTAAGAGAGCCATTTTAGCACTGGTGCCACCACCTGTGGACCATACTTCATTTATAGATCATGACTTTCAGAAAGATAAGGAAGAGCTGGATGAAGGTCTAATGTTTGAGATTAAGGTTGATGATGACTACGAGGACATGGATCTTCTTGAAGGTCCTCCTGTTTTTTCTCATTCTAAGAGGAGATGACATGTTTGATCTATCCTTTCTTTTCCCATTCCAGTTTCATGAAGTGGCTCTTCTCCAGATAGTGGGTGATGATGGTAATTGGGCATTTCACATAAAGGTGGATAAAAGGGTGCTTAGTCTAAAGAAAGCAGCTTGCCCACCTCCCAAAATGCCCTGGAGTGTGGCAAGGACATAGACAATTGATTAAAATATGGTTCTATTCTTTTTCAAGTATGGCAGGACCTTTAGAAAGGGGTGAACCAATCATGGTTCACATGCCAGGACAGGTTACTCAATACCTCAGGCTACATTGTAAAACTGTTAGCCCTCATGGAAAAATATAGGAAGGGGTCACATTATTGGACCCACAGACTATTAGCAACTGGAACAATAGGACCCGTTGCTTCCTGGTAGACCCAAAGTCAGCGGACCACCAGACAATCATTTTAGGGCCCTAGTTCTTCCCTTTTTTCTCATAGAGGGCAGTCATTCAGGACCGAAGCAGTAGAGGAGAGCATGGTATCCAGTCATAATTTCGAATACAATATATTCGAAAGTAAAAATGTCGAAAATATTTAGTCGAAAAACAAAAATGTCGAAAAACAAAAATTTCGACTTTTTTTCGACTTTTTTCGATTTTATGTGTTAATAATAAATATTTTATTAAACTTTTTTTTTAAATAATTAAAGGTATTTCCATGGGGGGTGGGGGTGATGGGGAGGATGGGGGGGGTTGGGGATAGGGGTTTGGGATAGTTTTTTAAATAATTAATTAATTATTTAATATTATATTAAAGATTTTTTTAAAATAATTAAAGGTATATCTATGGGGGGAGGGGGGGATGGGGAGGAGGGGGGGGTTGGGGTAGGGGTTTGGGATGGGGGGGTTGGGGGAGGACCCCCCCCCCATAATAAATGTTACTATCTGGGTAAAAAAAAAAAAAAAAAAGTGTTTTGGGTTTTCAATTTTTTTTTCGACATTTTTTTTTCGAAATTATGACTTTTCCTATTATATGTATGTGTTTTCGACTTTTTTTTTCGACATTTTTGCTATTCGACATTATGTTTTCGACTTTTTGTCTATAAACCGGAGAGCATGCCTGAAGTCAAGTCTAGCATGTAACATTGTCAATCTCTGCTTGAAGGACTTTCTCTGGGGTGCAGTGGTGATACTTTCTTCTATGACACAGGTTTATCTCTCAGAATCATTGAGTCTTATAGACAGCACAGAGGTTCCACTTAGATGTAATCAGCCCTCTGTTGGTAGCTACTACCAAAACGAAGATATTGTTATCCATCGAGGGTCTACCAGAGATCTCTCATCAGATGGAAGAACCTTTGTGAAAGGAGACAATAGAGAGATGCTGCTGACTTCCAGTTGGGTGGTGAGCATATTTGTTTCTGATTCACAAGAAGCAACATTTTATTTTCATAGTAATAAATTCAAGGATCATAATGGTTTCATAGTGCATCCTCACTTCAAGATGGGAATGATTGCCTAGTTAGGAGATGTTCTGAGACCTATGGATTGGCTAGCTTTTTTGGAAGAAAAACACACCTATTTGACCAATCCCATTGGTCAGAAACACAGGAAATTCCTTTACTTTTTATGGCAGAGAAGGTGCTATAACTTGAAGATGTTCCTTCCTGGAGTTTCATCAATATGTTTAGACTGGTGGCTGCATATCTTAATACAAGAGGTACCTACTTGCTGATTTATTTAGATGACTTTCTAATCATGGCAAGGTCAGCCCTGGAAGCTCTCTCCTTGATGTTGCTGGTTGTCTTTCTAAGGGTTTTGGATACTCTGTCATTTCAAAAATGTCAGATATGATCCAATCACTGGTACGTCCATTTATGGCATTTGTGGGAGACTGCCAGCTATTGAATTATTGTTCTCCTACAGAGTAAAGTAAGGCTGATTATCAGGAAGTTAAAGAGACAACTGGGGAGGACTGGTCTGATGCTGGCCAGAATCATTGGTCTCTTTTCAGCATCCTGTCGGGCATTTTTCCGGGCTCCCCTTCATTACAGAGCAAACCTTAAGTGTCACAAAAATGTTTAGGTTACAGCTTTCATAAAACGAAAGGTCAGAAATAGACTGTTTGTTAAAGAATATGACCACTTGGAATGGTTTTGCCTTGTTTCCTTCTCCTCCAGATCTACGATTAGGATTAGATGCATGCCTCAGTGGATAGGGCTAAAAGTGTGGTACATACTGGATTAGGAGTGTGGGCTCTCAAGAGGAGTACAGCTTGCTCTTAAACTGTTTAGAGATGCTGGCAGGATCATTTGCTGTCTGATGCTTTGCAAAATGTGATTCAAGATGTGTTGTACGCCTTCATGTGTACAATAAGCCACTAGAAGGTACTTCAAAACGTTGGGGTTACCAAATCAAGGAAGTGTACAGACTTGCTGAAGAACTTTTGGGAATTTTGCCTAAAAACTCAGTTCAAAGTTTAAGCAAATTGCCTATCAGGTTCTGCAACTCAGATGGCAGATTTATGCTCCAGTGATTTAGAGGACCCCCAACAGCTGGAAACTGGATTCCTTTGTGCTTCAAATGCTTCGTCACAGGTGGACCTGTTTTCTTCTAGTTTCAACAATCAGCTCCTGTGGTATTTCATTTAGAGACTAAACTCTTTTGTACTTGCCACAGATGCATTCTTTCAGGAATGGGGCCCAAATAAATGTTATGCCTTCCCCCCATTTACCATAATAGCCAGAACCATTCTGCCCATTCTGGAAATTATGTCCGACATTGTCATAGTTAGTCTGTGCTGGTTGTCCCAATATTGGTTTACAATTAAACGTTCTGATTCCAATTCTATTTCCGTTTTCAGAGAGCAGCTTCACAATGATATATGTTCTCCTCCTCCAGGAGGATGGTGTGGCACCTTTCAGGCAGAGGTGGACACCAGAGGGTGTTTTGTCAGCAGATTCTGAGTTCATCATTCATGCCTCACCCATTAGCACCCGACAAGCTTACTTGGCCACCTTGGGAGTATTGCTTCACTTGTGCAGTGACAAGTATTTGGATCCTGTGTAAGCAGGTGCTGTACACACGGCACATGTATCTGCTTCATTGTTTTCAACCCTGGCATATCATTCCATTAATATATAAATGGCAACTATGTTGTCCTTCACTGGTTTGTGGATAATATTCTAGTTGGGGTTCACCCTGTGGTGTGTAGACTTTTGAAGCGGATAGGAGTGACCAATACCTCCTCACACAAGATACACTTGTCTTTGGGATGTTCACAAGTTGTTGTCTTTGTTGAATAGGTGACCCCCAAATTAAGACCTATTGCTACAGGCTTAATCTACAAAGTTAGTCATGCTTGATTGTACAGTAGCATTCAGGAGAGTGGGAAATGCATGGGCTCTGAATCTGTCTAGTGGGTGTTTCTCTCAAGAAGGGGCTGCATTTCCAGATCTCTAGATGTACCAAGACACAGGTTTGCCTTATTGAATTCCCATCAGTTGTTTCTGCTCTGTGTGCAGTGGTGTACCTCATAGAGTAAGAGGGCCAAATAGCAGCCTTGAGATGGTATACTGGTCAGGCATTCCGTTTTTTGGAGAAAACCTCATCTTGCAGTTTCTTCTAATTTTCTTGCTAAGTGGATTCAGTGGGTAAGACTACGACTGAAATAGGTGTCACCCATTTTGGGGCACATTCGTTGTTTAATGGGGCTGTGCTTAAAAGGCCTTGTTGCAGTGGCTAGACTGGAGAATATTCTTAGAGCTGCTGATCGGCACAATGAGCAGGATTTTTATGCTTTTCATTGTGAACCAGTTGTTTATATGGATCATGTTGTTTTGTCAGAACTTTGAACTTGTATAGAAGGGAACCCCTTTTGCATGAAATAGTATGTCATTTGCTCCTAGTGTTATGATGGATAGTCTTGATTCTATTATAGGCAAACTGGTTGTTCATGCTGCCTATGTTATTTGTAAGGGGTTTGAGACTATATAATAGGAAACCCCTGTGGCATGCCAATGTATGTTGTTTGCTCCTAATGTTCTGATGGAAAGTCTAGATTCTATTATAGGCACAGTGTTGAGTATGTTCCTGCTCAATTACAGCCTTCCCGTTTGGTGTTTTATTGGGAAAATACAACTATCCAATGGCAACTATGGATGTTAAGGCATTGTATGCATTCATAGACCATACACTAGCACTAAATACTATTGTTTTCAAGTACCAGAATGTATCAGCATCATATGTTCTATATGTTGAAATGTTGTAAGATTTTGTGGCCTATGTTTTGAGAAATAATGTGTTCTTATTCAATGATAAGTTGTATCAGCAAACCAAGGGTATAGCGATGGGGACAAGTTTTGTGCCAGCATTGCCAAATTTATTTGATGGAGATTTTGAGCACAAACATGCAAGTGTACATCCACAATTTTCTGAAAAGATAATCAAATGGCTAGGATACATTGATGATATTATTTGAATATGATTAAAGAACTAAAGCAAAAAGCAGAGGTCCAGGGATTGTAGTTCTAGAAGTAGCCAGTTAGCGGCAAAAACACTCTGTTCAGAATACTCTATGCTATCCTTCATGATAAACACTCCATGTGTCTCTGTAAAGAATCTTCGAGACACTGAGGCAAGATGGTTTATTATGCACCTAAGCTTAAACAGACTCCCAGTATTAGCAATCACTGGTGCCTTCTACAATATTCTCCTCAAAGACGGACTTTGCAGACTATGTAACAAAGCAATGGAAACTGTGAGATACTTGATAACTTATTGTGGAAAATGAATTATGTTTTATGAAAAGGCCTATCACCATCTGATCTGTGATATTAATTATATCAGTATGGACTAATTTTGGTCCTACTTGCTGACAGGAGACAATGTGATAATGAATTTCAATATTTATTATTTGTGGAAGGAAATTAGCAAGAAATCATGATGGTGATGCTTGGTATTCTACTTTTTAATAATATGTGCCTTTTATGAGATTATTTAGGATATTTGAAACAATTCTTTTAAGGATGCAAATAGAGACATTTATTTGATTTTACTATGTTTGTATTTTACTAAGTTAGTATTTCTTGTGTTTGTTTTTTTTATGTGTAAAAGGTTTGATTAACCAACAAACACAATACAACATTTTTTTTAAAACATCATGATAATATGAAACAGCAGTGAACAGGAACTAGATAATTATTGGGAATACCTGAACCAAAATATATTTGGATTACAATTCACCTTTGGGAGAATCAGAACATACAGATGAATTTTCTTGACTTGTGTATTTATATTGAACATGGATTGATTAATACTAGGTCATTTTGCAAGAAAGCTGAAGTGAATGCCACTTTACAAGATGATAGCTGTCACCTCAAAAGCACCATTCATAACATCTCAATAGGGGAATGTAATAGGGTAAGGAGACATTTCAGCAAGAACTCAACATATCAACAATAATGTGAGCTTATAGAGGATAGTTTACTAGCGCAAGGGTACCCTGCACAGTGTGTTAACATGGCTAGAGACAACATTACAGCTACAAAACTTACAGAGCTATTGATACTGAAAGAACGTGAGAAAATGAATTCTGACAAGAACATAATCAGAATGATCATACAGTGTACCAGGAATCAAACGGTTAGAAGACTTTTCCTGAACAATTGGTATTTGTTACACTTAGACCCAGATCTGAAAGAATATATCTCAGAACCACCAACCATTGCATATACCAAAGCCCGTATATTGGGGAAAAAACTCAGCCCAAGCTTTTTGGACAATGAAACACAGGCTTTCCAAACTAGCATCGTGATAGGGAGTCCTACTAAAGGGTTCTTTAAGTGTGCTAAATGCAATATATGCAACCATACATTGAAAAACATGCATATTTATACTGGCAAGAACAGCAGAGTTATTAATATTCATGATTTAATACATTGCAGGACTACCTTTGCCATATATATAATTGTGTGCCTTTGTAACAATATATACATGGGAAGGAACAACAAAAGGAGGTTTGGATATCAGAAATCTATGGGTAAATAATTATGATATACCCATGTCACAATGTACATAATTAATATGTGCATACAAGAGAAATGTGTTAATGTATTAATGGGTAATGATTATAAGTCACTTCACAACTAAAGTGTACACTACTGTGCCCTGAGAAAGCCCAAGTATAGGAGAAACATGAAGCATGTGCCTTCACTTGGAGAATGTTGTCACCAACACAAAACACACAGCATATCACCACTTTGTGGAATTGAATGCCCAAAACAATCTAAGATTGTTGAATCATTTATTTATAGATATAAAAACAGTGCACAGGCACAGATTTATCACCTGTCCTTAGACACATTGTCATAAAAGCATTAGAAATAGAACCACAGTGGAAGTTGTCACTTGTTATTAAAAAAAGAAAAGGCATATTATTTTTCTACTAACCACTATGATTCAAAGAAAAACAAAAATTGCAATGCAGATGGGTGTAGTCCCCAACCGTAATTTTACACCACAGGGCAATAGTGATGGTTAGAATCATTGGGCCTCGTTACGACCCTGGCGCTAAGGGGTTAACGGCGCCGTAAAAGGGTGCGGCGCCGTTAACCCCTTAGCGCCTAATTATGAGGTCCCTTTGCGGCTCCCGACCTTAACGGCTGGTCTGGACCAGCCGTTAATGTAGGGATCCGCAAAGGGACCTTGAGGGTCATTACGGTACCGCAATTTGCAGTACCGTAATTACCGCCTTTCTCATTCCCATTGAGCCCTATGGGGCAAAATTGGGAATGGAGAAGGGCCAATGGTGTATGGGGAATTACCGCCCTGCCAACCTTGGAATGGGGTGGTAATTATTCCCCATTGCACCATGGTGGACTCGTTACAATACCGGCAGCAACCATGGTGCTACTAGCGCCATTGGTTACCGCCGGTGTTGTAATGAGGGCCATAGTGTGTGTTCGACAGCAGAGTCTAGATTATAAGTACCATTTAATCATTTTGGTAGGTAGTTAAGGCCTTTGAACTTCCTCTGCCATTCCCCTCGTTCAGGTTTAAGTAAACAGCATAAATCAGGAATACTGAAGTCAGAAGTAAAAAACAGTAGTTCCACGGGTTAAGATGAGGACTGATTGTGTGTTCATGATAACTTCTCAAAATGACCAATTTGCACACGTATTGCTGATTTGCGTGTGTGGGCGAGGAGGCCCATTTTCATTAAGTACAGAAAGCTTATTTCTGCCTCCATATCAACACCCAGATGTTCCACTAAGATTATGAGAGAGAGGAATTTGCACCCACATGTATGTGTACACACGAATGATTAGAGATGTGCCTCTCCAGTCAGGTCTTCACCTCTCCAAAGTACTAGAGATGTTCTTATATTTGTGCATTTGCACAAATTCCAAGAAATCAATCCTGATCCTGACACAAAATTTTCACTTCATAGGTGTGGTTTTAGCCACAGAAGTGGGCATAAAATTCCCTATTCCCCAAACCGTTCCAGCGCTTGGCGACCACAGACCTCCGCTTGGCCATGCCAAAAGATGCAGTGCATCATTTCATTGTCTACTTGGCTAGTTCACCTTGCCGTGCTGCATAATATGACTTCTGCTGGCCAACCTATGGGACCCGGGAAGATAGCAGCAGACCTGCCAACGTCCAACAATCAACATTAGGAAAACAGGGATCCTTTGTTGGCATATTAATCCCAACTATCTACAGTGTGTCCCTGGCTGTGTCCCCCAGACAAGTGTGTTGTAAACATGTGATTCCAAAAGGTACTGAAGTAATACCACTCTGTGAGTGTACTGAATATGGAACTATATGCTTACGTCAAAAGAAATCATGCACTATAAATCAGGAGCATTTTTGCAGAATGTATAGGGCATCCGACGTCTCAATTAAATCAACAATACCATTGCCATATTTTACATTAAACTCAGCAACTACTCCAATGTCCTTTGTCTCCTAGCAATCAAACTTTGACATTGGGCCACATTTTATCATGAACCACATACCTGGCAGTTTGTTTGTTTGTTTATTTATTTATATTGCACACCTGACCTAAAGGTATATGGGTGTGAAGGCATAAAGAGAGTTGTTAAGCTTGGGTTACATATAGCACAGGAGAAAGTACAGCTGGTTACATTGCTGAGTGCATAAAAATAATCAGTTCATCTCAAAACAAGGCAGACATGTTAAGCAGACATGTTAATGCAACAAGATCAAATACATCCAGGTTGTGTCTTTTTTTATTGACTTTTTGCTACTCTATACAACAACAAATGTGCCATTTCGACATTTTTGATGTACATTGGTTACACCCATGGGTGACAATCCCCTGCTTACATTGAAGCCGAATTTCCTGTATTGCTATCAGTCTTTCTACACAAGCAATGTGTTGGTCACCACAATACAATTTGCAAAGTATTCATTAGTCACATTACGATCCAACCAGATCGGTTTTTCCAGTTGCTACCCAGTGGGGACCAGGGCACTCAGAAATGGTGACACCAGCCAAGATGTATTTTGTGTATTGTTTGTCTCCCCTTGCCGTCCAGACTGCCCCAATCTTCACCCATCACCCATATTTCTCTCCCACTAAGCTAACTGGCCATGCGCCACTTCACCTGACATTGGCATGTCTGCACAAAGCTAAGACCCAAAGAACAGTCTTGCGTGGGCAGCCAGAGTGGGCCTTGGGAAAGGGTGGTGTCTGGTTCCCTGTTTGCCATGTTGCCAGTGCCCTTCATTGCCTCACCAGCCTCAGATGGATCTGTGACCATGGAAGAGATGACACACTACTGCAATTTGGCCACTGCAGTGTATGCCACACGGTAATTGTGTTACATATTTTTTTTACCCTAATCCGGCCATAATGTGACTTATTTGCATGGGTTGCCACCATAATATGTGCCATATTGTGAGTTTGCTTTTCCCAGAGTTTTAGGAGTCAATCTAATACACAACTATTCCATGCTGATCCTGTTGTTTAACTTTGAATTCAGGAAAGTACTCAATTTATTAGAGTTTTAGACATGTTTTATTTTTAATTTATCATAGGGTTAGTTAGCTCATAGATAAGGAGAGATATAGATAACAGCATGGTATCTAGCAACGTTTAGTAGGTCAGGATATAGCCAGACAGGGATGTCATTTCACCAAAATGCCAGGGGTAGCGGAAGTGACATCACCAAACCTTGACCTCTGATGACATCACAGGAAGTAATGCCATTTAGCCCCGCCCCCAAGTGACATCACAGGAAGTGATGGTACACAACCTTTCATTCCTGGACAAAACAGGAAGTGGCATCACATTGCATTGTTCCAGTACACTAAGAAAAATATGGTAACGAGATCACTGTGATAAGATATACATTTCATACAAGTATGGATCACCATATGTAGCATTAACATCAGTGTGTATAGCACCAACAACCGTAAGGCAATAAAGTACTGTCAACCGGCTGGTGACAAACTGTTGCTGCTGGAACGGAAACACTGTATGAACAAACAATGCAATGAAGGACATATTCAGGGCATGGCAGGTGTATGCAGGGACGTTTAGCACAAGAGTGGGGCATTACAGTAACAGTGCAGGTGCAGAGAAGGAATAGGGGTGCAATGAAGGACATATTCAGGGCATCGCAGGTGTATGCAGGGACATTTAGCGCAAGAGTGGGGCATTACAGTAACAGTGCAGGTGCAGAGAAGGAATAGGGGTGCAATGAAGGGCAGATTCAGGCCATGGCAGGTGGATGCAGGGACGTTTAGCACAAGAGTGGGGCATTACAGTAACAGTGCAGGTGCAGAGAAGAAATAAGGGTGCAATGAAGGGCAGATTCAGGCCATAGCAGGTGGATGCAGGGACGTTTAGCGCAAGAGTGGTGCACTACAATGACGGTGCAAAACAAGGAATGGGGCATCACATTGCATTGTTCCAGTACACTAAGAAAAAAATGGTTACGAGATCACTGTGATAAAAGTATGTGAAATGAAGGGCAGATTCAGGCCATGGCAGGAATATATTGGGATGTGTAGCACGAGAGTGGTGCAGTGCAGGGGTGGTACAAGGGAGGTGTTGTGCAGTGATGGTTTAGTACTAGAAAGGTGTAGCACAGTGATGGTTAGCACAAGTGTGGTGCAGTACAGTGCAGTAAAGCGCAAGTGCAGTACGAAGGAAATGTTGTGGAGTTTGTGCAGTGATTGTTTAGTACTTAAAGGTGTATCACAGGGATGGTTATTACAGGAGTTGTGTACTACAATGTAGATGTAGTAGAGGCTGGTGTTGTGCAATTTGTGAAGCAATGGTTTCGTTCTAGAAACTTGTGGTGCATGGGGTGGTTTGCACAAGAGTGGTGCAGTATAATGCAATTGCAATACATGGAAGGTGTTGTGCAGTTTTGTGCAGAAATGGTTGAGAACTAGAAAGTTGTAGGGCAGGGTGGTTCGCATAAGAGCGGTGTACTACAATGCAGGTGCAGTGCGAAGAATGGGTTGTGCAGTTTGTGCAGTCATGGCTTAATACTAGAAAGGTGTAGGGCAGCAGTCGTTAGCACAAGAGTGGTGCACTGCCATGCAAGTGCAGTACAAGGGAGATAAGCAGCTGTCGGTTGAAGTCTGGGGGAGGTGTGGTCCATGTGGAGAACAATACTAATATGGCATAGTGCTGTTGGTATCATTGTTAGGTGGTGAGAAAAGGCCATGGAACAATGCTAGGTGTTTCATTTGCGAAATTGTCCCACAGGCTATGACATAGCTCAGTGGGTTCAGCTGTCACTTCTCAGATCTGTATGTAACCGACAAGGCTTACTCAGCTTCTATCTTCAGTCTCTTATGTTGGTGACACACCAGGCATGTTGCGTTGCATAGTACATCGTTACACAGGACCCAGCATAGGCTAAATGCTCGTTCGATGCTCAGTAGTGGGAGTTTTCTCCGACACAAGGATGAAACGCTGGGCGCTTAATAAAACATGGCATCTATTCACCAACATCTAGTACTTCTGTCTAGTGAAAAAGGAACCTGCATAAAAAGGCACAGGTGATTAAATTAGTTTTGCAAGAATGAAAACGTCTGTGTGACTATGCTAGTATAGCACCTTAGCCTCGAAGCACTTTTCAGTGAAAAGAATTGCACACCGAAGGGAGGCAGCTGGTCTTTATTTTCATAATGCATACATTGTATAGAAGGTGCGGGTAGCGCTTGCATGGCGCTCGCATCCCCAGTGAGGAGAAGCGAACACACAGACACAAGTTTGACTCTCCCACCCTGGTCAAACTCATGCCTTTAGCTTCCTGAGGTTGGGAACGTATTGCTGCATTGTGGGTAATAATAATGGTAACAGGGTTGGTTTCAGGGTGCCTTAAAACTGGATAGCACCGCTATATTAAACACCAGCATTTTTGTGCGCAATATTCACAAGTATTTGAAATGTACTATGCTCCTAAATGCTAAATTTGGGAAGAACCCGGCTATTATCGTCTCACCTGTTTTTAATGTCTGGAATATCCTGTTTCTTGTCCTTCCTTTAGTTTGTATAAATCTTAAATGACTTGTCTTTGCAATTAGTAAAACCTCTTTAACTATCACGTGGCCCGACATTGGTGTCATCTTCGGCTATATGGGAACCTAAAACCAGACTACACAAATCGAGAGAGAGATAGAGAGACGTGCCCATGTAACACTCCCACAAGCAAGGCATGTTTATATATATATAAAAAAAAAAAAGCTGGACATGAACTCAACACGTACACACACTAAAAAGGGAGATTAAAGGACGCAACTGTAAGATCGAGAAAAAGAAGCTAAGCAATGGAAACTTGCAGAGCGTAAATTTGCTGTCCTGTTTCTTTCTCGGTGACCTGAGGCTGCACATGAAGGCTCTATGCAATCCATATACAGTATCCTTTCAACATATGCGAGTTGTGGGCCAGCAATCTTCCCGTGTTGGGGAGTCACTCACCGGTGCACGGTGCAGTGCTTGTCTGGGGGTCACTCGCCAGCTGAGGGCCTCTCTCTGGCCGGTCCTGCCCAGCAGTGCCTGCAGATGTTTCTGTGCCCCGTGGGCTGGGCCGCACTTCCTTTCCTTCTGGAGCAGGACAATTTGGTGCAGCTGTTTCAGCCCCCTGCCCAGGCCCACATGCCTCACCCCCAGAAGACAGCAGCTCCTGCCCAAACATGAACAGGCCTAGCGAGCTGGAGCGTGGGCACAGGGGCATACCGGCGGGTGCAAAACTGATGCCTCGAGACAAGCTTTGATCTTCTTAGTTCCTGCCTCAGCCGCGGACGACTCGAGCATGAGCGATGGCTGCCAAGCAACCATAGCTGAGCAACAGATATGAAGGCACCAGCGCGCCATGCTGCTGCTTCCACTGGCCTGGACTGGAGCCTGGAGCTTGCACGTTAAATAGTTTGTAACACACTATTTAAAAAAAAGAGCAGCTCCAGGCTCCAGTCCAGGCCAGAGGTCACAGAAAAATGGCGGAGGTCCCTGGGGAAATGGCATAGGTCGCTGTTCGACCTCTGGCGACCCCCAATGGTGTCCCTGTAGCCAGAGCTGTTCAAAATACTTATTTCAGTGTTATTTGTCTTCCTAGTAACAAGGAAATGTGTTTGGAAGGTAATAAAATGAACAGCTCCTCCCAAGAGTCCTCAGAAAATGGCCTGATCACGACCTTGGCGTTAACGCTAACGCTATTAGAGCGGGGGCTATTAGCGTGACCGCCATAGCCCCCCGCGCTAATAGCGCGGGATCACGAGTTGGGCGGACTTGGAAGTCCCCATTCCCCATTGATTTCCCGCCGGCGGTTATAGCGCGAATTTTGGGCGGATTTCTCCCCAGCCAAGAGCTGGGGCGAAATCCTCCGAAGCCAAGATTCGGCGAACCCTTAAATCCGGCGGTATTAGCACTACCGCCGGATTTAAGGGTTACCGCCGAGGTCGTGATCAGGCCCATGTCTGGACCTCTATCTAATATGTCAAGAATATCGGAAGAAACTTAATTATTAGAAAAATTGGGGATGCAAAAACTGTACATTCACTATCGTGCAAACAAGTTGCATCTGCTATGTATTCATATATTTAAAGAGCTATATTATTGTGGAGCAAAGATGCTTCCTTGTAATTAGTTTCGCCTACTGTCCTAAATTATTTATATTTGTGCTACACTTTTTATTTTATTTTGTAAATATATATTTCATTTTTTATTTGCATTTACAAAGTGTTTCAAGAGATACAAAACAAGGCAGGGAAGCAGAAAAAAGAAAGAACTTTCGAATCAAGCAACAATTATATATATATTACTCATGATTTTAAAAAAAAGGATTTTCCGTTACTGGCGATTCAAGAACAACATCATATAATACTAACTCAAAAGAAAATCTGTGATAGTCATCTCAATTAAATGTAAGGCAATCCTTGGTTAAATCTGTAGTTCTTGATTTACATTAACGTTCAATAGTGTTCAAGTTTTACCATCCTATACAACTGTTATTTCAGAACACATTAATTCTAAACCAAATGTATAGATAAGGACCATTGCAAAACATGGTAAAGCAGAAGAGTACCTAAAACAGTGAATAAAAATAATTTATGCTGTAATGGGTCGTAAACACTGATCCTAGCAATGCTTAGCAACATATCCACAGAATAATACTGTATGTACACTCCACAACTAAATATATGTTGCCTGTGCCTGCGAGGAGAGCTGATCCAGTGAAGCAGTGTTTCTTTTACCTCAACTTTTCAAGGTGGAGCCTACTGATATAATCCCCTGCACTAAGCGGAGCGTAGCGGAGTGTGGCAGGAGTGTGTTTCCTGTGGCTGCGAGGAGAGCTGATCCAGTGAAGCAGTGTTTCTTTTACCTCAACTTTTCAAGGTGGAGCCTACTGATATAATCCCCTGCACTACACGGAGCATAGCGGAGTGTGGCAGGAGTGTGTTGCCTGTGTTCCCTGTGTTCCCTGGGGGGCTAAAGTGGGGCCGTGAGATGAGCTCAATAACAGGTATTCCAGCAACCCGTGCTCAAGTTAAACGTGCCCTAAAAACATCAGCACTCTATGGGAAACAGGCCCCGAAGCCAGGTGTCTGGCGTGCTTCACCCACAGCCATAGCCATAGCCCCCAAAGAGGACACCGAAGAGGAAGCCCCCTCAGTGGCAGCGGAGAGCATAATGGACAAACCCGAGCCTCCTGGCCTGAGTGGCATGAGTGGAACTGACCGCAATACCTAACAAGTAAGTCCAGCGGGGCTGGGGAGGTTGGAATGTGACTATGGAAGTGCAAGCAGAGGTGGAGGTGGAGGCGGTGGAGGTGGAGGCGGTGAGGTGGGTTCGCCAATGCCCACAGCTGCTCAATGCCCTGAGAACACCCCAATTAATATGCTCTTCATGGCCCCCTAATCAGTGCCAGCAACAAGTTACGAAAAGGTCTTACCGCGGCTCCCGGTGGAGCTGGGTCATGGCCGCGAGCTGCTTCTTGTCAGCGAGGCTGATTGTCGAGCCGCAGGCGGCGAGGGGGAGGGGCCCGCGCAAGTCAGAGCACTGCAACAGGGAAAAGACGTTGGCTGGCTCGATGGTGGTGGCGGCCTCTCCTGCAGCGAGCCGCTGGGAGCTGAGCTGACTCAAGCACATACCGGAAGACTGCCAGAGAGGGGTGAGGGGCAGGGGAAGGGAGAACATTTTGCAGCCGTGCCAAAGCAAGACGGCAGGTGTGAACAACCCAGTGCAATGATGGGCATCATGAACACAACAGCCATTGCCCCCCTAAAAATAATGGCATGGAAAACAGTTGCAAAAATGTATAGAAAAACACCCCCCAAAAAAACCTGTTGCCTATTCAACGGCAAGGAATCTCTCCCTAGATAGCGACACTCGGGTGACTCAAGCTTCACGGCAATCCAGTGATGTCCCCAAATATTCCATCTGAGGATGAAGAAGATGAGGAGATTAGTGCTGAAGAAGTTTGGGAACCGTTGAACTCACATAAAATCCAGGATTTCACAAAGCAGAACGAGCACCCCTTCCGCCGGAATTCTTTGGTAATTGCTGACCAAGTCATCAGAGACTTGATGGATATGAACAGCAAGCTATCCAATGCATGCAAAATCAACAGCAAAACACCAAGCAATCTTATACCAAATATTGCTGTGGACCAGCACCACCAAGAAAGAGAGATGACCTATCTTGTCAGTCTGGAAGCAAATGCGTCAATCTTTGAGACAGGAAATGATGAAATAATAATTTCCCAATAAAGAATTAGACACGATCTAAGCTCTGAAAGTGAAGTTTGTGGCCCCCTGAAAAGGTTCAAGAGCCATTACAGAACCCTGTTGCCAAACCCACTTATTGCTTCTAGAGGAGTATCAGCGGCATGCCAGCATCAAGGGTTAATGGTCATGACTTCCTCTTGGTCTTGCTCAGACGAAAAGTACAACACTCCTAACAAATGACAGCAGAATTACCATGATCCGAGGCCCGACAAGCCTAAAGAGCAATGTGAGCAGCAGTCTTCGGTGGAGATACTGATGTCTGCCCGCACAATAGCTGTGGCGCCATTAACAAAGTTATATGAAAATCTGCATGAGAATTACAGAGACCAGGACACTCTAATTGCTCTTTAAACTCTAAAATGATGAAATTAGAAAGTGATCTGGTGGACATGATGACGCAAATTACTGTCACAAGATGCGGTAACGACATGTCACTATCAGTCTTGAAAGATTCACTGAAAAAAAACTCTGAAGATAAACGACTACTGGCAGAAGTCACTAGACAAGCTTCATCCTTATTACAGAAGGAACATGATGGAAGAGCCAGTAGTGAAGCAATGCAAACTTCGGGCGTGAATCGTCCTTTGTCATTATCGGTGCCCCAATTGGAAAAGGGCAGGTCGGCCACAGACTTTTCCTTAAGCTCAAGTAAGAATGAAACAGATTTGATCAACGAGAAACAGACATCGCAGGTGACCACAGCCAAAGAAAAAGAAGCGACTAGAGCATTGGCAGGGGAGGCGAAAGGCCAAGAAGAGAATGACAAAGATCTGGCAGCGTCATACATGATTGCAGCGGAGAATAAAGAAGTGACAGTCTTGTCAACCTATTATAGATCTAATGAAACCGTTGGCGTCGAGAACAATGCAGGCTGAGCCACCAAGTTCAGTCCCCGAATCCTCCTTAAATGTTGCGACGGAAGACGTGCAAAGCTCCGGCCCCAAATCCAAACTGAGTGGAAGTGCCCAGAAGCGAAGGACACTGAATGGTTTGATATATTTGAAAAGCCGCAAACCAAAAGCAAACCTCAGACGCAGATAAAAAAGCTAGAAACGGACCAGAAACAAGGCAAATGCAAAAATTTAAAAAATACATTGCCAAAAAATAAAACACCCCGAAATTCGCCCAACCTTTTCAGAAACATCAAAGCACTGAATGTGACCTTTAATATACACGACATTGCAAACGATGATGCGACAAAGGTTCAAAAAAAGAAAGATGGTTCACCAAGCATGAATGAAGCAAGCAACAAGGTGAACAGTACCAAACATAGGAAATAAGGAGGGCAAGTTAAATGTTAATGTTAATGTTAATGTTAAAGGTCATTTGTACCGCGCACTATCACCACCGAAGTGGTCCCCTGGCGCTCTGGCGGCTCTGAAAAGGGAAGGAGAAGGGGTGGGTTAGTAGGAATAAGCTGGAAAAGTGCAAGAGAGCAGTGATGTGCTGTTGGCAGCCTCAGCCCGGTGGTTCCGTCGGCCGGGCTTGGGGTGTTTTATGGTCCGTAGTCGTCGTGTGCTGTTGTGCAAGGCTATGTGTGGTTTGTTTTGTTGTTGCATTGTTGTGAAGTTTGTGCGGATTGCTGCGTTTAAGGCTTGTGGTTGTGTTTGGTTATAGTTTGAGAGGTGTCTGCAGAGGGATGGAGTTGTTAGTTGGTTGGTTAGTTGGCATTGCTGTCCTTGCAATTGTGGGATTCCATCTAGGTCCGGTACATGCTAACAGTCACATTTCTATCTAGATGCGACGCAAGCTAGGGTTCATAATTCTAAGTGTGGTGCATGCTAAGAGTCACATATGCTAACGGTCCCATTCCTGAAATTCCATCCGAGTGTGGCATATGCTAACCATCATATTTCTATCTAGATGCGACGCGGGCTAAGCTTGGGAATTCCATCTGAGTGTGGCATATGTTAACCATCATATTTCTATCTAGATGCGACGCGGACTAAGCTTGGGAATTTCATCTGAGTGTGGCACATGCTGACCATCATATTTCTATCTGGATGCGACGCGGGCTAAGCTTGGGAATTCCATCTGAGTGTGGCATATGTTAACCATCATATTTCTATCTAGATGCGACGCGGACTAAGCTTGGGAATTCCATCTGAGTGTGGCACATGCTGACCATCATATTTCTGAAATTCCATCTAAGTGTGATATCTGCTAACATTCATATTTCTGTCTAGATTTGGCGCAGACTAAACTTGAGAAATTCCATTAAGTGTGGCACATGCTAACAATCACGTTTCTGTAGTTACCTCTAAGTGTGGTATATGCTAGCAGTCACATTTCTGCAATTCCATCTAAGCGTGGCACATGCTAACAGTCATATTTCTGTCTAGATTTGGCGCAGACTAAACTTGAGAAATTCCATTAAGTGTGGCACATGCTAACAATCACGTTTCTGTAGTTACCTCTAAGTGTGGTATATGCTAGCAGTCACATTTCTGCAATTCCATCTAAGCGTGGCACATGCTAACAATCACATTTCTGTCTAGATTTGGCGCTTCTATCTAAGAGTGGACATGCTAACATTCACAGTTCTAAAAGAGTGGACATGCAAGTATTATTGCACTTTATGTTATTGATAGGTAAGATAGAGTGGCAGGGGTTTTCTGGAGTAGAGTGATTGCTCTATTCCCCACCCATGCCCCACTCACGGTTTTTGTTGGTGTCTGTTGGCTGCTGGCTTCCTTGGCTTCTCCTGCTGACACCTGCGGACACTTCCTGGAGTCGCCTCTGTTGGAGTCGCCCTTGGCCTCGGGGCCCTTAGCCGCTGGGGGCTGCCGGGCAGAGGGCTGCCCTGGGAGGACCGGTGATGAAGTGTGGATGCACCAATGGGAGGGAGGGAGGGCGGGTCGGGAGGCGGGCTGGGGAACCATGAACGGGTGCGGGGAGGGAGGGATGCAAAGGCCAGCTACTGGGCACGGGCCTACCAGTCATAGGGCTGGGGGGAAAAACACCAGGAGGGTGCTGCTGGGGGCACACTCACCGCGCTCCGAGGGTTTGTAAAGCGGGCTGGGAGGCGGGAGGAGGGTCGGGAAGGGGAAGAGAGAGCGCGAGGGCCGGGACAAGCGACGGTGCACGCAGGTGCAGGGGGCCTATGCAGGGGCCGGATGGAGCTAAAATCAGGGCCCAGAAGAGTCTTGACTGCGCTGCACTCACCTCGAGGCGTCCAGGTGGAAAGTGGCGCTCGAGGTGAGTTGCAGGGGCCTACTTCCTACACAGGAATGCAAGTGGCCTATCAGGGGAGGGGGCGGGCTGGGAGGCGGGAGGAGGGTCGGGAAGGGGAAGAGAGAGCGCGAGGGCCGGGACAAGCGACGGTGCACGCAGGTGCAGGGGGCCTATGCAGGGGCCGGATGGAGCTAAAATCAGGGCCCAGAAGGGTCTTGACTGCGCTGCACTCACCTCGAGGCGTCCAGGTGGAAAGTGGCGCTCGAGGTGAGTTGCAGGGGCCTACTTCCTACACAGGAATGCAAGTGGCCTATCAGGGGAGGGGGCGGGCTGGGAGGCGGGAGGAGGGTCGGGAAGGGGAAGAGAGAGCGCGAGGGCCGGGACAAGCGACGGTGCACGCAGGTGCAGGGGGCCTATGCAGGGGCCGGATGGAGCTAAAATCAGGGCCCAGAAGGGTCTTGACTGCGCTGCACTCACCTCGAGGCGTCCAGGTGGAAATGAGGACGACGGGTTACTGAACATGTCAACTTATAGTCTTGAGGCAACAGAAGATGATGAAGAGACACCGAGAACAGCCGAAGCGAGATCAGTGGAAAGTGACTGTCACTCTGGCCCCGAACGAGTTGCCAGAGTCCAAAAGTGCGAGTCCAACCGGTGAAGAAGGTGATAACCTGGTCACTATCTCCGGAAAAAAAAATCTGTAATGTTAATGCAAGTAATGCGAGAAACGAAACAAAGAATAAAGTCTTCCAAACTCTCGAAGAAAAACGAAAACAAAGCATTCAAAAACATTTTGGTGGTCAGGGTGTAACGGCCGTGGTACCGCTACTACCAAGTGTCTCACCGCTGTTACCAGAGAGAGCACAAAACAACGCACAGAGAGATGATCCACGAAACCCCAAGCCAAACCCAGGTCCTAAAAAACAACTGAATTTATCCACAGTCTACAGAATTCTGATTGAACAAATGAAGCATAAAAGAGGAGATCTGCCCATAAACAGAAACCTAATACTACAGCTGTTCAAATGTAAGTGATCCAGTGATCCAGAACAGGACTGCAAGACTTGTCCTTGGCCTCAAGCCCAGGAACCGTATCTCTCCAGGTCTGAAATCTCTACACTGGCTCCCAGTGGCTGCGAGGATTAAGTTCAAAACCCTCTGCATTGTACATAAGGCCTTCTGGGGCCTGGGGCCAAAATACCTTCAACTCTCTCTTCCTAGATATCTTCCTTCTCAAGCTCTTCGCTCATCCGCCTCCAACTCCCTCAGTGTCAGCTGCTTCTCCAAGCAACGAGTTGGGGGTAGATCACTCTCCGCGGCAGGGGCCTTCCTCTGCAACAGCCTTCCTGCCTCCCTGAAACTTGAGGAGAACCATCTCCGGTTCGGAAGCACCTCAAAACCTTCCTCTTTGCTTCTGCTTTCTCTCCCCCTCTCCCCTGCTAAATTCCTTACTGAAATTGCACTGAATCTGCAACTGGGCGACTCTCACCGATCTCGGTCCCTGGCCCTGCCACTCTCCCTTGCACTGCCTCCCTGGCAACCCCGTGCACTGCGGGACTGTCTCTGTATCCCTACAGCCCTCCTTCCCAGCAGTTGTCTGCACTTACCTTGCACTTGCCACCAGCTGGCCCTTATTTATCTTGTTATTCTATTACCCCTGTACTGCACTTTCCCTCTCCCTTTCCCCTTGCACTTTTCCCTTCCCCTCTACCCATGCACTTGCACGATCTGAATGACACCAGGTCTAGTAGGATCATTGTCTGTCTTCCCTTTGTTCCCCCTCCCTGCCTCGTCGCGCCTTGAAACACTTGTGTATAGGCGCGTTACAAATACCATATCATATCATATTCCTGTATTGAGAACAACGAAAAGCGCTGAGACTGAGTGTGTTGAAATACTGGAAGACCTTAATTGCAAAAGTGCCTTGTTGCACATCAAAGACCGCAAACTCGCTGAAGCAGTGATGATGTGCGAGAGACAACTGATAGAGGCTGGGTTCCAGGTTTATGAGGTAGACAATGCTCTAGGGAATTCAGAATCAATTGAAACTCTAAAAACAGGTGTTCCAAATCTGAATCTGAAAGAGCCTATAATTGATAATGCACTGGGGAACCCTCTAACAAAGGTCCAAGGAAAGCCAACTAACGGGCATGCAAAAGTCCAAACACAACCATCGTTGGACTCGTCAGAAAATCTAAAACTGAAAAAAATCAAAATCACAGTGCAAAATGCAGGGATTGGAAAGCAAGTAAGCCCTGAAGCAAGAATACTCGACGAGGCAGGTGAAGAACAAAATTACTGGACTTGGGCGGCCAAGACCATAAACAGTACCTCTGAAAGTTAATGCCAGGACCATGAGGATAACATAGTGTGGACAACCTGGAACACAAGAGGCTTTGCGCATCTATTAAAATCGTTTCCAAAAGTCCTGTCATTGGCAGATATTATTTGTCTACAGGAGACATGGCTGGTTAAAATGCCCTGCGTAGAGGGCTTTGAAGTGGCGGTAAACCCAGCAATTGTCCAACGGAAGGGCAGACCGATGTCTGGTCAGTTAATTTTGGTAAAAAGAAAAAGTGGATTCAAATTAAAGACATCAGATAATATCTCGCCTGATATCCAATATGCGAGTTTAGAAGCCAATGATTCAGCAAATGGAGGACCAAATATCGTGCATGTGCTAAATGTTTACTGGAACACCTCACCAGCGGAACATCTAAAGTTCGAAAAGGACCTTCTAGACACCATTGACAGCATCATGATTGAAAACGACAACGCGCAACTCGTCCTGCGTGGCGATTTTAACATGAAGCTGCTAGATACACTTAATACCAAAAAATGCTTGAAAAAGAAGGAGAGCAGTAAAAGCGAGTCATGGCTGGAGGAAATGTCCACCCGCTTCTTGCATATGATGAATAGTGCATCAGCAGGTGACATCCCCCCAAATGTAACCTGGGAAAGAAGCGAGCAAGAATCCATATTGGACTACTTTTTTGTATCCTAAAGCACATCACATGAAATTAAAGCCCTACATGTAATCAAATCACCACAAAGTGATCACAATGTGGTAATAATGGAATGGAGACAGAGACATCGGCAGACATTAGAACAATGGAAGATGCGGATTGCGTTGGAACCAGGTGGCAATCGCCTACGCCTAAGATCCAGCGATATCCCGGCAATGGCGGAATTGATAAAACCGAAAGATGGGGACAAAGTGAACGATCTAATTGAATATCAGTCCCTGCTAGAGGTATACAGAACAAAAAAACAATCTCGTAACAAACCGACTTGCCAAAGATATCATTTCAACCCTGAAGTTGCTCGGAAAAAAAGAGATCTGCGCTCGGCCATAAGAAGAATATCTATGAAAGTGATGCCTGACCAAAAACACGAAATAAGAAAAGTGAAGAACATCTACAATAATTGGATCAAAGCGCACCGCGGACTCCTTAAACAGAGGGACGCAGAAGCGATTCTAGTGGCACTGAATAAGAACAACCCAAGAAGCTTTTGGTCGATAGTGAATGAGTTGGACAATCCTAAAAAAATAAGGCTAGCAAATATGGTGTCCGAAAATCAATGGATAAGCCATTATGGCAATTTATTCAAAAGAAAGAAAAACACTACCTCACCAATCCTGAGTGTAAGTTTGCCATGGGATCTAGTATTCGAACATGAAGAGATCTTGAACACCATTCAAAAGATCAGCTCCTCAAGAGCGGCAGGTCCCGATGGGCTCTCAAACGCCATTCTTAAAAACAACATTGAGGAATGGACAGACTTTTGCAATGTACTTTTCAAAAACATATCGAAAGAAGGCCGGATTCCAACTACGTGGAAATTGGGAATAGTAGTCCCAATATATAAAAAGGGCAACCGCACAAATCCAACGAACTACCAGCCCATAGCCCTATTGGATGTGATTGGGAAAGTATTTGCTAGTCTCCTCCTAAACAGCTGTCAATTGGATAAAGTCAAATAAGATCTTTGACGTTCATCAGACAGGCTTCATCAAAGGCGTAGTTTGTAGCCTAAATCTGTTGATTCTGAATCTGTTGAAAATAGATGCCATTAATACAGGCAAGAAAATCTACTTGGCATTCATAGATCTAGCCAATGCATTTGATGGAGTCGAACAAGAGATTTTATGGACAAAACTAAAATTGAGAGGCTGCCCACACAGCCTCATTCAGGCCATAAAAGAACTCTACTCTGAGACCCAAATCCAGATTTGGCTCGACACTGAAGGCCATCTAACTAAGCCCAACTTCTATATCTCAGAGGTAGGAACCTCTCTCGATGACGTGTCATTCCCGCCAAAAGTAAATGAGAAACCCATTAGCTGGATCCTGTATGCCGATGATATGGTCATTTTGGACTTAACACCGATTGGTCTCCAAAGAAAGTTAAATGCCCTGAAACTGTTCACCGAGGACCTAGGCCTTGAGATCAACGTTGCCAAATCAGAGATACTAGTCCTTGATAGCAGGAAGGGTCGACAGCCAAAGACAAAGACGCTGAGATGGACTTTGGGAATGGAAGCCCTGAACAAAGTACCACACACAAGATACTTGGGGACGACGATAAACTCAAACATCAACGATGCCCAATGATGAAGAAGATCACAAGCAACTGCAAAAAGCTAACAACGCAAGGCTTGATTCTGCACCCAAAATACGGGAAATTCTCTTATATCCCGATAACAAAGTTTTATAAGAGTAAGGTGTCCCCTATCCTGACTTTTGGTGCAGAAGGTATGTTTGGGTGTTCATTGGAGATTTGGGCCAGATGTGAAAGTAAGTTCTGGAAACAAATCTTACAAATTCCGTTGAGTTTCGCGACTGCCTGTGTGTTATACGAGGTGGGGCTTTCCTCACTAAACGCAAGGTTAATGTGAAACAAATTGTCCCTATATAGGAAGACCCTAGAAGAGGCTGAACTAGCTCCCTTCGAAGTCCTAATAGAGTCTAAAGAAATGCAAGACCAGAAGTTCACTTTATCCTCATGGAGACAGCAATGTAAAGACATCCTAGCCCAAGTGTCCTCTGATAAAAAAAAACACTATGGGGCAATCCAAACTCAGTAAAGAAAAAATTCCTGCAATTGGATTGGATCGAGACGGTGGATAAAAGATCGAAGCACAAATATATGCCCAACTCGCCGGTGGAAGCTAAAGGAGTCAATACAATTCCCAGTTACATGACCATGTGGCCATGTAAACGCTTGAGGAAGTTGTATCTAAAATTCAGACTGAATCTATTCGAAAAAAAAAAAATCTTGGTTTAAAGAAGAATGATTCATGCCGAAAAAATGAACTGTAGATTTTGCAATCACAATGAAGAAAATCTAAAACATCTAGTCCTCTTTTGCCCGCACCTAAGAAATATGAGAACTTTTTTCTTGGGGACAAAAATGGACAAGTGTACAACCTACAGTTACGAGGACTGGTGGCGCCAAATGCACAACAGTGATTGTAAAAAACAAACTCTAGCGCTCACAAGGTATTTGGAAAAGCTTCAAAATAAGTTGGATGCAGAGAAGTGTCTTCTTGGCGATCAAGTCTAGTGTAAGAATATACAGTAGTTTCACTTATTGTCCACTTTCTTTTTTATTTCTTATTAATGTAAAAGTGAAGATTTTGTGTAAGTATTTATTTTTGTAGTAAGCGATGCATTTATTCCAAAAGTTTAATTAAACTGTATGAAATAATAAATAAAAAAAAATAAAAAATATATATAGTTTGTCAACTGCCCTTGAATGGGAGTGTACACTCGTTGACAAACTGCATCCACATTAATTCACTTTGGCAGTCCTCCTAAGAGCCAATAATGTTCTTGCCAATATAACAGCTTTAATGTTATCTAGCACCTGCACTGCATTTTAATCTAACACCACTGCATTCATGTACACTGAAAATAAAAATGCACAGGCCACCCTATAATGGTTTGCCGAGTTTGCACATTCCATCATGAAAGTCATGACATTGAGGCAAACAACCATGATAATTTTGAAAAAAACGACTTTACGTTTCTAGCGTACAATGGTTGGAAAATAGAAATACATGGTGGTGAAGCCCTGATCCAAAGTAATCCATGTTTAGCACATTGTAGAACAATCTACAATGACCTTATGGTCTACTTGGTAAACCTCTGTAACATTTTTCCAATAAGGAAACTACTAAGGAATAAGGACATAAGGAAACTACTACCTACTACCTGCTTTACTTTCAATAAGGAAAGATCTATATTTATTAGAAAGAATCCCTCTACCAACAAGGCAGCGTTTAAATATATATCTTTGGACTATAGTTTGTTTGAAGTTGACACTGCTACCTCCAGATATATTCATGACCTGAAGATATTTAATAAAAAAACTTCAGTTAGGCGATGATCTAAAGTTTTAAATATTGTCTCACTTTAAAACCCAGATTTAAATAATACCATAACTATTAAGGTGAAAAGAGAAATCAGTAGAAGTGTTCCCTCAAATATGGACAGTTATCTATTGGCCAGAAGATTAATATTGTGTATCAGTTAGTCTGTCAATTGTATCTTTCATAAGGATTTTCTAATCAAGATGTTTTGCAAACATTCTGGTACCATCACCTTGGATTGGGATGGAATGACACGTATTGCTCCTACCAGAACAAAATAAGTCAAAATGAGTCACAATCCCAAATTCAAGTGTCCCACTTCAGTGCAGCTAAGGTTTACATACTCCAGCGACTCTATCTTGTAAAAGGTTTTGCATCATCAAAATCAGTTTGAGAAAATGTATTGGCATCTTAATTAATCAATCCTACAGCCAGAAACAATGAACTGTGCTGCAAACAATTTTGGCAGTACATTCTGTCATCCTGAAAAAAATGTATACATCACATCAATTAGCATTCTGGGAACTGTATTTTTTCCTTATCCATGGAGAAAATGAAAATATAGTCCATTTCATTTTTTGCATAAAACTTTTCTATACAACTTTATTTGTTAGCAATTGTTGACATGGTGGGTTATAATGTAATTTGTGTACAACACAAGTCAGGTCTATAGCATAGGGTATTATTTCAGTTCATGAAAGTCGAGAATTTAAAAATTCAAAGTGTAAGATCTTGTGAAACTGATTTATTGTCATAGTTTCCATATATCAAAATTGCCAGTTTCAAAACATGTACAAATTGTCATTCCCTGGGCGTGATTAGTTCTGAGGGTACACTCAAAGCTCAACTAACTGGAGTGTTGTTTGTGCATAATAAAAATACCACTGATATTTGTTCTATAAAGCTTGATTTGTAAACAATTGGTGTCATGTTGGGTTATTGTGTAATTTGTACTTAAAATGTCAGGTCTTCTCAGGGAATGACAATTTTTACATGTTTTGAGACTGGTAATTTTGACAGATTGGACACTATGAGATTACATCAATTAAACAGGTTCTAACACTTTGAAATGTGTAAATGCATGACTTTCATGAACTGACATAATACCCTATTTATGTCAGTTCATGTTAGATCCTGTGCAATTTAATTGATCTCATAGTGTCCAATCTGTCAACATTACCAGTCTTAAAACATGTAATAATGGTCATTCCCCGAGAGTGATTTAGTTCTGAGAGTACACTCTTCAAAGAAAGCCTCACTCATAGCTCAACTAACTGTAGTGTTTCTTGTGTATAACACAAATTACCATAGATATTTTGCACACCTTAAAGTATTTGTTTCTCAGGTCCCTAGTGGCAACATCACTTGAAAACCATGTCCCTCCTCCAATCTCAGTCTACGTTCTGATACGTTCACTTTCCTGGTAGCTTCTAACCCATACATCCCATGCTATGGTATGGCATGTATACCTTTCTCATTGCCTTCAATCTGTCTTCAGTATTCATGCTTGAGCATGCTGACATTTGGTGAGGCTGCCAATCTGAGTTCAGTATCTATGTTGGGTCAACTGAATCTTTTCAATATAGAGCCTGATCTGGGTCCTGTATCTATGCTTCAACCTTTATACGTTGTTCCTCATAGCTGTTATTGTTAGAAAAGTACAAAAACCGGCAATGTGGATTGCTGATGTTGCCTTTGAAGTACCCAATGTTTCCTATTATGATTCCATAAAGGAAAGAGGGGGGTAGAGGACTTGAAAGGCATTCCCATTCTTATTCCTCTCACTGCTGTGGAAGTGCATGATATTTTATGTTGCAATCATCATGATGAGGACGGGTGACCAGCAATTCTGGAACCCTTCATTTTTATGGTTTGGGCTAGGGGCAAACGTACTTGTTAATGTGCCACAAAATCCCCAGAGATGGTCCTGAGCGTGCATGCCTTTGGAAGTATGACTGCTGACTGCTGACCTACCTTCCTGATGTGCTGACTGGTTGCTTGGCTACCCCCAGAGTCTCCCTGGGTATGAGGCTCCTCAATGATCAGTCTCCCCTCCACTGACTGTAGGCCTACCGAGCACTTAGAGGCTGTAACTGTAACCTCTACAGTCCCCTGCTTCCTTGCACTTACCCAGAGATGTACTGTCCTGGCTGAACTCACTCAGAGCATCACTACCTTGATTGCACTTCCCCTTGCCTCTCACTGACACTTCCCCCTCCCTTCCCCCTGCACTTTTGCGCTGTTACACTCGCACAATCTGAATGACACAAGGCCTAGTAAGATTGTTTGTCTTGTCCTCCCTCTGCCCCTCCCCCCTTGTCTTGTTGTACCTAGAAAAACTTGTGTACAGGTGCGTTATAAATGACATATCATGTCATAGTAAGTGCAGTTGGGTAGCAGTACTGTACAACGTGGGTTCGGAGCATAACATTCTGAATTCTTCCAAAGGCTAGGAACTGTTCTCCATAAACTGAGCAATGTCAGCATTAGAATAACATTGAATTTGTCTGCAGCCACAGATTGACTAATACTTCACACCGTGAGGCAGTGGGCCAGGATCAATAACACTATTCTCTGCTGTTGTTAGATGTGAAAAGTGGCAGCTTAAACCATTAAAGTTCTTCAGGGATGTGGTCGAGCCTGGCACTGCTGTACCTCCTGTTACCCATGGGCAAATAGTACTGAAAAGCTGCTACTGTCCTTTCCGGTCTGTATAGTGAGGTATTGCAAGATACCCTGCCCTATCTGTAAGAGACAACAATGTATCTAACATGTTCAATTTATGGTCATTCTGTATGATTCCTATTTTGTTTATTGCGCAGGTACATGCAACTCCAATGGAAAATCCTGCATATAGACAAATCTATCATTTAACCTAGATTAACACAACCATTTTACTTACTGTTATATTGTAATGTGCATCCTCTATTAACCACTGTATATGTTTTGATTATTCTTTTGTGAACTATTTAATCTGCTATGTGTTTAGATTTATTTTATTGTACTTATATTTACAGTTTATATATAGCATGGACCAATCACAAACAGGTGTCAGAGCATTGCACAGAAAATGCTATAAGCAGAAGTTTAGCAAAAACGCATATACATGAACAAGTGCATGTAATGTATCAGGCAGGATAATGGCCTTAATTCTGAAACACCACTGGAATGCAGTATCCATACTGCAGGGTAAAAGAGGGGTGGTAGGAAGGGAGGATATCCGAAGGGGACGGGGAAGAGAAGGTGAGCCCCAATCAATCACTGGAGACCAAGGTCCTTCTAAGGATTATGAGAGGGTATTTTGGGACATGCTATCATGCCAAGGAGGCAAGGCATGACTCAACTATCTTATCATCAGAGTCGGGTGTGGGAAAGGAAAGGGGGACATGGTGGACTAGTATAGTTTTGCAACCATCCTTGCATTGCAATGGTTGGGGTGGGGGACCCTATGGGGAGTAGGCAGTCAGGTGCTCTTTTTGGATCTCCATAGGAACCTTCATAGGCTGCCGAGGAAGAAAACGCCAGAGGCCCATTACGTATATATATTGTATGCAAGCTGGTGTGCAGTCCTCAATTCTCAAAGGTCATCCGCCAAGGAATATAGGACAGAAAAGCAGGAAACCTCAAGGCCGACAAAACTAGCAGTTATGGCTGAATTAGGGACATTGTTCCAACTAAGAGGTAAGACAAGAGGTGACAGCAAATTAACAGTATTGACAAGGAAACGGCGTTATGTACTGCCAGGGATAATTCAGCTGTCTTTTAGGAGTTACCAGTTTATATCAAAAGCTGGCAGTGTATCAGATTAGCACCTCTGCAAGTTAAGAGAAAGATTCAAGAAGCACTAGATCAAATGCATGTAATAGCTACAGGCCAAGCCTTCCAAGCAAAGAAGCGTAGAGCAGTTGACTTATTGCGGCAATGATCACGCAGTGTATGCATCGGTCTATCTAGAAGACAGAGGCTTTTCATTTGACAATCATTTGTTCACATTATTGGTGATTGAAATGTCTAAGAATACAAGGAATTGCCAACATAATCAAGGCACCAATAACACATTCACTAGTAAGGTTTTCAAACATGTGGTCCAACTCCTCAATCCAAAACTTAAAATGACATTTTATTATTCACAAGCTTGATTTTTTTTATAACGCTTGATGAATACAAAAATAACTGATAGGTCATGTACAAGGTCATTTCAATATTCTCTGCATTTTTATTGTGTTTATTGTACTTCTAAATATATGAATTATCACAGGTGTTCTCGTTATATTTAAAATCCACATAAAAAGCCTCTGTCGTATTTTAAGGAGCCTGGGATTGCAACATGTGCAACAAATGGCCTAGTGGGTGACAATGTACTACCCATTGAAATGCCTAGCACACATCAATGGCATTTGCTCTACTAAAAATATGTATCCAAGGAGGTTATCTATGTCCACCTACTTTATGCACATGGCAGACAAATCTCTTGCAGTCTGCTTCAACCTCCGAAAACGACCCTCACCCTACATCACCGTGTCACCTTTATTTCTAAATTCTGCCTCACATAAACGCGTGCACAGCAAGAAAACTATTATACATTGTCCATAATGCACTTGAGATAGTCTTCACTGCAGTTTTCAAAATCCTTCTTACAGCTCCTTGAAAAAGTCCTACACATTATTTCCTCCACATTGGTCCGCATTCCACGATCAATATCTCACTAAAAATGGCATGCATCCTTGCCCACTGGCTATCACATAGCCCAATACAAGTTCCTCATTCTTGTATTGAAATGGCCTCCCTCCTGCCGAGCATTGTCTATCACCCTCGAGAACCACTTGTGACCACTTCCCTTTCGTAACCTTCATATGCACCACCATTTCTAACCCCACAGGGTACAATTGGGATATAATGAATTATCACATGACCCAAACCACCCACAACAAAAGCCTAAAACAGAATATTTCCTTGCTTCAAGGTATTGAGTAATTAATTAGCGCATGTCCCAAACCACTCACAACCAAAGCCTTAGACAGAATCTTGCTGACTTCAAGTCTCACAAGTCAGATAACTTATTGAGTCAACCACATGATACTTTGGTCTGTGCTGACTCAGTAGGTCACAGTTAGGAAAGATAGCATGGACAGCACAGGCCTTCACCTTGTTAAAGCCAAGTCACTCTTATAGTATGATGGTTACATGCCTTAAAATCATGTTTTGCCGTCACAATCATGTAAAGGATGCGGGGGACACCCCCGTATACTCCTACTGCCCTTAAATGGTATAATGGGGTACACCTTTAGCGGGTCAAACCACAGCATTTTTGCAGTGTATTTTTTTTTGACCAGCTACATTTTTGCCAGAATATTATTACCTGATATCAGTGTGACCCAGTGCTCCAGGTAAGATGTTGATGTGGTAGTGTTTTCCTGCCTATTTTCTGAAGTTGTGAGTAACATTTTTCTTAGGGAGTAAATACTAAAGTAGATGTAGTTTTGTAATCCATACCTAGTGATGCATGTACATGAAAAGATACCTTTGTGCCTGAACGATCCTCTTCAGATCCAGGAGCAAATATTATTAGAGTTCCTTCCTGAGGTACCCTTTTGCTGCTATCACTGAATTGAACACATTCGTGGAACCCTGTTGGTGGCAGGAGGGGCAAGGCCACCATGTGTCATTTGTTTCCTACTTTTGTTGGGAGTTTTTTTTACTAACTTGTTTTGTTGGGACGAGTAGCCTGTTTTTACCTTGTGAAAGTGACTTGTTCGCTATCGGTAGGGAAGGTTACTCCTGTTGTTTAAGGATTATGAAACAGCAACATCTGTGTACGCATAAGCCATGAACCCAAGTTATCATTGCTGAATGCCCCATCACCTGCATCCCATGCTGATGATGCCCCACACGCACTGCAGAGGCTAGACAATCTGAGGACAAGGACAATCAAAGCTCAATGTCCCTCCTGTGGTCCACCTCATCTCTGCTGATGTGGACAGTCCCTAAACCCAACTGCTTTCTGTTGCGTTTCTACAGTAGAGTTCCTATGTATTGTGTCTTGTAAAATATACACAGTGATTCTCTGTACAGCATTCCTAATTTAGATATGTCATAAATAAGCACAATTAGACCTCACAATTAACGAACTGCATTTATCTCAATAAGTCACCTTTAACATATATTACTACTTGCATGTTGCCAATATTTGACCCGCTGATTTATACTTTGCAAAGATGTTGCTTCTAATTTATGAAAGAACTTTTCAATGTGAAAATACCATGGAAAAACGCTTTGTAAATCAGGCTCAAGATCACCTAAATGCAGGGCTCAAGTGGGGGGTACACAGGCGTAAACGGAGTCCACCCACTTTTTTCTGGGGGTAGACTTAGTACCCAGCTAAAATGAGAAACATTGAGGGGGTAATTCATAGAATTTAGCGCACAAGTGGCGCACGCGGCAGGCGCACAGTGTGCGCGTGCGATTGTCTGCGCCAGCCGCGTGCGCTAAAATCCATATCCGCGCACAGCGTATTCATGGATTTTAGCTACCAAAACCAGCCGTAGCTCACAGTGGCGCAGCGACACTGCAGCAGCACCAGTTACGCCCCCAAGAATGCCCCCAGGCACAGGGAAAAGCCATCAAAATCCCCAATCCAGCGCAAAGGGCTGCACTAATCCTGTACCAGTATACATGGCCGCCACACAGCACACGGCAAGCAGGGAACGCGTATTACTGGGGTGCGCAGGAAGTTTCACATGCGATTGGCCCTGTGCGAGTGGGGTACGTGTATTACTGGGGTGCGCGGGAAGTTTAACATGCGATTGGCCCTGTGCGAGTGGGGTACGTGTATTACTGGGGTGCACGGGAAGTTTTACACGCGATTGGCCCTGTGCGAGTGGGGTACGTGTATTACTGGGGTTCGCAGGAAGTTCACACGCGAAGGGCTCTGTGTGAGTGGGTTACGTGTATTACTGGGGTTCGCGGGAAGTTTCACACGCGAAAGGGCCCTGTGCGAGTGGGGTACGTGTATTACTGGGGTTCGCGGGAAGTTTTACACGTGATTGGCCCTGTGCGAGTGGGGTACGTGTATTACTGGGGTTCGCAGGAAGTTTTACATGCGAAAGGGCCCTTTGTGAGTCGGGTACGTGTATTACTGGGGTGCACAGGAAGTTTTACACGCGATTGGCCCTGTGCGAGTGGGGTACGTGTATTACTGGGGTTTGCGGGAAGTTTCACACGCGAAGGGCCCCTTGCGAGTGGGGTACGTGTATTACTGGGGTTCGCAGGAAGTTTCACACGCGAAAGGGCCCTGTGCGAGTGTGGTACGTGTATTACTGGGGTTCGCAGGAAGTTTTACACGCGATTGGCCCTGTGCGAGTGGGGTACATGTATTACTGTGGTTCACGGGAAGTTTCACATGCGATTGGCCCTGTGCGAGTGGGGTACGTGTATTACTGGGGTTTGCCGGAGGTTTTACACGTGAAAGGGCCCTGTGTGAGTGGGTTACGTGTATTACTGGGGTGCGCAGGAAGTTTTACACATGATTGGCCCTGTGTGAGTGGGGTACGTGTATTACTGGGGCTCGCGGGAAGTTTCACATGCGATTGGCCCTGTGCGAGTGGGGTATGTGTATTACTGGGGTTCGCGGGAAGTTTCACACGCGATTGGCCCTGTGCGAGTGGGGTACGTGTATTACTGGGGTTTGCGGGAAGTTTTACACGTGAAAGAGCCCTGTGTGAGTGGGGTACGTGTATTACTGGGGTGCACGGGAAGTTTTATACGCGATTGGCCCTGTGCGAGTGGGGTACATGTATTACTGGGGTTTGCGGGAAGTTTCACACGCGATTGGCCCTGTGCGAGTGGGGTACATGTATTACTGGGGTTCGCGGGAAGTTTCACACGCGAAGGGCCCTGTGTGAGTGGGGTACGTGTATTACTGGGGTTCGCTGGAAGTTTCACACGTGATTGGCCCTGTGCGAGTGGGGTACGTGTATTACTGGGGTTCACGGGAAGTTTCACACGCGAAGGGCCCTGTGCGAGTGGGGTACGTGTATTACTGGGGTTCGCGGGATGTTTCACACACGAAGGGCCCTGTGCGAGTGGGGTACGTGTATTACTGGGGTTCGCGGGAAGTTTTACATGCGAAAGGGCCCTGTGCGAGTGGGGTATGTGTATTACTGGGGTGCGCGGGAAGTTTTACACACGATTGGCCCTGTGCGAGTGGGGTATGTGTATTACTGGGGTTCACGGGTAGTTTTACACGCGATTCCGCTGTCAGAGTGGGTACGTGTATCTAGTGGGGTGCACGGGGAGTCCCATACATGGATTGGCAGTGTGGGTCCTCCCAGGTGTGCCCTCCACCCCATCCACGGCCCCTGCAGGCAACCCACAATACAGGGGACTACCCTGCACCCCTGGCCATGCCCCCCAGCCAGCACACATGTCACCTTCCACTAGTGATCACCAACTCATGTCCCCCTGCACCCCCACCCCCCAGAAGTGACAGGCACCTGCCAGCAGGCCCCCACTCATGTCCCCATGCACCTCCACCCCCAGCAGTGCGGGGCACCTGCCAGCAGGCCCCCACTCATGTCCCACTCATGTCCCCCTGCACCCCCACCACCCAGCAGTGAGGGGCACCTGCCAGCAGGCCCCCACTCATGTCCCACTCATGTGCCCTTGCACCCCCACCGCCCAGCAGTGAGGGGCACCTGCCAGCAGGCCCCCACTCATGTCCCACTCATGTCCCCCTGCACCCCCACCCCCAGCAGTGAGGGGCACCTGCCAGCAGGCCCCCACTCATGTCCCACTCATGTCCCCCTGCACCCCCACTGCCCAGCAGTGAGGGGCACCTGCCAGCAGGCCCCCACTCATGTCCCCCAGCACCCCCACCAGCCAGCAGTGAGGGGCACCTGACAGCAGGCCCCCACTCATGTCCCCCTGCACCCCACCCCCCAGCAGTGTGGGGCACCTGCCAGCAGGCCCCCACTCATGTCCCCCAGCACACCCACCCCCCAAGAGTGAGGGGCACCTGCCAGCAGGCCCCCACTCTTGTCCCCCTGCACCCCCACCCCCAGCAGTGCGGAACACCTGCCAGCAGGCCCCCACTCATGTCCCCCAGCACACCCACCCCCCAAGAGTGAGGGGCACCTGCCAGCAGGCCCCCACTCATGTCCCCCAGCACACCCACCCCCCAAGAGTGAGGGGCACCTACCAGCAGGCCCCCACTCATGTCGCACTCATGTCCCCCTGCACCCCCACCCCCCAGCAGTGCAGGACATCTGCCAGCAGGCCCCCACTCATGTCCCCCTGCACCCCCACCCCCAGCAGTGCAGGGCACCTGCCAGTAGGCCCCCACTCACGTCCCACTCATGTCTCCCTGCACCCCACCCCCCAGCAGTGCAGAGCACCTGCCAGCAGGCCCCCACTCATGTCCCACTCATGTCCCCCTGCCCCCACGTCATGAAGATCCTCAATCATGGCCTTTATGGCCAGCCTCCCCAGCCCAAAGACCCAACCAAGTATTGCATCCACCCACATAGAAAAGGCAATTACATGATACAACCCCAAAGGCAAGTATGTAAATGAACACATGTCCATCACACACACACAATGGGTGCAAGTGAATGTGAAAACCCATATCATGACATGCATGAAACCAATGAGATAATACCACACATGAAAGTATGAAGAAAAAAATGTATTAAACACAACATGAATGTAATTAAAAGAAAACACACAACAATGGGAATAATTAAAGAAATGCTGCATGTCCGTAAAAGAATAAAAAACAAGAAATCATAATCCAAAGAAATCCAAAAGAAATGGTGTCCAAAGTCACAGTTCAACAAATCAAATCCAAGGGAAAAAGGGAAAAAAGAAAGTGAAATCCATTGCTCCATGGTGAAAATAAAAAAAAATGAGAATAATCCAATGGTGAACTATGTACAAATGAACAATCCAGGGTCCATGAGCCCAACTTATGAAATGAAACCTACCAAAAATACTACCTAATAAAAAACTATATATAAAAACGTGGTGCATTGTCCAAGCGCAACCAAAATAAAAAAAAAAAGGAAAGGAAACTTAACACTATCTAACTATATACAATGGCGGCGGGCAAGTCCTGCGGCTCACTCTGTGGTGTCTCGGGCCAGGGCATCATCGAACTCCATGTCGATGTCCCGGAGGCGGGCCTCTGCCCTGGCCCCAAGGTCTCGCAGGGAGGCACTCATGGCCTGTTCCAACTCCCTGCGAGTCGCCTCGAGGCACTCTGCCCGCTTCAACGCCCGACGCATGGAGAACTCCACCCTGACCATGGTGAGCCACGCCTCTTCCACCCACCGCCGCTCCGCACCTATACGCTGGCCCAACCGCAGCCACATGGAAGACACTGATGCCTGCTCCCCTAATGTTGATGGCCCCGAGCCATCATTGCTCCCACCTAGAGCCTGCTCCTGCTGCTGCTGTCCATGGACCCTGTCCGATGATGCCTGCACATCCTCCATTGGTCTCCAGTTGTGGTGTCCACCCCTGCTGGACCGCCGACTCCCGACTATGGCAGGGATGGGATCTCCACCAAGCTGGCTGTGTTGGTCAGGCCAGGTCCACAGGGGGCCCTGGTGGAATCTGGGCCGGAAGACGGCAGGGAGAACGACTGGCGCATAGTCTCCACAGAGGAGGAGAGGTCCGCCAGAGTGCGCGTCACATGTAGGAACCCACCAACCAGGGCCCCTCCCAACAGTGCCACGTCGCGACGCTGCTCTTCGTGATGGCGTGCGTTCTCTGCCCAGGAAGAACGCACGTCATCATGAATGTCAAGCGTGCGCATCGCGACACCAATCAGGACGGAGCCCATACGTTCATGGGACCCCTCGTCCGCAGGTAGTGGAGAGTCAGATGACATGGCACTCTCCCCTACCTGCGGACGGGCCTGGGACGGGGCCTCCCTGCTGGTGCATGGTGGTGCAGTCACAGAGTCAAGGACAGGGACATGCACAGGCCTCTCCGCGGTGACCTGTGCTGCCTCCTGACCCTGGCCCCGGACTGCACCACTTGCACCAGTGGTACAACCCCCACCAGGCCCCATGTGCGGCTCAGTAGCGGACTCCTCCTCCTCTGTGGAGACCACCAACCTGGATGTCTCCGTACCGTCTTCCGCCATTGCAAGCCCCTGTGGGGGCTCACACGGCCCTTCCGCCACAGCCGTAGTGGCAGACACGGCACCAGCCCCCTCGCTCCCGGATGATGGCAAGTCCTGGGAGGGTGGCTGGGCCTTGCATCGCCGCCCAATGGAGGCATCCCCACCGATTTGCTCCACAGCCCCGTCTCCGCCCTCTTCTTCACTTGACGCTGCATAGAGGGAGACATAGAAAACAAGCATCAGGGTACAGTACAATATTCCCCTAGACAGGAAGCAATAACACATGAGTGGCAGTGTCTAACGTCACTTCCATCCTGTCCCTCACAACACATGGGTGCATGCACGCAACATACATGCATAAACAGGCATGGCGCCTGCTATCAACATCAGCATCCATGTACAAGGGCCTCTATTAATCAAAATGTTGCCTTCAAACACACATGCATCCTGGCTCACAATGATCCCATGCACACACATCACCGGAGGGTCATGCATCATGCCTTGTACACCACAGACACAGTGGATAGACACAGTGCATACAACGGTGACCGCACTGCATGAGTGAATCTACACATCATCACGGACATGTGTCATGAATCCATGGCGTATCGAAGTCACAGACACACTTCTCAGACACACCCACATGTGCACCATACATGTACATGACAGCAGCACCCATCCCTCACACCCCCACCATGTCCAAGAACAGACACTGGCATGCTTTCATGTGTGCATTTGCCATACAGCTCCCCATGTAGCATTGGAACTAATGCACCAACCATGTGGTTCGCACTACTGGTCTCACATGCATGACCATGATGTCCCTGCACACACACATCCATACATGGCCCATACATAAGTATCAGACTACCAGCACACTGCAACATGCCCTGTCTCGCACACCAATGCTTGGCCACTTACCGCTCAACTCCAGACGGGTCTTCCTCTGAAGGATCTGGGGTGGAGCGCTGGGCATACGTGTTCCAGGACCCTCATCTGGATGTCACTCATGCTGACCCGGCCCCCTCCGCGAGGCGCCGGGCCTTGTGGAGGGTCCTGAACCTGAATTCCTCCCAGCGCTTCTTGTCGTGCTTGATGTCACAGGTTACCACCCCCTCTGTGTTGATGGCAACCACTACATCGTCCCAGTTCCTTCCCCGTCCTTCCAAAGAGGTCATCATAATGCCCCAGGACATGCTCCACCAGGACACCAACTTCCTTCACACTGAAGCTGGTAGCCCTCTGCCTCTCTGGCTGGGGGTCGCCGGTGGTCTCAGATGGTGTTTGCCCAGACATGGCGACCCCCCAGGCAGGCGTGGGTGGGCAACTGGGTCCTGGGACTGGGCTGTGGAGCGATGGTATCCCAGTCTGGAGTCTTCTGTTCCAGCAGGGGTGGACACAGCAACTGGAACCCTGGCTGACGTGCAGGCCAGCTTGATACGGAGTGAATTGGCACGTGAAAAAAGTGCACGTCAGTGTGAAATCCGAGGAAAGGCCCTTAGCGCGTAAGCGCGTCAGCACACATACGCGATTTCATTGGACCAAAGGCCCTGAGCGCGTAAGCGCGTCTGTGACGTATCACGCATGGCCGTTGCCCTGGCACGGGTTGAAGATCCCACGTGGCTTTCCATTGCTCTGTATGTGCTTTTCGTGGGGGAGCGGGCATGTGTTTTCCAGCCGTTGAGGTTCACACGCTATTACTTCACAGCGGGTAGGTGTTGGCTACGCGTTCTTCTACACACAAGGCAGACAGTGAGTGGTACCCCACTCGCACAGGGCCAATCGCATGTAAAACTTCCTGTGCACCCCAGTAATACACGTACCCCACTCGCACAGGGCCCTTTCACGTGTAAAATTTCCTGCGCACCCCAGTAATACACGTACCCCACTCGCACAGGGCCCTTTCGCGTGTAAAACTTCCCGCGAACCCCAGGAATACACGAACCCCACTCGCACAGGGCCCTTTCGCGTGTAAAACTTCCCGCGAACCCCAGGAATACACATACCCCACTCGACAGGGCCCTTTCGTGTGTAAAACTTCCCGCGAACCCCAGGAATACACATACCCCACTCGCACAGGGCCAATCGCGTGTAAAACTTCCCGCGCACCCCAGTAATACACATCCCCCTCTCGCACAGGGCCCTTTCGCGTGTAAAACTTCCCGCAAACCCCAGTAATACACATACCCCACTCACACAGGGCCTATCGCATGTGAAACTTCCCGCGTACCCCCGAAATACACGCACATGCTATTTTTCACACAGCGGGTGTCCGTGTTTGTCGCGTACCTCTTTTTTTTACGGCCATACTGGCCTGCCTATTGATCACGTATGTTTTTTTTGGGCTCCTGGCTGCCACACCGTACTACGTGTGTCATTTTTGCATGCACGTGATCTACTGGGGGGCGCTTGTCTCTTTTTCATCTTTTTATGGGGTGCCTGTGTGTTGCGTGCATGTTATTTATCCTAGGGGGCCACAGTATGGGACATTCATCATAGCTGTATATACATGTTTTTTGTTTGCACACACTTTTGTAATGCGCAGGGACGCTACCGCCTGCCTTCGTGTGGCAGACGTGTTTAGGCCTGTGCGTGTCTTTGCCCGTGCGCGGGTTTGCCCTATTCGATTCCATGAATACGTGTGGTTCGCGTGCGTGTGGGCGTTCTGTGTACTTGCCAGCAGTACTTCCCCAGTTATGCCTTCTTTTTCACGCGTTGTTCCCCATTCAGCGTGTTACGCCCCATGTCCCGCCCCCTTTTTGGTGTGTGAGCGGACGTTGTGCGCTTTCCCTGTGCGCGTGACGCACGGTGCTTCAGCTGTTGCAATGACTTGTGCGCCTGTGTGCGCCACGCTCGGGTTTGGCGCACATCCCAAGGAAAACACGGGCAGGGACTTCCATGAATAGCACGCGTGCATGTGCGCCTGTTTTTTCATGCTTGCGCCAAGATTTTCGACGCACGTTTGTTCCATGAATCGGCCCCTGAATGTCGTCTTTAGTCGTTAGGTTTGCAGGCCGGACACTTCAGCACTGCACTACATAACCTGACGAAAAATAACAAACTGAAGGTGAAATGTCTCATTTCGGTACTGCAAGTCCCAGGGAAAACATTTGTATTGGTTCTTCGAGGTTAAAACATGGACCTCTTTTAATATTTTCAAAAACATTATTAGAAGAAAATATCCTCGCTTGATAGTGTGTGTGTGTGTGTGTGTGGTTTTTATGAAAGGCAAATATGACTCATCCTGTGCAATTTGGGTGTTTATGCAAAGCCAATTTAATGAAATGTACATATTTCACCTTCATATGCTTATTTCTGGCGACGTCACATCCCATTGCGTTTGTTGATGAGTCATTCCCACTTTATTTTTTAGGATGACCCCTGCCTAAATGTCATTTCTGCAAATGAAATAAACCACGTCCAACACAGAATCCGAAGGGATTCAGATCTTTGTAATACTAGAGATAGGCATTTAATTACTGTGTGATGTGTTACGCTCTGAAAGCGTGCTTCGGGTAAAAAAATCATTGCCTATTCATATCCAGGCCATTACAGGGCTTCAGTGTAATTAAATTTCTGCGATGTGGTAGATATTGACGTGTTTGCACATTGCACGTTGGCTATGTGTCGATACTCTCTCATCCCTCGGGGCAGCAGTGTACCCGGCCGCATGTCTTCCCAGTTTGCCTTTTGCAATCCTCCTGCTGGACGGCGCACACCCTCCGTCCGACAGCAGGTTTCGCGAATGCGTCAAGGTTCTTGACGCGCACAGCGTGTGCGGCGGAAATGTGATGGATCACAGAAACAATTCATTTAAAAAAAGACCGGAGGCTCCTCACCGCAATTTGTTTTCCATTAGTTCATCACGCGGAAGCAGCCTGGGCAAGAGATTAATAACAGTGACAGGGAAGAAAGAGACGCCACTCGGTGTTTTATGGAGGTGCTTAGTACGACAGTGGGAGCGCATTTCTCGATCGTTTGCATTCACGCAGCACCTGCAGAACACCAGAAGCTGCGCTCGGGAAATTACACCACATAATTGTATCCATCATGGAGAATCTGCAATCTATGAGAGCACATCGCTAAAATACGACGGCAACTAAATAGAGGAGTTCGACAATGTCACAGGCCTCACTTTAGACCCCAAAACAAGAACTGATATCTCGAGCTCACTTCCGGGCCATTCCCGAGCTTTAAAACCCAACTGGATATGTGACTGAGACAGCCTCCTATCACCTGGTCCACTCTTCTGCTTCCACCAATTAAGGTTGCGTTGCTGCTTCCAGAGGCATTGACAGGCCTGAGGGGCAAGGCCTTCCACCTGAGGGGCAAGGTCTCCCATCCCTTCCCCAGGGCTCAACCTCCTGTTCAGGTTTGCCTTTCACAACAAAGGGCTGATGAAGGGGGCGAGGCCTACTCCTGTAGACAGTGCCCTTTAGCACGGATCTTGTTTTATTTCCGCTCCTCTGCTTCGCACAAGTGACATTTACTTCTCCTTTCTGCTCCCTCTTCCTGTCACACTATTACCCTTCAGCTGCCCACTGCCCCTCCTTTTCTTCCCCTCTCACGCACGTTCGTCAGTCCTTCTTCTTCTTCTTCTTCTTGCTGATAGATTTCATCCATCAGCAGTGATTTTTGGATACCGAGGCTTGAGCCTCATTACTCCATCTTCTCGGGTTGAGTATGTAGTCGACTAGTGGGTTAAGATTCTTCTTGGCAACACATTTGTCGCTCTCGCACTCCATTTCTTATAGCTAGGGTACTCTCTCATGTGTAATCTGTACCCCTAATTTGCTTTCCTTCGCTTTTCCTATCTCCCTCTTGTTCTCCCTCCCCTTTTGTCCTCCTTTTTCTCTCTCAATCTCGTTCTCCAAGCTTCTAACCATGTCCTCCGCTAAAATGTTGCATGGCTTTCCTTCTGTGGGGTCTACACCTTCCATCTAAGAAGATCTCTCTTTCCAGTGAAATGCATGTTATATTCAATCACTTTTAAATTACAGAAGCCGTGTTGAAAATGGCAATCATCCACTTCAGAGGCTTCACATCAAACATTGTCTTCTAGGGTGTCTATATTTCTTGAAAGTAGTACACCCTATTGGATAGGATCTGCTTTGCTTGTCCTATTCGGGTGAGAAATAATCAACCAGTACAGACTTAATTAGGGGAGTGTGCAGTGTCTACAATCATTCCTTATCAGAATTCAGGACACACATACTCGCCCTTAGCACTTAAGGGGTTAAGGGCCACATCAGACAGACTGCATTCTGGTTCTTGTAGGCTTGTATTTATAATCTGCATAAGAATTAAATAAGATATACACTGCAATTGCCACAATCTAGAGATCATAATTATAGAGCTCTGTTTCAGCATATTTTGAATTACACTGATGTGAATACATTGGAAAAGTAAGAAAAGTGGGTATTCATGCAGATTACTATTGTTCAGCAGAAGATAAAACATTTTCCTCTGTCCATTAAGTGGGTTCATCCAGGTACACATACATGTAGTACTCCAGAAGTCATTGTTGCTCAACCTGCAGGCATGTGTTTGAATTCTGGCTGACACCAATCTGCCTACCATCATCACACAGCCAATTAAATGAGTACCCTTTATTTAGGTCATAATACGTTCTGTCATTAAAAGCTCAATTGTGTTGTGGTCCACAGGAACGGGCAAAAGTAAGCACTCAATTAAAATTATATGTCTCCCCTTTTTTACGGGGAACCCTTAAAACATGCTTGTATATATATATATATATATATATATATATATATATATATATATATATATATATATATATATATATATATATATATATTATATGGCCACGGTAGTGGCCATGTAGTTATGGTTAAGTTGCTGTTTCCATAGGAAGAGCACTTTTTGGGGGGCTTATAACTTCGCTCTCCCTGGACGGATCCTCACCAAACTTTGCAAAAAAAGTAGTTGGGTCACTCTGAATTTTTTTGCAAAGTTTGGTGAGGATTCGTCCAGGGGGGGGAAGTTATAGGGGGGGTACCAAAACTTTTTTTTTCCCCATAGACTGAATGGGAAAAAACTTTGCACACGGCTACAGCCCGAACCGCTGGAAGGATTTACACAAAATTTGCGGCAGGAGCTGCGGCCTGGTCCCAAAAGCGTGCTTTTGTAAATTTGGTGTAAATCTGTCCAGTAGTTTTTTTTAAAAATGACCAAAATGTAAGGCAAAAAAATTAGTGATATCTGTGTTCGCTTCGACAGCACCCCGATTGGCCCATGGGCTTGCGTCATGTCCGCGGTCATGCGACGTGTTCGCTGATTGGATGGCGAGGGGCGTGGAGCGCGTCAGATTTTCTGTGGCGCCCTCCATCTTGTATTCGCAGTCGACCGCGTACAGCGCAGTGAAACTTGGATAAAAAATTGTATTTAGTGCCGTCTGTTGGTGTGTAAGAGTGTTTGGGGAGGGTGGGGGAGTATGAGATAGGTTCAATGCTTTGTTTTTTTATGTGCTAGACCTTTTTGTTGCATTCGATTTGTCCGCGGAGAACATGGCTGTTCTGACATTTTGTAAATAAACTAAATGGTGGGGTGTTTAGAGGACGGAGTATGTGTCATTTTTGTTCGCAAGGAAGGTAAAAATGAGCTATGAACACTCGCGGTGTACTTAATTGTTCGTAAATACACAAACTGGGGGTGTCCTCAGGACGCTGTCCGTATTGTAATCTGTCTAGTTGAATGTGTTCTAAGAACACTCACAGTGTCCCGAAATGGTTGCAATTACACAAAATGGGGGTGTTCTGAGAACGTTGTTTGTATTGTTCGTTGTCAGGGTGAAAGTGTTTTAAGAGCACTTCTTTTGTTCGCTAATAGTACAATTTCCTAGGGGCGTCAACCGACTTTTTGTCCACTAAAGAAACGATAAATCCGGCTGGTGTGCGTCGACATTATGTGACAATCCTATGACTGGCGCTATTGACCTGGCTGAGTTGCTTTTGCGACACTAAATCATATCTCCCGCCACTAAGCCTGATATTATCAAAGCATTCATATTCCCCGCCTTTCTCCGTGACATTACAGGGTGCGTAATGAAACGCGCCCAGTCGTCTCCAGTACTACGCGACTTTACACAGAACCCGGAAGACAACACACATTATGTCACAACACAGCGCGCCACAATTCAGAATATGAAACTGTGATTTAAAAGCAAAGAGAAAGATTGTAAATGTTGTAAAGTACATTTATTTGACATCAAATGTTTAGAGAATATTCAGCAATTTGCATTTGTCTTTGTTGTCGATCCGCAAAAGTTCATGTTGAGACACGCGATGTTCCTTTGCGGTACAGAGAGTGTTAGATCAGGTTACAACTCAGTGCGCCACAATTCGGAATATGAAACTGTGGTTTAAAAGTAAACAGCAGGATTGTACATTTGGTAAAGTACATTTATTTCACATGAAATGTTTAGTGAATATTCAGCGATTTGCTATTGTATCTGCTGTTGATCAACAAAAGTTTATTTGGAGCCACGCGTTGTTCCTTTGCGGTAGATAGGCTGTTGGTTTATGATAAAAGCAGTAAATGGTCTCTCTGATAATCGGAAGGTTGCTCCAACAACGAGCCATTAGACCACCGTATTGGTTGGTATGTTGTTTGTAGCCGCTAGTACTGCGTAAGGGCATATTGGTCCTTGGCGATTGTCCCATAAAATGGTGAGGGTCATGAAGTTGCATATTTGGACTTGCACCTGGCAGTTGAAGACCCCATCCGCTGGAGTCTGTAAATTGTGACATAGACAAAACAGGGCCACGTACCTGTTTTAAAAAACATAAATTAGTCTCACCAGCCGATCTTCATTAAAAATCATCATTTTATTTATTAGGGCGTGAAACTATTTGCTATCGAAGATAGTGCAACAGAGTATGTTAATAATAAAATAATAATATTTTCCCATTCATATAGCGCTAAGAACTGTGAGGTATCTAAGCGGTGCTTATTATTAACCACGGTTTGTGGTGCTCATTTATCGACCACGGAAGGATGAAAGGCTGAGTTTGGCCTTGCCGGGATTCGAACTTGCGTTAGCAAGCTGTGCACGGATGTCAAAGCGAGCGCTGTACTCGCTGTGCCACTTGAGAGGCTACAGTGAAGTGGCACAGCGAGTAGAGCGCTTGACCGCCTATAGACCGGTTAAATTATTTATATTAACCCACTCTGTGTCGTCTGCCTTTTTCAGAGCCCTCTAAATGACAGGGGATCAATTCGGCGGTGATAGTGCGCGGTAGAAAACATTATGCCACCTTCAACGACCACGTTCAACTTCAGCGGTCTTTAATGCTACGCTATTGTAATTATATTTGGTATAAAGTAATGTAAAGGGTTACTTACAGTACAATTGCAATTTCCATTGTCTACGAGTGGTGCAGTCCCAAAATACGACTCCACGTGTGCCAATGATCTTTCGCATAGTGATATAATATGTAAAAGTGGTTTCGTTTCAGAAATTTCATCTTTATCTTCTCTTACGTTTTAGCAACACTCCTTCAAGAGAAGTCTTTCATCACAATCTCTGTCTGTCAAGGTCAAAACACAATATAACCTTATAGTCTGCTTCATGAGCCTCTCAGGGGCCCGAGAAAAAAATGGAAGCAGCTGACCTTCACTGTGAACGAGCATAAATTCTTACTTTGCAACTTTCTGTGTAAAGCCTTCTGTAGAAGTTGGTTTTTGCACGCCATGTTTGTATATTGTTTGCGTGATAATAAAAAAAGTTTGTTTAAAGGACGTTATGGTTCTAAGTACAGCCGAAAGACCCCTGAAAATAGCAAGTTTTGGTAAGCTATGAAAAATAACTCGCACCAACACCATGCACTGCTAAGACTAACACCCAGGACATCAAAGATGACATCGCAAATGTCATTGATGAAATCACTGATGACATCACATGTGTATGCACTTTTCATGCAATTTGTGTACTAGAGATTTTCATTATAATGTTCTGAAAAAAGTGTCATGGATATTGCAATAAATATTATACCGTTATTAGTGCTTTGAACGATGCATTTATATCAATAAATAGCATTGTATTATGGGATTCTATGTAGTATACTGAGCTGCTAATGGAGAAAGATAGCATTGTGTGCAGAGTACAAGATAAAAGTATAATATTTGTAATGTTAATATGTAGAATAATGAAATGATAATTGTCCTGAAATGTTCGAAAATTCACAAAATGGGGGTATTCTGAGGACGTTATTCGTAGTGTGTGATTGCTTAGCTGTATGCAATGAGGGAATGGTACAGAGAGTAAAGTGGACGCCGTCCGCGGACACCGCGGCTGTTCGTGGACAGGGCGTGGTAAATCCGGGTTTTTCCAGGAAATCCAAAAAAGAAAGAAGACTCTACGGATCAGCCAATCAGATGTCGAGGTTGTGGATTTGTGTTGAAAGAGACTGTGTGTGGTGAAGATGGCAGAAGTGGAGAAAGTCAGGGTGTTGGTGCTCGGAGATATGTTTGTGCATGGTTTACAGCAGTACTCTGAATGCAGGCATGTTGCAAAGAACTTTGATGTCAAAGGAGTGGAGGTGGTGTGGAGCACTGTGCCTGATTGCAATGTACAGGGAATTGTACAAGTTTGTGCAGATATGGCCACGATGAACAGTCCGCATGTGGTAGTTTTGCACTATGGTGCTTTCCATTTGGGCAACGTCAGTGCCCCTACTTTGTTGGCTGATTTGGAACGCTTGGTTCAAGCCGTAGTGAAGATCCTTCCAAATGCGAAAGTAATTTTTTCTGGATTACTACCTAGGGCAATATGGGACAATAGTTCAGTTTTTTGTCCTCAGCAAAACATTGCTAGGTGTGTCATCAACCGAGGCATGTGTGCATTCATGCTTAGAGCTGGTATGTTCTTCTGTAACAATGAGAATATTGATGCCAGTAATGCTGTTAATTTTAAAGAAGATGGCATTTGTTTATCTTTTACCGGAAATGCCTTTTTATTTTGGAATGTAAGGGTTGCTTTGGAGAAGGGTATGTGAAGATTTTAGGAGTAAAGTAAGAAAAAAAACAAGAAAAAAAATATAAAATAACAGGTGTCTGTCAAGCATCTGTAAAAAAAAAAAAACGTCTCTTTTCAGAGCCAACTTCAAAGGGGAAATGGGGCACACTATTTAAATTTACATTCACCATGCTCAGATTTTCGATGTGTCACTACGAGGGGGTTAGTATGCTCTATGTTACATGTCAGGGATATTATGGTTAAGTTGTGGTACTAAAAACCTATGAAATTCAGTGAAAAAACTTTGTTAAAGGGATGTTATGGTTCCAAGTAAAACCGAAAAACCCTTGAAATTCGCCAGTTATGGTAACATAAGCAACCATAACTCGCGCCACCGTGCACTGCTAACACTAACACCCAGGACATCAAAGATGACATCACAAATGTCATTGATGACATAACTGATGACATCACATGGCTGGCTCTTCCTTTTTATCCTTTACTGACATATCGAAGCCACATAGTTTTCTACAGTAACAGTCAGGAAGTAAAAATTGAAAAGGTACTATATTTGTAGACTTGGGGTCCTGTCACATCATATATGAAACATGTACATAGCGGAAGATACAGGCTTGAAAGAGAGCAATCCTTTCTGTGCATGAAGATAATCATTATGGTTATCAGCACTTTGTCATAGTTTTATTTTTATTACTCTACTTTCCCTCTATATGCTCATATTTGTATACACTATACTCACCCTCCATAGAGTGAATGGGAAAAAAATGTTGCTCGCGTCTACAGCCCAAACCGCTGGACGGATTTCCACCAAATTTGGACTAGGAGCAGCGGCTTGGTCCCGAAAGCGTGCTTTTGCAAGTTTGGTGAAAATTCATCCAGTAGTTTTTTTTTTAAAATGACCAAAAAGTAGGTAAAAAAAAATGAGTGATATCTGTGTTCGGTTTGCGGATACACTTCCCTGTTAGCTCCGCGGAAAGTGTCCTGATTGGCCAATCGTCTTGCGTGATGTTCGCGGACATGCAAAGTGTTCGCTGATTGGACGGCGTGGAGCGTGAAGCGCGTCAGATTTTTCGGTAGCGCCCGCCATATTGGATTCGCAGACGTCCCCGGACAGCGGGTGAAACTTTGTTCAAAATGTGTATTTTGTAGAGTGTGTTGGTGTGTAGGAGTGTTTGGGGAGGGTGGGAGTGTGTGAGATAGGATGAAAGTTGTGTTTTTTATGTGTTAGATGTTCTTTTTGTGTTCGATTTGTTTGCGGACGTCACAGGTGTTCTGAAATTTTCTAAATAAACTGACTAGGGGTGTTCTAAGGAGTCAAAATGTGTCCGTTTTGTTCGCAAGCAAAGTGAAACTGTTCTAAGAACACTCGCGGTGTCCGGGGAGTGTTCATAGGTGGTGTCCTGAGGACGCTGTCCTTATTGTTCTCTGTCAAGTTGAATGTGTTCTAAGAACACGCGCGGTATCCTGAAATGTTTGCAAATAAACAAAATGGGGGTGTTATGAAGACGCTTCTAAGAACACTCGCGGTGTCCGGGGAGTGTTAGTAGGGGGTGTCCTGAGGACGCTGTCTGTTTTGTTCTCTGTCAAGTTGAGTCTGTCCTAAGAACACTCGCGGTGTCCTGAAATGTTCGCAAATAAACCAAATGGGGGTGTTCTGAAGACGCTTCTAAGAACACTCGCGGTGTCCGGGGAGTGTTCGTAGGGGGTGTCCTGAGGACGCTGTCCGTATTGTTCTTTGTCAAGTTGAATGTGTCCTAAGAACACTCGCGGTGTCTTGAAATGTTCGCAAATAAACAAGATGGTGGTGTTCTGAAGACGCTTCTAAGAACACTCCCGGTGTCCGGGGAGTGTTCGTAGGGGGTGTCCTGAGGACGCTGTCCGTATTGTTCTTTGTCAAGTTGAATGTGTCCTAAGAACACTCGCGGTGTCCTGAAATGTTTGCAAATAAACAAGATGGGGGTGTTCTGAAGACATTTTTGAGAACACTCCCGGTGTCCTGGAATGTTCGCAGGGGGTGTCCTTAGGACGCTGTCCGTATTGTTCGTTGTTAAGTTGAAAGTGTTCTAAGAACTATCGCGTTGTTCTGAAATGTTCGTAGGGGGTGTCCTGAAAACGGTGTCCGTATTGTTCGCTGGCAAGTTCAAAGTGTTCTAAGAACACTCACATTGTTTGCGGACATTAAAAGTTTCCCATAGATCATAGTTGAAATGTTTGACTCTATGGATGTGATATGCTGCGGTGGATGTTGCCAGGGCATAGAGTCTTGGGTGCATGGCCATTTGGCCATGCACCCAAGACTCTATGCCCTGGCAACAACCACCGCAGCATATCACATTCATATTTGTTTATAACTTTGGGTGAAAAACAAATGTATAAGGAACAAAGGTATTAGATACTATGGATCTGATGTGCTGCTATGGTTGTCCTTATTATTGTATACTTACTGTTTGGTCTAGTAATGGGAGTCCATGTTTTTCTTCTTCATTTCTGTGATAAAAGAAAATAGCATGTTAGTATTAGTATTTTGTAATGACTTATTACATTGTATAAGCAATATACTTTTATTTTTTTTCGACCCTCATATTTAGTAGAGTACAAATCAGAGTACTGTCCAATTTGCTCAGTTTCTGTATTTGTTGCTAAAATCATTGGGTCTGTGGGAGAAAAAAAAATCCATGTTGGATTTAAAAAAAAACCTTTTTCTGTTATGCTACAGTTTATTTGTTTGTTTGTTTTCAGTGTTCACTTGTTTCTGGCTAATGCTTTATACTTTGCTTTGTTGTATCTTTTTTGGAACAGTAACAGATTCTTCATTTGTTTTGATATTATAACATTTTGGAGCAGTTAGATACCAATTGGCGTATTCTAACTGTCTTTTTTTTAATATATTGTAGTGGTTTTCATTTACCTATTTGGATATTGTTAAATTTTGGGACAGTTAGATACCAATTGGCGTATTCTAACTGTGTATTTTTTGGCCTAATTTAGTGGTATTCATTTATCTGATTAGTTGTTGTAGAATCTTTGAGCTGTTAGATAGCTTTTGGAGTATTCTAATAGTTTATATTATTTTAACACACTTTTATAATTTTGGGACAGTTAGATACCAATTGGCGTATTCTAACTATGTATTTTTTGGTCTAATTTAGTGGTATTCATTTATCTGATTAGTTGTTGTAGAATCTTTGAGCAGTTAGATAGCTTTTGGAGTATTCTAACAGTTTATATTTTTGTAACACAAATTTACTTAAAGGTTTAAATACAGTTTATTTATCAAATTTTGGTTTTAAGAACATCAAATAAGCGTTTGTAAGATTTGCTGGTAATCTCTGCTTTAGAGTAATGGTACTATCATTACATTCAAACCATCCACATTTCTTTTTTATGTATGCAGTGTAGTGCCCTGAATTGGTTGTGGCTCCTGCGTGGTAGATTATACCTATTGTTGTGAAGGTTTTCTTACCAAGTGATATTTGACCATGTCTGAATCCAGTCAGCTTGCAGTTGTTTTTGGTACCATCTGCATTGTAACGTAGAAGCATTAGTATTACGTATTTACTATGTGTTTGTATTACTAACGTGGAGCGATTATCTGAATTGCAGGTAGAGCATAATCTACCATGGTTTGCATTTTGTACAAGTTGCTGAAATGGAATGGATTCACAATTTGGTATTGATATATATATGAAGTGTTCATTGGGGATTTCTTCTTGTGTCACATTGTTGCAGAGAGTGTGTGTATGTTTCCACATGTATGAAATCTGAAAGATTTCATTTATAGGTATGTTTTTGTTTTCCAGTACTTGTAGTAAGTACATTAGAAATTCTTGTGGATCTTCCTGTGAGTTTATAGTGAATTTCACCATTCCAGCACAGTAGTCCAATTGTTGTCTTATTCCAAAAACACTATATGTGTTGTCAGGATTGTTTGCTGCATTTCTGTGAAGTACTAACATTTGCAAACACAATGGGTTTGTACTGTGTGAGTAAATGTTGTCAACAATTGGTGGTAATTGAAATAGAATATTCATTGCTACATTTGCATAGCAACTTACACCAACTATATTTTAGAATTTAAATGGTCCAGGTAGTTCTGTATCTAACTGCTTTTTTGGAGTTTGTCTTCCTTCTTTAAAGAAGTACCTGGTTTACTTCTTCTAATTGATTCTTTTTTGTTTGTGGTACTTGATGAAGTATTAGTTTCTTTTACTCTCTTTGGAGGATTTCCAGTGACGTCCTGTTGCATTTCAGTTTGATTTAGTTTTCTTTTACAACGTTTTAGTTTTTGTGGAACAGAATATGTGTTTAGATGGGGAGTGTATAGTGAGTGAAGTCTATTATATTCTAAAATGCAAGGAATATCAGCGTTTACTTTACTTGCATCAAAGTTGATTAGAAATAGACCGTCAAGTGTACGTAAGCATGATAGTGCTACGTAGCTCATGCCTTCCTTAAAGACTGTGTTACCAATATCTATCATTGCTTTGTCTAGGGTAAGACCTTGTGATTTATGAATTGTGACTGCGTATGCAAGAGTTAGAGAAAATTGTTCTCTGCGTACATACATATCTTTGAAGAGAAGGAATCTAGCTGTTGAGCGTCCTATCCGTTTTACTTCTGAAAGTTTGTCAAAGAGTATATTGACAAACTGAATTTTGTTGTCACGTGGGTATGTTTGAAAGCTAACAACTGTACCCAGTGCTCCATTAACTAGTCCTTGGTCCACGTCAAGGTTACGTTTAAGCATTACTCTGCAATTTAAGGATAATTTTAACATCTTTTCTAAGCCTGCTGTGTTTGAGATTGATTTTTCTAAATTATTTAGTCTTGTTGTGACTTGGTCACACATGGGTAGTGTCATACCATGTACATCTAGTTTGTCTGTGGCGCTAATTTCCATTATTGGTTGCATTTCTTTACTTAGCATGATTTCATTGAATTTGAAACAGCTTGCAAGAGTTGGCATTAAGGCCATACAATTGACATTTTTGTGGGCTAATTGTTCCATAACATCTGTAGCACATGCATTATCGCCATAAAGTGCATTAATGTGCCGGGTTTTTAATGTTGCTTCTGCTTCTTTAGAAAGTATACCAACTCTCAAACTTTTTAAAATGTTGGCATAAGTTAGATCTGCAGATTGGCGCATGTTTTCTGTAAATTCTCTGTATTGGAAATGTTGCCAAAGGTTGACATTTCCAATACTGCCAACAGTTTTACGGCAGAGTTTGTGCCCTAATGTTTTAAAAATAGGTTCACCTTTTACCGGTGTTAATTGAAGCAGATCTCCAAAAACAATAATGTGTTTTCCTGCAAAGAGCTCTTCATAGTCTGTTTTGAGTACTTCTTGTAATCTGAGGTGAATCAAAGCTAACATCAGGTTGGAGACCATGCTCACTTCATCTATTAGTAGCATTTTCATTTGTTTCAATACTCTGCGTAATTCCATTGCAGCTTCTGCAGAAAGTTTGTAATAGTCTAATTTGTTCTGGTGTTCTACTGGTAATAGTAGCAATCGGTGTAATGTAACACCACCTATGTTGTAGGCAGCTAAACCTGTGGGGGCAGTGACAACAGCTGACAGTTTGTTGTTTGTCAATTGTTGAAGGAACTTACTAATGATTTTGATTAGGAATGTTTTGCCAGAACCAGCTTCACCACTGACGTACAGTAGTATAGGTTTATAATTATGGCAGGAACATTCTTTATTTTCATGTTTTACACCATGTGCAATTTGTTTTGTTACTTCTTGAAAAATGCTACTTTGCTCATTGTTTAGTTTTGATTGTAGTATAGTTAAGTCTTCCTTATCTTCATACTGACACATGGTGTTTTCTACTTCTATCATAGCTAATTCTGCCTCATTTGTTATTAGTGGTTCTCCCACTGGTTCTTGGCTTCCTGTTACAGAAGGTTGACTACTGTCAGGAGTATCCTTATCTAGTTGAGCTTGGAGTTCTTCTTCATGTTGCTGTTCATTGTGCAACATTGTTTTGTACTGTGTAAAGTTTACATCAGTTATAGTGCTTTCATTTGCTTTGAAAGCATCCTCATATGAGTCATAGTTATCTAGTAATTGTTCTTCTTTTCTCCATGGTTTGAAGAGTTGTAGCAGGGACATGTAATATACTTCTTTATGTTGAGGAGTCTTCAATGACAATTTAATATGATTAATTAAATTTGGTTTAGTGAGTTTAACTAAGCTGCCTTCACAGTCTGTCACTCTATATTTACCTTTTTTTTCATCGGGTTTCATATTATTTTTGTATGTGTAGTTTTGGGCTATTTGGTATAGACACATGTTTTCCAAAGTATTACTTCTGTTTGGGTAGTATGTGTCCAATAAATTGTTTTTTAAAATGTCTTGGCTGTTGGGATCATGTTTGGCTATTGTTTCTATATCTTCATATGATTTAAGAACTCTTTTTCTAGATTTAGCCATACTATATTTTCAGATTTACCATACAATGAAGTACCAGTTAAACGATCAGCTGCTTCATAAGATCCACATTCTCTATGGGTGAGCATTTTTATGCCCAAGCTGTATAATTTCTGAGATACTGTTTTATCTGATGACAGGTCATTCCAGAGGTCTTGGAGCTCTGTCTTTTCTGCTTTAGTTAAGTATGCTGTGACATATCGTGCAACTGCAGTAGAATCGTCTGCAATGTACTGCACATCTATGTTTGCATTCCATAAGTGGGCAATGATTGCATTATAATCATTGATATATTTTTCTTCTTCTTTTCTTTTTATGTAATATGTATTTTTAGGTGACTTTCCTTTAACTGTATGTCTAACTGAAGACATGAGGTTGTTTACTTGACCTGTATTTGTAACTGGTCTAGGGAAACCAAATCGGCATTTGGTGTAGTATTTCCCTTTGTTTTTGTATTTGCGACGACAATATTTTCCACATTTGTGTCTTTGAAATTGTTAAATTTGTGCACAAAGATCACTATTTGTGGCTTTTGATGGAATTTGACAAGTGACATATTTTTCAATAAACTGTAAAACAGTGGCATCACTGTCTTGACCAAATTTAGGAGCATCTTTAATCCATAAAAGCATGTGGATATGTGGTGCTCCTCTGGCTTGGTATTCTTTTCTCCAAAAGAAATGTTGCACTTCTCCAAGGGGAGGAACAGTTTTATTACAAATAAAAGGTAGCATAGCAATGAAGCGATGGTGAAAATATCTTGAAACATTAACAGGATCCAAAGAACAAATTTCTCCAGGTGTTAGAATATCTATGTTTGTTTTGTTTTTATTTGATATGCGTAGGAAATCATGTAAATCTTCCCATGCATATTCTGCACAACTTAATGTAACAAACCAAGTGGGTGGGCCAAGGTTTCTGATCAAACAACGTATATCTCCATGACGTCGAAACCAGTACTCTTTAGTACCACGCATATTTGCTAATAGATTTGTAATATTTGATTGTAAAATCTCATCCTTTTGTTGCACTTTCTCTAATAATTGTGTAGCTGTCATATTTTGAAAGTGTGATCCTGATTTTAATATGTGTGCAACTCCGTAACATAACGTTGCTAGTTCACTTTCAAAGAATAGGTGGAATATGTATTCCACATTTTGTCTAAATCTGGGATCTTCAGAATACATCCGTAATGAGCGGTATTCTGAAGCTGATATTTGAATAGGTCTATCATCATATCTTCCTCCTTTGCCAGTTGGAAAGAGTAGAGGAAAAGCATGTGTTTCTATACTTTTTTCCCATATACTGATTGGCGATCCTTTTGTTTAACGCATTTGGTACGTTTCCAGTACATCTTGTACGGTGTCATTACAGTGCAAAGGATGAATTGTATAATGGTCTAAAGTATTTGATATTGTAGCAGGATCTAGTAGCTCAAATTGACCAGCTTCTTGTGTTTCTTGAATTATTTCAGTTGTATCTTTCAAGTTTTCTTCAATATTAATTTCTTTGTAATATTCATTATTCTCTTTAAGATATTGGAAGGGTCTTCTAACTTTATATAAATCTACCAGCTGTTGCCATATTTTTTTGTCTTTTGTAGGTACTCCATTTACTAATATAATTAAAGATTGGTGCATTGGACGTTGCACTCCTAGAGTATGCACATTTTCTTTTAGATTTATTGGTAAATAAACTACTTTTCCACGAATGCCTTTTACCAATTCAGAGGGAGGTAATTTTGCTGTTTTTGGTTGAAGGCGTATTATTGCTTGAAATGGGTGTACTGTTTGAATTATGATGTTCTCATATAAATTAAGTTGTTGTAGAGGTTTTGGTACTGGGTATAATTCCAAATTATTTGTGATAGAACGTGAAGGAGTTTGGTTGTTGTCAAGTTTTGTAGTGCAATAACTGCAAAGTATTAAGGGCTCAGTTATTTCATATTTGTTTTCTGCTAGAAGGTAGAGAGCTAATTCAACCATTTAGAATCTTCATTGTCTTCTATTTTGTATGATAGGTCCACAGTTTTTGTGTTACTTTTATAAAAAATTCTACGGCAACATACACATACATGGTTTGGTACTTCAGCTGATGTACTTTTAAATTTTAGTATTTCTTTTTTGTATGTGTTTAGCAAAAGGTTGCCATGTGTAGAATTGTTGCTTAATTGGTCTAAAGCTATTTCATTCTGTAAATGGCTTTCACTTCCAAAATATTTTTTCTGGATATAGTGAATTTCTTCAAGTAGGTCTTTTGCTGTACCATGTAGAAGGATGTTATTTAACTTTGCTAGTGCTAAAGCAGGACTTTTAGCATAGTACAGTTTATAGACTAGATTTCTTATAGTTGAATGATGTGTTGATATCCTTTTGATATCATGGAAAGTGGTTTTACAAGTAGGTCCTGTAATGCAGGCCAATGAATGTCCTTGTAGTCCTGTGTACTTGCGCACTGGACAGGTATCTATATTTTGCAGTAATTTAATTTTGATTTTGTCTTTGCTTTTTACATATTTATTGAGGAATTGGTGTAAAGATTTGAAACATTGTTTGGGAATGTTACACATTGACGTGCATGGCCATTGTACACTAGACGTTCTGATTCAGTTGAATGGAGGGGTAATTCTAAGTTTTCAGGGCATATTTTTGTAAGGAGTACTTCTTGTTCCATTATGGTATTATTCACTTTTTCATAACCTCGACCACTGCTATTTATGGCAATTGTATTAGTTTGCTTTTGTTTGTACGCTTCTTCATTAAAATATGGTTCTGTGCTCGTAGTGTGATTCCATTCACCTCCGCAGATACTTAAGAAGTTCTTTCTGTTGACATTTCGCTTATTGAGAAGTCTTTTTTGTAATTTAGTTATTAGTTTTGTTAGTAGTTTCATTTTGTTTAACAGTAAAATAAATAAATTTCTTTTGAGAAGAATTGCACTGTCCATCAATGCTTCTAAGATTAATTTCCTACGATAGGTTTTAAGCTTTGAACCTGATTTCTCTCCTGTTTTTATAAGATTTTGAAGGACTTTGTGACGGTATATTTTGGCTAAAATACTTTTCTTGGTATGCTTACTTTGCACTATATTAAAATTTGAAGAAGTAGTTTTATCTGTACTGATAGGTGATTGTCTGTTAATTGTTTTTTGGTTTGTTTTACATTTTGATAGAGGAAGCCAAGTTGTTGTACTTGAAACTTACTTTTTGTGTTTCACTAAATGATTGTATTATCTGTTTTGTTTCAACTTTTTTTTACAAATTCTACTAGAGAAGGATGCTTATGTTGGACACCTTTATTTTCATTTGCTCTAATTTTGCGTTGCTTTCTACGGAGTTGTCTTTTGATAGGCATTCTTTAGGGTCTGTTGAAAAAAATAAAGAAGATATGGGTTGGGGTGGTCTGGAATGTATGTGTGCTGTGTGCATGAGTGTTTGAGTAAGATGATAAAGATGTATGTAATGGTGTGTGATTGTGCATTGGGAACTAAAACTAGTAGGGGTAGGTATTCTTGAATTTATGTGTCACCAAACTGGGGTTCAGATGACAAAAAAAAGTAAGCTAGTGGTGTGGAAAAGTACAAATAGTAAATGCAATGTATACAATTAAAACAGTTGTTTGTTCTATAATATGAAAATTGTAGTGGTTCAGTTGGCTAATTTGTGTGTCCAAAAATAGAAATTTGTGGGCCATTCTGGTTGTAAATCGCTGTTTACGACGTGGACATTTTTGGACAAAATGGTACAAAATCTCTATTTTAAGAAACCAAAATAGCTGGTATTAATGTTATAGTATATTTGATTAATAATATAAATAATTTGGTGATATTTTACTTACTTTTTTTTTTAAATTAACAGGTAACTTCTCAGTTTTTCTTTCTTCTTCGAATTCGGCTGCTTCTTTTCAGGAAACTGGTCTTCACTGCAACTGTGAAAGCTTCTAATTAGTAACTTTGTTTGTATATAGCACTGTTTTTAATTTAGATATTGATTTTTTTAATTGAAGTCCTCAGTGCCTTCTGTAAAACTATTAAACTAATTTATTTACATAAGATACACTGCATCAGTTCAGTGTATATGATATGTTCTTAATGAACAAATTGTATTGAATGACTAACTGTAGATAAAAATAAAATATCTTTACTATGTCTTGTGAAATTTATAATATATTAGTGAATACCACTATTTCTGTAAGTAAACTGTTCTAGGTAATAGCGCCTCAATGTCATGTCTAATTTAAAGTAATTAAGTAAATAAATAAATAAAAACAAAAAATATGAAATTGTATAAGTATTTTTATAAAGGTTTAAACATAGATTGTGTTTGCATGCAATTTTGTTTGAATATATGTAGTCTATATATTTCATTTAAAAATGTTAGTTTAACATGATTTGAGTGTGTGTGTTTAAAGAAAGTAAAAAGTATAAAGGTGTATAAGTGGTAGTTGATTTTAGGAAATTAAAAAAAGTACAGTAAATTCATTTAACAAGGTAAAAGTCTGTTTGAAAATGTGTTCATCTACCATAGCTCTCAAGTCACACGCTTTTGGCGGGTGTCACACGCCTTGTAAAGGGCAGACTCACCCGCCAAGCCTCCTGCACGCCCATTCATTCCAATGGGCGTCTCACTCGCTAAAAACAAAATCGGGTGATTTCACCCGCCTGTAAAACAAAAATGGTTGAGAGCTATGTCATGTACTATACCGAAAATATGCATACCTGAAGTTTGTGTTCATGCATATGGATATGCGTGGAGCTGCAAGTAGAAATCTTGAAGACTTGTACAGTATTTGTGGTAGATGCTGCTTGCCAATGATATGACACTTGTACTCAGAGAGATTCAGAGTACATTTGCAGTGCTGATCTATGATGATGCAGTTAGATGTAGAGGTCTTGAATGTGATTGGTGCATGGTCATGTGATTTTTGAGGTACATCCAATGAGGGAATGGCAGAGAGAGTGTAGTGGAAATGGTAGAAGGGCTGTTCATGTTACGATATGTCCGCGGACATGGCGGTAGTTACAGGACATCGGGAGTTACATCCGGGGATTTTTGGGTTCAGAAGTCATGCAAATGAGAATAAGCACTGAAAGGGATTGGTCAGGAAAGTTTGGTGGGTGTGTTGTGCCAGGAGAGATTTTTTGAGATACTCTTTTTGCTGAGAGAACAAAAGATAGCTATGGCTGTGTGTTTCAGAAAACAGATTGTTTGGATTTTAGGAGATTCGTGGATACATTGGTTGAAGGTGCATGCAGAAAGCTGTGGAGTAGCTGTAGATCTTGGATTCCCACATGTGGAAGTACACTGGCATGGAGTACGTGGAATGAAGTGGTTGGATTTGCTACCTCTCTGTGCTACTTTGGAGACAGAGCAACATCCAGACATAAATGTAATTCATTGTGGAGGGAACAGTTTAGGGCATGTGACTGGAATTTTTTTGCAATTTGCTATGAAAGAAGGACTGAGGAAGGTTATGGACATGTTTCCTAATTCGCAAGTGATATTTTCACGGATTGCGCAGAGACAAATGTGGCTTCGTTCTTCTTCATTTGGTCCACAAATGGAAAAAGCAAGGCGCAATGTTAATAAGGCTGTTTGTGGCTGTCTAAGAGATTTTGGCATGTCTTCTTTTCACAATGAAAATATTATGTTTTGTAGTACATACATTTTTCGCAGAGATGGAGTCCATCTTACTTATGCTGGCAATCAGATTTTTCTGAGAAATGTACAAAATGCATTGCAACCTTTTTTGGAATTACAACAACGATTTTGAAGTAGATGTTAAGCATTTACAATTTTTGACTTACAAACACCACCCAAAGGCTCTTTTCAGAGCCACCACTTCTTTCCAGAGAAAATTACAATGTTTGTGATGGAGTAGTAACCCAATTTTTTTAATGTTCGCGAACTGTTTGCGGACTTCTAAAAAATACAAAGAGCCCTGCTTCATTTATTTTCACTTCTATTTTTTAACACAGGGTAGGAAAGGGCGAGCTGAGAGAGGAAGATGTAGAGTGGGTTTTATTTGGGTAGTGAGCAGGTCTTCTCGTGCTCTGAGACGATAGTCTCAAAAGCACTCCGAAGTCGCTCCCCCCTGCAGAGTACTGTGTCACAGTACATACATACAACTGTGACCCTCGAAAGGTAAGGGTCATCAGCATTCTGTATGGCCTGTGAGGCAGCTTCAGAAAGACGCTGTCCCACAGAGGTGGGCCTTGTGGTGACAGGATCAGAAACAGAGGATGAAGTAGAGGAAATCAACCTGCTACGTTCTTCGCAAGGTACAACCCTGTGAATAGCCCCAGAGTGAAATGACCTCAGGTGTCGCTTTATAGTAGTGGTCCCAAAGCTGTAGTTACCGTGCTTCCCGCGACTGAGTATCATTTTGCACTCATTGCAGGTAACATGGTTCGCACGAGCCTTAGGACCATTCCCATGAATGGTAAATAACCGCCACACCCAAGACTCACGCCTAGTGCGGGTAGTAGGGATTTCCTCTACCTCATTCTCATCATCCTCTTCCTCCTCCGCATCCTCACTCCTGTTCCCCTCTTCAGGCCCTTGGGGAGGTGGTGGTGGTGGAGGGGGTGGTGGTGGTGGTACTGAAGCAGGTGCAGCACCAAGTGGCAGTTCAGCAGCCAAGGATGCCATGTCGATGATGGTGTAGCCTGCAGGTGGCAGCAAAAATCACTGTGTTCTGAAGAATAGCCAGAAACACAATGGGAGTAAGCTCTTGGGCGTGGTCTTTTATAGGGGTGCTTGTGCGCGGTTCGCGGACATGCGCACTGTGCGCGGACAGATCGAACACAAAAAAAGGATAGGAAAGTTTCAAAAGGTATATAGAAAGTCAAGATTGCTATGTGGGACTTGTGGCATGGTGAGATTTTATTGAAAAATATTATGGATTAACTGAAAATGTACTTTTAAATTGTTCGGGGACACGAACAGTGTCCGCATTTCAGGACACACGATGAGCGTGGGCGCGGTCATATGATCTGTTTGCGAACTAGTCTGTGAAGGAAGCGCCTGTCTGCAGGACACCAAGTGCACAGAGATTGGTTAGCGCATGCGCATTGATGTCCTACGGACACTGTTCGGGTTCTGAAGTAATTAAAAGTGCGTTACACGTGAAACGAATATTTCAGGACACCGCGTGTGTTCTTAGAACAGTTTAAACTTGGTAGCGAACACTAAGGACAGATATAGTGTTCTTCAGGACACGTGTAATTTAGTTTATGTAGGAACATTTCAAGCCACCAATTGTGTTCTTAGAACACTTTCAATTGGGTAGCGAACACTACGAACAGTTGTACTGTTGTTCAGGACACATCATTTTCGTGTATTTAGGAACATTTCAGGACAGCAATTGTGTTCTTAGGACAGTTTTAAGTTGATAGCGAACATTACGGACAGATATAGTGTTCTTTAGAACACTTTAATTTTTGTTTCTTGACGAACATTTCAGGACACCACGTGTGTTCTTAGAACAGTTTCAACTTGCTAGCGAACAGTATGAACAGGTGTGGTGTTCTTCAGGACACCTCCATTTTCGTTTATGTACGAACATTTCAGAACACTCGCACTGTCCGCGGACACTTTTATTGTTTTTTTTTAAAAAAACGGATACTGTTCACAATACAATATAAAAATTAAACTTTATTTAACATATATTAATAATTTATGACAGAGAAGGTGAGGCAGAAACAGAAACAAAAACAGGAGAATTTGGGGTTTCAACATGATTGGTATTAGGTGAGGAAGGGATGGAAATCTCATCAAAACGTTTTGGATTATGGAGAGGGTTTTGGGATAATTGACTGGGATATGGTGAGGAGGGACAAGTACATGTGGGGCAATGGTATGACGTTTTTGTTTTAAAATGATCTTCAACAAAAGTTTTCAAATTATTAAAATTGGTCAACAGTAAATCAATTTTTTCTTTTATGTTGTCAAGCGTGTTTTCCATAACAGCTTCTTCAGAGGTAGTTTCTATTTTGTTATGCTCTGTATAAAAAAAATATATATATGTTAAATGTATACAAAATAATAATATTTAAATGGTTTATATTATAAAGTGTTTACCATTAGTTTCACTATCGTGTGACATTTCTTCATGTGGGAAATTGTCCTCTAGCCATTCCAGAGTACTAGACATTTCTGTGAGAAAAAAAAAGAAAAGATAATATATTTTTTAATCTAATACAGAAAGTTTATAAATATACGAGTAACATGAAGTACACTTACTATTTCTGGTAAGATAAGTCCTATGTATTCAGTGGGTCTGGTCTTGTTCTCAGTTCTGTTGTGTCTGTGAGGTAATTATGTTGGAAGCCAATTTATGTTCTTGTGGTATATTCCATTTCAGAACATATTGTATTTAAATGAATGGTTAGTGTGTTACATATATGGGTTACATTTCTTATGTATTACTATATATAATGTGTTTATGTGCTGACGTTATGGTTCCAAGTAAAACCGAAAAACCCTTGAAATTCGCCAGTTATGGTAAGCTAAGCAACCATAACTCGCGCCACCACCGTGCTCTGCTAAGACTAACACCCAGGACATCAAAGATGACATCACAAATGTCATTGATGACATCACTGATGACATCACATGTGCATTTACCTTTCATGAAAAGTCTGTACAAGGGTTTCTTATTGTAATGTTAATTTTAAAAAAAGTGTCAATGATCATTGGAATAAATATCAAGGGCTATTTAGTCCATCCAGTATACTAAGGTGCTCATGTAGAAACATAGGCATTGGGCCTCATTAGGACCCTGGCGGAGAGGGTTTTACGCCAGCGTAGTGCATGGCGTACCTCTCCGCCATACTACGAGTTCCCGTAGCGCCATGGCGGCCTTTTCCGCCTGGTTTTACCAGGCGGAGAAAACCATGGCGCTACGGGACCTCGTTGTTAATTACGCCGCCGTACTTTACGGCGGCGTAATTAACTCCTTCCCCACTCCCATTATACCCTATGGGGCGAAAATGGGAATGGGGAAGGGCAGAATGGGGATTGGGGATTTACCGCCCCGCCAAGGTCGGAATGGGGCGGTAAATCCGCCAACCCCCATGGCGCTATCGACGGCTTTCCGCCGTGCTTCGCGGTGCATTTAGCACCGCGAAATCCGCCTGGGTCGTAATGAGGCCCATTGTGTGCAGCATACATGATGGAGGTGCAATATTCATAAGCTTGCCATGTTGAATAGAGAAATGATAAATGTTTTCTTATTAGACTTTTGCATATTGTGAAACATGTGATAAGTAGATAATAAAACACAAAGAGACAACACCACATACAAATATGAGTATATACAAGGAAATTGAAGTAGTAGCAAAAAGTGTTCATAACCTAACTGATTACCTTTATGCAGAGAAATGATTGCTCTGTTTCAAAGCTGCTACTTACCCTATATATATATATATATATCACATGATGTGCCTGGTCTCTAAGGAAAGTAGTGTGAATACAAGATATAAAAATATGAGCATATACAGTGAAAGTACAGTAATAAAAAAACAACAGGACTATCAGAAAGTGCTGACAACTCTACTGATTATTTTAATGCACAGAAAGGATTGCTGTCTTTCCAGCTTGTGTCTTCCCCTATGTATATGTTTCATATGATATGACTGGATCCTAAGGGAATTATTGTAAGAACATACTTGAAGGATAAGTCTACAAATATACTACCATTTCCACTTTTAATTCCTGACTGTTACTGAAGAAAACCATGTGGCCTAGATATGTCAGTAAAGGAAAAAAGGCGGAACCAGACATGTGATGTCATCAGTGATGTCATCAATGACATTTGTGATGTCATCTTTGATGTCCTGGGTGTTAGTCTTAGCAGAGCACGGTGGTGGCGCGAGTTATGGTTGCTTAGCTTACCATAACTGGCGAATTTCAAGGGTTTTTCGGTTTTACTTGGAACCATAACGTCCCTTTAACAAAGTTTTTTCACTGAATTTCATAGGTTTTTAGTAGCACGACTTAACCATAACGTCCCTTTAACAAAGTTTTTTTCACTGAATATATATATATATATATTTCACTAATAAAAACATTGTTAAAGGGACGTTATGGTTAAGTTGCACTAGCAAAAACCTAGGAAATTCTATGGAAAACATTGTTACAGGGACGTTATGGTTACAGGTAAAACCGAAAAAAACACTGAAATTCGCCAGTTATGGTAAGCTAAGCAACCATAACTCGCGCCACCAGTGTGCACTGCAAGGACTAACATCCATGACATCAAAGATGCCATCCCAAATTGTATTGATGACATCACAGATGACATCACATGTGTGGCTGGCCCTTTTTTGTTCACCGACATAAGTAGGCCAGGTGCTTCTCTTCACTTCTAGTCAGAAAGTAACAATTCAAAAGGTGCTGTCTTCTCATATGTTCTTGCACTACTTTCCTCAGGGTTCACTCACATCATATGATACATATACATATAGGGGAAGAAGAAAGAGTAAAACACAGAAATCATTTCTGTGCATGAAGGTAATCAGTTATGTTATGAACACGTTCTGGTAATACTGCTCCTTGTTTGCCTACTGTAATTTCCCTCTATATGGTCATATTTGTATGCATTGTGGTGTCTTTATGTTTTCTGTGCAGTAGTGCAATTATATAGTTATTAAGGCAATGGTAGCTGCCTCTTGCATGTTTCACAGTACCCAAAACTCTCAAACGAAAGCATTCATGATTTCACTATGTAACATGGGAAGATTTTCAAGATTACACATCTACGGGGCATGGTGCAGATAATGGCTACGTGTCCACATGAGTTGGTTCATGTACTGCAAGGAAGTATGTAATACAATGATGTGTATAGCAATGCATTGCTCAATGAACTACTTATCTTATGATAGTTCTTGCAATGATCTTTGATAGTTGTCTGCCACCATTACAATAACATTCCCTTGTGGGGGCTTTCCATGAAAACTAAATGTACATGTGATGTCATCATTGATGTCATGAAAGCGATTTGTTATAGCATCTTCAATGTCATGGGTGTTATCCTTGCAGTGCACACTGATGGTACAAGTTATGGTTGCTTAGCTTAACATAACTGGGGAATTTCAGAGGGTTTTCAGTTTTAACTGTAACCATAACGTCAATGTAACAACGTTTTTCCAAAGAATTTCATAGGTTTTAGCTAGTACAACATAAACATGACGTCCCTTTAACAATATTTTTGTTAGTGAATTTCATAGGTTTTTAGTAGGGCACTGTAACCACAACATTGCTTTAGCATAGTGTTTTCTGTAAAGATGATAGCTGTTTGGAACTGCAACAGAACCATAATGTCCCGATAACAACGGTTTGTTACTGATTCCTTGGCAGTTGTAGTATCCTGGATGTAATGTGTTGTAATGTGCATCTGAGGTGAGGTGGTGACATCACTGTTACATGGAAGTTGTGATGTCAGATTGAGTGGCCAGCACGTAATGCACCAACTAACCAAACTCCACTGGCGACATTATGACATTATGGAATATATGCTTCATTGTATGTGTGAGTGCAGGAGCCTTGTGGAATGCTCATGTGGAGCTTGGAGTGTTGGGGCACCTGGGAGTTCCACAACAGACTGTTGGGGACTTGGAGCTGGGCAGGGAACCAGGGTGGAGGCATCAGATCTTCTCTCCTACTTCTTACCTGTACTATGTAACAAAGAGACAATAAAGCATGTTCCTGTTTCTACTCACCTGGATCAGCCTGGTTCCTGCTCCTTGTACATCACTAGCCCAGGGTGCATCTTACAGGAGGTAAGATACATCAATACCCTCATGATTAACATGTGAAAAGGCCAAATTGTCTGGTATGTGTATCCATTTGCGCTACCCCTTCCTTTTCCGAATAGTGTTGGTGTAGCTTAGCAATTACAGATGTACATGGTAAATGTTGATGAGTGTTTGAGCAGTTTCTCTTTTTGTGTTAAATTTGCATGGTGAATCTGTGCCGCACAGTACTGGCCGAGATGAGTACAGATGAGCAATATGGACGTTACCTAGGGACACTGCACCTGGTCGGTGTATGTGCAATCACACTGCAAGTATCCGTAGGACTCCATTAGTGGCCGCATGTCTGCCTCTTCTAACGTACTTTTAAGTAGTTGTGGAAGTGCACGTATACCCATTCCACACCTATACCTATGCATAAGTGATGCACTGTGTGCTGGTAACACCACCCCTGTCGCCAGTCCTACGGATTCATACAGTAGGCTACCGCATTTCAAGTACTCCTGCCGACTATGTGGGTGGCTGTGCAAACCTACCAATTTGTGGCTAAAGCACACCTGACTGTACGACACACACTGGTAAACAAGGAACAGCAACCTGCAGTGTAACGTGGGTGTATTAAATGTTGCATTCATATTAATGATGTGCTGCTTGCCTTTCCATGACCCGTGAAACAGACACATTGCGTCTGGTTTGAGCAGTGTGACGAACGGTGTCAAGAGGTTGCCTGCGGGTTGTACAGTTGAAGAATAGATGCAACTGCAGTTGGGAACGTTTGTAGTGAGTCTGCAAAATGACAAACCTGCTGCGACTTGGTCACACACATACCAGTCCATGTAAAGGCAAGTAAGCAAACAGTACAATATGCAGAGCGCAAGCAATCTTAGTGGTGGTTAGAAAAGTACTGTAGCTGCATTGGCCGCACAGAATAAATGGCTTCCTGCTCCACGTAAGGAAGCAGTGTTTCGCATTGTTGTAAACATTCTTGCATTCCACAATGTATGCATCTCCAGACTAATGGCATAGCATGAAGTGTTTGTACTGCTTGTGACGAAAACTGAAATGAAAGCACAAGAGAGCAGTGGGCAGTCTACCATCCTTCCAACATATACGTGGGGTAATTTCATGTACAGCATTTGCCACATCTACTGCATGCAACAAGAGGGGCACTCCTGTAGGGTAGCAGAGCTCTAAATCATCCTTGCAGACCACATGCCGCGCTACAGACCCTGGTCCGGCAAAGGACATTGTATTGTGCATGTACTGCAACGCGCTACTCTACAGAGGGAAAGTACTTTGAAGTGCATGGGAGGGGTCCTTCCGGGAGCATGACAATGGGCCTCATTACAAGTATGGCGGTAAGGCAACGACGGTGCCAGTATCGCTACCGGCAACATTGCTACTGCACCGCCATACTAGGAGTTCTGCTTGTGGGTGCCCTTGCAGTCACCAGGTCTGACCTGGTGGCTGTACCGGCACCTGTGAGCAGACATGATGGTAGTACTGGTACCGTTATTAACGGTACCCGTGCTACCACCTTCCCCATTCCCATTAAGCCCTATGGAGCCGAATGGTGATGGGGAGTCCCTTTTGACTGGCACCCGCGAATAGGCAATTACTGAGTCTGCCAAACTTGGCATGACCTGGTAATTGCCCATTTGCGGGTGCCAGAAAATAATGAAAACCGGCGGCCTCGTAATGAGGCCCAATGACTGGCGCCTATGTAGGTGAGGGCCACCCATTAATTCCGTCTCTCAGCAGGTCCCCTATAATATCCATGCTGTGCTGCCCTTCTATACTGGGCCTTTCCTGGCGTTCCTTCAGTGGCATGTGCCAGAAGACCATAATAAATGGAAATAAACTGGGAAAGGAAAAAGGGAAACAAGGAAAGCACCTTTTAGAGATGAACAATGGAATTGCCAATGAATGGATGCAGGTCAGGAGGCGTTGCACTGTGCAAAACACTGTAGTTCAAGCAGTTAGAAAAGGGGTCGCTTTAGAAAGGGGTTTCTTTACTTGTTGCAGAGTGTTTTCAAGAGTCTCAGTGCGCAACACTTACTACACATTTGTTTCAGTACTTTCAAGAAGGGCACAATTTGGATGGGGTGTGCAGAAATCGGGATGGCAGGCATAGTAAGATGAATGTTATAGGCGGGGGAAAACTGTTCGTGCTGTGAAACGTCATATTCCCATGTGTGAAGTACGCCATTGGCACATGTCGTACAAAGGCACAAATACACTTCTTCGCAATGTACCTCGGTTTCTCCATTTGCGGACAAATAGAAAACGACGTAGCCACATTGGTGTCTGCATAGTGCAATAGAAATGTATGCAATAGATCGGAAACAAACGGATGCACTGGGCAAGTGCCTACTTCATCGCAAACGGCACTGAAACTCGTGTAACATGCTGTGCAATTTTCCCTCCACAATGAACAACAATAATATCGACATGATTGCGTGTCACCAAAGTGTCACACAGACAAACCAAAATCAGTATCTTCATTGTAGGGACTGCATAGCACTACACATCCACATGACAGATTCTGAAATGAGCAGCCACTGCACAGTGTTTTCCGTTCACTTTCAGCCAAAGAATTTTGAACTCCCCTAAAACCTGCACGCTGTGGCTCGTGAAACACACAGCCATAATCGCATCCTCTGCATTTCTGTCGACAAATACACTGTGTACCACAGTCTGTGCGTACACACCACACCCACAAACCTTATTGACCAATCCCGTAGCCTGTACAGGCCTATTTGATTGGGCTTCATCTGCAAAAGGGGTGTATCTAACACTTGTCACCCTGCAACTATCAGGATATTCGCTGACTTTTTGTGCTGTGCATGCGCGGAAGTGGGGGAATAACTTTCAACCAGGGTAGGGAACATCCTTAGTTTTGGCGGCTCGTAAAAGAGCCTTTCTTTGATTTGTTTGTTTTTTTGAAGGTGCTTCCATGGAAACACCTTTTTTGTGTTTTTTATAAGTATTTCTGTGTTTTGAACGTCGGCTCACATTCTCACACTAGGGTCTTCACTGCATCCTGTAGATTGTGAAAGAAAATGTCATTGCCACTGGTCGTCAAAGACATGCCATTTCCTTTGAAAAGGTGTATAAATCGAGAACAAACGTTGTCATTCTCACAGGAGAACATCCCAGCAGTCACACATGCTTCTGTCGATGAAACCCCTTCCAACCTCTGGCTGGCGACAGGAATCATTGGAATATTTCCACACTATTCTCAGAGGTATACATAAGAAAAGCACCTTTGCAGTGGGAAAAATGTGTTGTACTGCTTTCATCATCTTCTTCTGTTGACGGTACGCAAAGGAACAAGGTATGGAACCCAAAAAGAAGGCTCCAAAGTGCATGACCTCAACATGTACAGGTCCGGAAGTGGCCTTGCGTACACATTCTACAAGCACTCTGCCGAAACAGCACACTTCTACACTGCGCTACAAAGCCCACACTCCCTCCCAACTGAAATTGCCAAAAAAGCCTTCTTGGAGGGCATACACGGCCAAATCTTCCACATAGGCATCACCTACGATGAGAACTGTGCGTTCTGCCATGTTTGGCAGCCGCACTACACAAAGTAATGGAAGAAATGATTGCCACCCTTTCCTGTGATGTACACCCTGAGCACCTGATTGGCCAAAGGCCATATTCCCATTTCTATTGGCCAGCAGGGTGAGAAGTGCAGAATGTGGCACGTGCCTTTCCCCAGGTTCCACAAGGTTGTATTGTTTGTTTGTTTGTTTGTTTATTTATTGTGCACACCGGACCCAGAGGTATCAGGGCGCAGGTGAAAAGAGAACTTACAGCTTAGATACAGATGTTACAGAGCAAAGGTAAAAACAAATTTCCTTGGCGTTACAGGATGTGGGTAAAACAGCAAAGTACATGTATAGCGTGCAAGTGCAGACAACATGTCATAATTAACAGATATTTACATGTTAGGAGATCTATATCAAAATACATTACATGCAGGCAAGTGCTAGATTAGTGCAGTAGGGTAGTGTGGGTTACATATTTTTCTTTATGAGCCATTTAATTGTGTTATTTCTGAATTTGAGAAACGTTTGGTGGGATCTGAGTGTGTGTGGTAAGGAGTTCCACAATTGTGCTGCCCTAACTGGGAAACTGGACCCTCCAATGGTGGACAGTTTAAATCTTGGCACTTGAAGACAGTTGGGGTTGGCTATTCTTGGCGGTCTGATTGAGTTTTTTCTGATAAATCACTCTCTTAGGTAGCAAGGTGCTTTGTTATTTAGGCATTTGTGGAAGAGGGAAGCCGATATGAGATTGATATTTTCTTGGGTGGAGAGCCATTTGTGTTTCCTTCTTATTTCAGAGATGTGTACTCAGGGATGCTTAAGACGGCCCTAAGAGCATTATTCTGGAGCACTTGAATTCTGTTGATGGTTTGGTTGTTTGCCCCTACATAGCGAGCATTACAATAATCAAGTTTTGATAGGATGAGGGCTCTAGATAGGATTAAGCAGCTGCAAACTGACAGGAATTGTTTTCCGGCTCATATTAATTTACATATGTAGGCCGTAGAGGAAGCCAGTGAATTTCCCTGCTTGGTAAGGGATAAGGTTGAGTCGAGGTAAAAACCTAAGGTTTTACTTCTCTGGCGACCTTGATAGTATTCCCATCAATAATCAATGCTGAGTAAGGTTGAGTTTTGAGATGCGAGCTGCGGTGCCCAGAATGATGAGCTCTATTTTGTCATCGTTCAGACATAGGCCATGGTTTGCCATCCATGCCTGAACGATGCTATAGACTCTGTTCACCATAGCCAGATCTTCCCCATAATCCCCAGTAAGTGGTAGGAGAATCTGGGTATCGTCTGCGTAGTTGGTATATGTGATACCCAGATTGTCAAGATTGTCAAAGAGTGGCTTGGTGAAGATATTGTAGAGTGTTGGTGAGACGCATGATCCCTGGGGCGCTCCACAACTAATGGCTATCGGGTGTGCTGCGGCCAATGGGGAGAAGACCTTCATAGTCCTGTCACTAAGGAAAGACTGTATCCAGACTATAGCTTCCTTTGAGAAGTGGGCCGCTGAGTCCAGGTGACTACACAGGACTTTATGGTCCACCAATTCAACGGCAGCTGATAGGTCTAGTAGGAGGAGAAGTGCTAATTTTCCCTCATCTCTTAGTGCATCTATTTGGGCCTTTAAATCGATAAGGGCTGTCTCTGTGCCATGTTGTGGGCGGAAACCAGATTGGCGAGTGCCTAAGAGTAGGTTCACCTCAAGGAAGTTTTGAATTTGGGTGTATGCTACCTTATCTATGTTTTTTAGTAGAAATGGCACTGTGGTGATGGGCCTGTAGTTAGTGGGTATGTTGGGGTCCAATGTTTGTTTTTAAAGAAGAGGGAGTACCCAGGATTCCTTTAGATTGTGCGGGATGGTGGCAGTAGTGAAGGAGGCGTTGATAAGTTTGGTGATGAAAGGGGCTAGATCTCTAGCAGTGTCCTTGATCAGTTGTGCTGGGCATTGGTCACCTTTGCAATGGATGGTTTAAGTGTAAGGATCATTTTCTCTACTTCAATAACTGAGACTTTAGAGAAGTTAAATTGGGTATGTTCTTTGGGTTTAAACTTCAGTGTTTTGTTCGGGGGAGTTTGAGTTTGAGCTGAGAGTAAAGCTTTCTTTAGAGCTATTTTGTTTTGGAGATTGGCCACTTTGTTAGTTAGTGCTAACTGGATGCAGTACACCAAGTTTTATCTCTTATAGAGTCATCCTGTACTGCAATTGGGGTTTGCAATTCTTTTAGAATAGAGAAGAGCTCCTTCATGCTAGAGTTAGCTTGTGTAATCCTGTTGTTATATGTTTCTTGTTTAGCCATGATGATATCCTTTTTGTATTGCGTTGAGATACTTATTAGATTGGTTTTATTTTCTATAGTTGGATGCAGCTTCCATGCCGTTTCACAATTTCTTTTCTGTAATCTTAGGTTTTTTAGGTGGGGTGTAAACCAAGAGTCGAGATGCTTTTTGGGTTTGCTCTTCCTAGGTTTTAGTGGAGCAATGCTTTCAATAGCGGTATTCATAGCATTATTATATTCTTCCACTAGTAAGCTTGGGTCTGTATGGTCTGGTAGGGAGTTGAGATTGGGTAGGATATAGGGTAAGATGTCAGCTGTGATATTTTTCTTGTTTCTGGTTAAAGTGTGTATGGCGGGAGGAGGTATTGGTGCAGCAGGTCTTTTAGTATTGAGAGTAAAGGAGATTAGGTAATGGTCAGTCCATATTTGTGAGATGCAACAATCAAATAGTGGACAACATAGGGCTAGGTGCAACAATCAAATGGTGGGCAGCATAAGGCTAGATGCATCAATCAAATAATGGACAACATAGGTTTAGGTGTAACAATCAAATGGTGGGCAGCATAAGGCTAGATGCAACAATGAAATGGTGGGCAGCATGAGGGCTGAGTGCAGCAGTCAGATGGGGGGCCACCTAGGGATATGCCAAAGGCAGTAGGCAATTTCAAGGGACATAGGAGGGACAGTCGGTAGATGAGTTTAGTTTGAAACAATGAGCAGTTAATATAGTTTACATGAACAATGGATCAGCAAGCATAGGTAGAAAGCATAGATAATCAAAACTCTTTTTGGGCAGAATGGGGGGAGGCTAGCTCCGATGTTATGAGAGTGGGTAGTGGGTAACAATAGTAGGTTATGTTACAGGTTACTGTTGTACTTACATCACTTACCTGTGTTAGATGCATGTCCATGGTGTAAAGTTCGGATAAAAAGAGGTGCCTCGTGTCAGTCAGTGGCAAACAGTGGCAAACAGGGCTGCTTGGCCTTATAGTGGCCTTAACGTGGCCGCCGGCTATTCAGCCTGCCAGCGGAAGTGTTTGTTTAAATGGGACAACAAACACACGTTGCTAGGCAACAAGGCCAAGGCAGATCCTCGTTTTCAGGCCGCATCGCGCCCGACATTTTGTTTTCTGAAATGTCGGCGCACACGGACCGGAGGCCGAGAACAGGCAGAATTAGTATAATGTGCACAGAAAAGTGCAGGGTGGAGCCCAGGAAGGGCGCAGGGTGAAGATCCTGCTGGATTCCCTCTCCGGATGGGGTGCTCGTCCAGGTGGGCACACAGAAGAGTCCCACGATGCAGAAGGGCAGCTGGGCTCCTGGCTGGGCCTCGGTGTCTGGTGGGGGCTCCTGCCCACTCCACAGATGGGGGCACTGGGTTGTGACACAGTAAAGATGATTGAGTCCTTCATCCCATTGGCGTGCTTTCCTTTGATGCACACCCTGAGCACCTGATAGGACAATTCCTACAGTCCCATTTCCAAAGGCCAAGTACGATGAGGGCTGGGCCCGAGTGAAGGAGGAGTCCTTCTTCCTATTGCTGAACACCCTAAGCACCTGATTGGACAATCCCCACAGTCCCATTTCCATGACTGCCATTCGCAATATCCCCGAATGTGGCTTTCGTGCTGTGTGCGGGCGTGTGGGGAAAAACTTGCAACCAGGGTAGGGGTTGTACATGGTAACGGGCGGCTCTTCGTAGAGCCTTTTTTTAAGAAGCTCTCATTAGTACAGTAAACTCTTCACTGCATCGTTTAGACGGGCAAACAAAACTGCATTGCCAATGGGTGACAACAAAATGCAATTTTCTTGGATAAACTCAGCATTTCCACAACTAATGAGGTCATTGTTGCGGACAAAAAAGTATGCATGCTTCTGTTGATGAGACACGTTCCTGCGACTGGCTCAGAACAACATCCATGAGCAGTGGCCCTTACTCTTCATGGTATTATGGATGAGAAAAGCACCTTGGCGGTGTGAAAAAAGCATCTTCATGACAACCAAAAATCTCCTCAGTCTGCGGAACAAATCTAAGCAAACCAGGTAACCCATATACATGCCTCCGTAGTGGATGATGATAACATCTTCTGCTTGAAAAGTGGCTAGGTCTTCGCAAAGTGCATGCATATCGTCGAAATTGCACTCATACACAGCGTTCCACAATGCGTCCACTCCTTCCAAACCTAATTGCAGTCAATGTGTCTTTCAAGGGCATAGTTGTGCAGATCTATGACAACGGGATCACCTACAGTCAACACAATGTGTTTCGCCCTGTAAGCCACCCTCAGTACGCAGAGTATAATATACAGCAGTTTCACCGCCCCTTCCTGTTAACCACACCCTCAGTACCTGATTGGCTAATCCCTACAGTGCCATGTCAATTGGGCAACATGGTGCAAATGGCAGATTCTGGCACGTGCGCCTCCCAAAGAACTGTGAGGGCTGCACCCCTGTAATTCTGACGCATTCCTTCTTCGCTTCTCTGCAGCACTATCTCATTGGGTTACGCGTAAATAGGCAGACACGCATCCACCAATCGCATAGAAGCCGCCATCATCCAACACTGTCACTCCTGTACAACACTTCAAATGTACGTTACACATTTATAGTACGAGTGTCATATCATTCCAAAGCACATCCACTACAAAGTTCAGAAAAAGTATGCACGATTTCTCCATCCACAGACATCCGCATGGCCACCCAGGATGTGGCACGTGTAATCCTGAAAGAACCACAGAATCTGTTACCTTTTCGTGATAGTGAGGGGGGCTGGTTGTGTTGGGTGTTGGGGGGCTGCAGTGTAAGAAATATCAAGCTTAGTAGGAGATTGGTTCTTCCATCGTAGATGTATGAAGGTTTTTTTTTTTACGTGCATGCAAGCAACTTTGTTTTTTCTGTGTATATGCGTTTCTGTTTGCCTCTCCTCACATTGTTCCCACATTCTTGTCAATGCTTCTTGCACAGTGTAAAAGAAAACGGCATTGCCAATGGTGCGCAAAGAAATGCCATTTCTACGGAACCACTGCATATTTTGCGACCTCATGATCTCATAGTGGGTGGAGAACATGCCAGCAGTCTGCATAAATTCACGCATAATTTTGTTTACTACACACCTTCCGACCTCTGGCTGGGACAAATTACGTCATGAGCCCAAGTTATGCATGAGAAAACGACCTTGGCAGTAGGAAATATCTGTATCACTGCGTTCAGCAACCTCTTCAGGTGATGGATTAAATGTCCACATGACATGTAACCCATATGTAAACTTCCATAGTGCACCACGACAAAGTCAACGTTCGTGACGGATGCCACATATCTGCAAAATCGAACCATCCCGCCGAAACTGCAGTCACCCTGACAGCCTGTAAGGATATTTGGCGTGTTACAGCACAGAGTACAGCACTACTGCACAGGTAGCATTTTTTTATGCAGCACCACTACATGGGGGTGGTGCATTGCTATATGTGTTGCCAGAGTAACATGGACATATAAGTAAAGACAGGCTATTCAGTCAAAAACGATTTTTACATATAAGATGCAAATCCATTTTTACAGTTAAAAGCACACATCTGCACATTCAAAATGCACACTATTTTTCACCTGAAATGCCTTTGTTGCAAGAGACACATTTGAAAATTAATAACTAACCTTATTAACAACTAACCTGACTAATAAAACTTCATTTAACATAACCCACTAATAAAAATGTGTCTCCACTGCAGAATTAGGCCTACTCTGAAAGTGAACTTTTAAACGCACATTCATTTTTTTCTCTGCTGCTCTGTCCACATAACTACAGGAAGCAAAGAGCTCGAAGGAGCAGGAAATCAGTTTGTTACAATTGCCACTGTAGAAGTGAGCCATTGTGTAGTGAGGGAGGAGATGACATGATTGATTCTGATTGGAGCAGCGTCATAGCAAGTATCATGCTAGAGGCTGTGATTAGAACTTTGCTGGAGAAGCTTGAGAAGAGGGGGAGGACAGTCAACATCTTGCAGAGCTGGGAGAAGGATCGCTTTCCTGGCTGGGGCATTCCTGCTGCAAAAGCTGAGAGCTCCAGGCAATAACCCCGGTTTGAGAACGGCAGATGCTTGTTTTCACTGGGGTTGATCTTCAAGGGAGCCTAATTCAGAAAGAGAATAGCCGGAGAAAACTCATGCTGAACAGATAAGGTAATTACAGAAGTGAGTGGGAGCTGTGCGAAAGTGCGCGAAGCTGTTCAGTCAGTGTATTAGAGGGAGTCTCAGTCTCTTATCAGCATATTTAATGTTACCAATTGAATATATTATCGCAGCTCTCTGTTCATTTTATCACAAATAATGTTGTACCATTTTATTTATTTCTGTAAAAAAAGTTAAACTGTGTTTAAATGAAATTTCTATAATACAAAAATATTTGAAAACAGATAGCTAGTGTGTATTATTTTTCTCTTTCATTTTGCATGGGGAAAGGTTTAAACGTGGGTAGATTTTTAAACAGTGCAATTGTCATTTTAAAGCAGATGTGTGCATGATTCTATTCAGTATGGACAGTTGTGAGTGACTGTTTGTAGCATAGCCTGTTGGAGGTACATGAGTCAACGGGAAGAGAGACTCTCTGGACATAGTTACCTACCGTATATGAGGTAGCGGAAATTACCACAAAAATACCACAATTGCCCATGGTGGCACACAACACTAACACTGAAAATGTGGTATCCCTAAAATGTAGGCCTGAGGTCTCTCTAGTGATCAAGAACAATCTAGATAAAAAACAAGGGATGTTGGATATTGGGGCCACAAATAAACCAACCACTATACCAACCAACCACGCAAACTACCGCGCATACCATCTAAATAGGTCTGAATTCTGAAATAATGCAATGTATTATTGTCATGTGTGACCCAATATGAATACAGAGAGTGATTATTGCTAAAGGTATTTTGGCGGTAAGAAAATACTGCAAAGCCCCAAATATCCACAAAATACCCAACAAGCCCCAGAAAGCATCCACACCTTACAACCCAAAATTACCAGCAATGCCATTTTCCACACAACACATGTACACATGGCGCACAAAGGTATCACTGACAATAAGCACTGTGCGTCTCTCCATCTCCACCAACCTCATGACACAGTATTGAGATGAAATGGCACTGCCCCTTCCGGTCAACCACACCCTAAACTCCTAATTGCCTATTCCCCACAATTCCATTTTCATGTCCACCATGATCATAATGTCAGAATGTGGATTGTGCGCTTTCCCATCTACCCTGAGGGGCACGGCCCAGTAAAGCACATCCAGTACTTCTTCCCTTTGCACAGGCATTTTTGCAACACTCCTCCATTGGGTACTGTCAAATTTTCGAACACGCATGCAGCAATCACATACAAAACTTCTGCATTGCACACTATCACTTTTGTATACCACTCCATATTTACCGTTAAATACACTTAGTACACGTTCCGTTTGATTCTAAAGCTCCTCCACCAGAAACTTCTGCTAAAGAATGCCCAATTGCAGCATTCACAAAGATCCTTAGGCACACCCAGCACACCTTTGGCCATGCACAAAACAGTGCAGCGTTTTCCACACCCACCACAATACTAGGGATCCATGGAAGCAACCATGAGGGCACCTAACATAATGCACACACTTACCATACGTAGCGGCACTTCTACCCAACTCCCCCACACCATAAAACACCCATTCATGAAAATGTGTCACAATTAGCAGCATCCACAAACATACCACTGCCTGCACCACCCCTACCCACTACCATTCACATAGTATTGTGTCGCTGGCAACCTATGCACAACGGCTTCACAACATTGGGCCTACTTCAATAAATCTGCACATAGCAGAGTAACCAAGAACACATTAGCTGCACTTCAACCAGACCCTCTTCCATATTCACATTACATAAAGACTGCACACTGTGGCCACACTACACAACTTCTCAGTGCACCTTATCCTACCGTACACCAAATACTGTTGCATGTTGCAACTATCACCACAACCATGGAACGCACAATACACACTTTGCAACTCACTTGTGCTGCTGTAGCACATCTACGATGTGCTCCACATCCAATCCCCAAAGATCACCACCCTGTGCCTGATGCACTATCATACCTGCATTGCTGCAGTGGGTGTGCTCCTTGCACACATTCCCTGCACCATAATGCAACCATGCATGTCAGCATGTCACCAACCACCACTATGCACATACGGACCACTGGCACCAGTACTCCTACCCAACCTCCACACTGCAATGGATATGCACAGTGTTAAATGCAACAGTTACCTTAATGTACAAACATTACACTGTCTCAGGCACCGCTACGCCCTTTCATTCACATACTATTTTCTTACCCACTTCTACTCAAAAAGTATTGTGTCACTGTTGACCTAACCACAAAATGGTCACAACATTGCCCATACTCCAAGCAATCTGGAGGCAAAACACACTATCCAAGCACAAATAAGCTGCCCTGTAACCATACCTGCTACCATACTAACACTATGCAAACATTGCACCCAGTTCCCACACTGCGTGACTTTTCACTGCTGCATCTCCGACCGCACATGAAAAACTTTACCACGTTCTAACAGTCACCTGACCTGCGAAACCAAACATACACGCATAGCTACTCACTTCTGCTTCGCTATTGCATTTAAAATATGCTGCACACCCATTCTGTACAAGTCACCACCCTCTAACTGATGCAGAGTCAAACATGCATTACTGCCATGGGTGTGCTCAAGCCCTAGGCTCTTGAGTGCATGGCCTACGGGCTTCTGCCATGCATCCAATAGTCTAGGCCTTGTACACACCCACTGCAATGTAATGCCACCATGTCACCAACTACGACAATCCACATACACAGCACTGCCACCAGCACTCCTATCCAACCTGCGCACCGCCATGGAGCTATGTAGGAAAACATTGCAACAGTTACCATAATGTACAAATAAAACACTGTCTCTTGCACCCCTGTGCACTTTCATTCACATACTACTGCCGTAGCCACTTCCATTCACAAAGTATTGTGTCACTGCCAACCTACCCACATACTGTTTGCAACATTGCCCCTACTGCAACCAATGTGCATACACCACACTATGCAAGCACCACCCTCTACTGAATGCAGAGTCAGACATGCATTGCTGCTGTGGGTGTGCTCAAGCCCTAGGCTCTTGAGTGCATGTCCTACGGTCTACGGCCTTCTGCCATGCACCCAATGGTCTAATCCTTCAACAGTATCACAGCAACCTCATGCATCCATGCATGCCACCATGTGCCCAACTACCATTATCCATCCGCAGAGCACAGCCACCCGCCCTCCCACCCAACCTATGTCATGTGCAATCCACTCCCCTTCTGGAAATCACCTGCCACCACTCACCACTGAAAAACAGTCACCGCAAACAAGTCACGGCAGAAGCTATCGGGCCATTACGACAGCTGCCTCCAATCACCACACAAAGTAATCGCCTGTCTAGGTACCCGCAAATTGGTGCAAAACGCACGAATACTGCAGACACTCCTGGTCCCGTCTTTTCTGGTTCCATACTCGCGTCGCCTTCCAGGATTTCCTGCCCTTCTATTCTGCTGATCTTGCTCACTTCGATTGCCTTTCTCACTTTGCTTTTCGGTGCTCTCATCCTCCACCTTTTATCTCAGTGGGGAAAGGTAACATGATTCAGGCATGTGTCATCATGGTTAATTGCCGGACTCTGCCTGACCCTGTTATTGGGACATGTCAAACAGGCTGGTTGTATTTGAGTCTGTCTTTCTCTGAAGCTCTTTGTCTATGCAGCAGAGTGTGTATAGGAAAGGGGTGAGGGATAAGGTTCCTGGATAGTATATAGAATGAGGGCGTTCTACAGGGACATGGGTTTAGGGATACTGCGTCTCTCCTCCGGGTGCCCCACTCCTACTCCCCAGGGACCCCCATCCAGGTGATCCTCCCGGACTGGTCCATCCCCAGAGTCTGGATCCAGTAGCGATGGCCGTGCCCTGCCAACCTGGATGAAAGATCCCAAAGGAATAGTCAGTGAGACACACTTTGGTTTCTCACATGCACTTCCCCTATGAGATGTGACAGTTTCTATTTCACAGGGGAACCATGAAAGGAAATACACGTTTCTTTGTTCCTTTCCATTTCGATGTTCTACGGTGAAACAATAAAGTTGAAGGTCTAGAAACCATTGCATAATTCTAATATTTGAGTCTTTTCTCTGGCTGACCTAGACCAGCTGAGAATGATGATCAGTCTGAATTTCCTACACAGTAAATAGTAGCAAAGATGTATAATGGCCCATTTGAAAGCAAGGGCTGCCAGTTCTATCACTAAATATTTGTTTTTTTCTCTTGGGAATAATTTCCTACCGGCAAATAGGATGCAATCTACAAACCACCGCTAACTTAGGATAACACAGCTCCTAAACCTATCAAGGAGGCATCAGTTTGTAGGATACATTCTTGGAGAAATTGGCTACTTTTAAGATAGGGGCTTGACACAGAGCCTGTTTTAAGTTGGTATAACAAAAGTCATTGACATCAGTCTAACAGACCTTTTGCGGTTAAGCATTCTTCAGTTTGTCGGTTAATGGGTTCATCTTATCTGAACATTTTGGAATTAATTTTTGATAATACCCGATGAGGTCTATAAAGCTCTGAGATATCTCTTGGTTTTTGGGGTAGGAGCATCTAAGACTGTTTTACATTTTTTGCGTTGTGGTTGGACACAGCCATTACCCACAAATAATCCTAGATTTTGTAATGCTGACTGGGCGAGTGAGCATTTTTTTGGGTTGACTGTAAGCCATGCCTATTGGAGGGCCCTCCTGATTGTATAGAGATGCAAAAGATGTTCTTCCCAGATTTGGCTATAGATGATGATATCGTCGATATAACCTCATAAAAATGGAAGTATGGTTTCAGTATAGTATCCATGAGTCTTTGAAATGTCGCTGGAGCCCCATGGAGTCCAAATGGTAGAACTTTAAAATTGAACAATCCAATGTGGGTAGAGAAAGTGTTTTTTTCTTTGTCAGATCCATGCAATCGAGTCAAGTCTTTGTGAAAAGGTATCCACTTAGAAAACCCTATCAGATGTATTCCAGAAGAGATGACAATCTCTTGGAGGAGATCCCCGAAGGAAAATGAAAAAGAGAGAAAGAGAAGTTGGTGACATCACAAGAAACGAGCGCGATGTACAGAGAATACTTGCTGAAGAAAAGAATGCATGGATCTTATAGAAACTGATGACAAGGTAAATAATCAAGTTAACTTTCATGTGAAAAACGAAGATTGCACTTATGAAGAGCACTGTAGAAAATGTAAATCGTTCGATTACTGTACCAATGCATCAACTTAAGTAGATCAAGTAATCTTAGAAGCTTGCTATAACTAGTGAATAGACTGCAGGCGAAGCTGCCATTATATAGAAGATGGACATCAATGTCACAATTTTGGTGAGTTCAAACCATGAAGAGAAGGGCTGAAAGTTGTGTCACAGCCGAGAATTATCTGGGAGCACGGAAGAAACGAGAAGGGCTGTCTGGCCTGGTGTCAAGACTGAAGGCAGCCATGAACTGCTTATCTATTCTTGAAGGCAGAGAATGTGAGAAGCTGAATCATCCCTTGTTAAGGTGCAAGGAAAGAACACCATGAGTGCCAAGTTTTATTAATTCTAGACAATTAAATGCTGGGAAAATGTGCCGGATTGTTGTCTCCTGTCCGTGAGCCCAGGCAGGGAATAGAGTCTGGCATGCAGTTCTAGAACTATGAAAAGCATGTGCTCATACTCCCTTAAATTCCCAGAGACGAGAATACATTGCAAGGCCAAGTTCAAAGACAACCTGCATGGCAGAAGGCATGGGTGATGAGAGATGTTGGGCTAATTGGGTGGGGCGGTACAGTCCAGCCCACCAACTGACACCTGCTGCTAAGTGAACTGAATGTTCCAGAAGGGCACGAGCCTGCCAACCAATTGTAAAGGGCCATATAACAAGGTTTGAGAGCCAATGAGGTACCGTATTTCTAATAACTTTTGAAGATGACTTGCAGTAACGGCGGGCTTGAGTTGTCCACCTGACTGTAGAGACCCAATTACAACCTGACCCCTTATAGAAAGTATGCTTAGATGTTTCCCTTGAGCCAGCTACAATCCCCCGTAAGGATTTTCTTATTAGTTGCTGAGTATGATGTCACGTATGACTTGTTTTTAATATAAAAGTGTTGGTTTTAACGAAATGTGTTGAGAGAATGTTGTGCGGCATCCGTTGATGTCTGTTGTTATTATTGGTGAACAGAGTTATCCTGTTTTCCATTAAAGTGCATGACATGCTACCTAACAAAGGCCCTAATCTCAAGTAATTCAAAGGGAGAGAGCCCTGTAGATGCTCAGGCTTTTTTCCCCAAAGCGAACATGTCCCAGGGTATCATTTGGTCCCAATCCTTTCCACCTTCTTGTACTAATTTTTTCATTATCATTTTAAGGGTTTTATTAAATATTTCTACTAACTCGTCAGTCTGGGGATGGTAGACTGAGGTTCTTATTGTGGTAATGTGCAACAACTCTTTTCCTTCTCCCATTAACTTGCTCATGAAATTGGATCCTTGATCAGTCAGGATCTGTTTGGGCAAACTCACTCGGGAAAAGAATGGAACTGTTTCTCATCAGGAACGTCTCAGTGTATCGAGTGATGTAATCCATTATTACAAGAATATATTTATTTCCAAGTTTGCAGGTTTCCACTTGGCCCACAATATGGTTCCCAATTCGGGAGAAGGATATTTCTATTATGGGTAAAGGATTCAAAGGGGCAGGAAGGGGAAAATGGGCACTGGTCTATTGGCAAAGTTGGCAGGCTGAGATATATATTTTTCACATCTGCATAAATGCCTGGCCAGTAGACTCTCCCACCAAAATGAGCTTGGGTTTTGGCCTGCCCTGCATGTCCCCCATTCAGATGGGAGTGGGCAATTTCCAGTACAATTTTCTTGTGACTCCTAGGTATCACCAACTGGGTTCAGACCAGACCATCCATAGTGGTGCCTCCTCTATATAACAGTCCCTGCATTAGGAAGAAGAAAGGGCTACCTTTCCCCATCCTTCTTCTTCGGGTAGGGCCTGTAGGAAAGCTTGGGCGAGCATGGGATTGTTTTGATGGGTGAATGCTAAATCTGGGAGGAGGGTGGTCTCATCACCCCTGAGATTTTGGATCTCTGAGGTTTTATGTACTTCTCAAAAGCCCTGATTCCCTCTTTCTCTCTCTTTAACTTGGCTTAATTACAAACACTGTGGGAACACTGCCTGCTCAAGAATCCCCTGGGCTGCCTTATCTCCAGGTTTTATTTCAAATGGGTTTTCCCCATGGTTTTAGATCAACACCTTTATGTCTTCTCTAAAATCGGAAACTTCGACTCCAGCCAATATGTCTATACCTTACTTCCATGGTAGGCCAGACTTTGGAGCTAACCTGAAGTAACAACCAGGGTTGGGGGGCTATCAGGACGAAGTCGATGGGAACCATCCCTCTCTTTCCAAGAGGAATCATGGCATCCCCACTGCTGCAAATATCGATACCAATCGACTACCTTGTGGCAATTGGAGGCGTGACTACTAAGTTTCTGAAACTTTAGGATCCCCCATTTTTTCTCAATAGAGTCACATCCCACTCTGACACCATACATAAGGAAGGCATGGTTATTGGAAGCAAGACAGACACAAGGAGTACAATCCAAGGGTGTTTATTAAACAGTATAAGGGTGAGAAAAAGATGGGAGCAAGCTACAACAATCAAAGTAAAGAAAATGATGTCCTAGTGGTGTGTCAAAAAAAAAAACTATACTAAACAACCTATTGCCAAATCCTTACGCTATATAACTAAAGGGTTTGGGTCAATGATATGAATAACCAAAGAGTGTAACGCAAACTAAAATATCCAAAAGGTTTTTAGTAGTTCAGGACTGCTGACCTAATATACTCCCTTCCCCATGTTGCATCACCGGACAAGGCAGAACCGTGCCATGACTATGAGAACCCAGACCAGCTGAGAATGATGATCAGTCTGAATTTCCTACACAGTAAATAGTAGCAAAGATGTATAATGGCCCATTTGAAAGCAAGGGCCACCAGTTCTATCACTGAATATTTGATTTTTTCTCTTGGGAATAATTTCCTACCGGCAAATAGGATCCAATCTACAAACCATCGCTAACTTGGATAACACAGCTCCTAAACCTATCAAGGAGGCATCCGTTTTGTAGGATACATTCTTGGAGGAATTGGCTACTTTTAAGATAGGGGCTTGACACAGAGCCTGTTTTAAGTTGGTATAACAAAAGTAATTGACATCAGTCTAACAGACCTTTTGCGGTTACGCATTCTTAAGTTTGTCGGTTAATGGGTTCATCTTATCTGAACATTTTGGAATTAATTGTTGATAATACCCGATGAGGTCTTAAAAGCTCTGAGATCTCTCTTGGTTTTTGGATTAGGAGCATCTAAGACTGTTTTAAATTTTTTGCGTTGTGGTTGGACACAGCCATTACCCACAAATAATCCTAGATATTGTAATGCTGACTGGGCGAGTGAGCATTTTTTTGGGTTGGCTGTAAGCCATGCCTATTGGAGGGCCCTCCTGATTGTATAGAGATGCAAAAGATGTTCTTCCCAGATCTGGCTATAGATGATGATATCGTCAATATAGGCTCCATAAGAATGGGAGTATGGTTTGAGTATAGTATCCATGAGTCTTTGAAATGTCGCTGGAGCCCCATGGAGTCCAAATGGTAGAACTTTAAAATTGAACAATCCAATGTTGGTAGAGAAAGTGTTTTTTTCTTTGTCAGGTCCATGCAATCGAGTCAAGTCTTTGTGAAAAGCTATCCACTAAGAAAACCCTATCAGATGTATTCCAGAAGAGATTACATCTCTTGGAGGAGATCCCCGAAGGAATATGAAAAAGAGAGAAAGAGTAGTTGGTGACATCACAAGAAACGAGCGTGACGTACAGAGAAGACTTGCTGAAGAAAAGAATGCATGGATCTTATAGAAACTGATGACAAGGTAAATAATCAAGTTAACTTTCATGTGCAAAACGAAGATTGCACTTATGAAGAGCACTGTAGAAAATGTAAATCGTTCGAATACTGTACCGATGCATCAACTTAAGTAGATCCAGTAATCTTAGAAGCTTGCTATAACTAGTGAATAGACTGCAGGCGAAGCTGCCATTATATAGAAAATGGACATCAATGTCACAATTTTGGTGAGTTCAAACCATGAAGAGAAGGGCTGAAAGATGTGTCACAGCCGAGAATTAGCTGGGAGCATGGAAGAAACGAGAAGGGCTGTCTGGCCTGGTGTCAAGACTGAAGGCAGCCATGAACTGGTTATCTATTCTTGAAGGCAGAGAATGTGAGAAGCTGAATCATCCCTTGTTAAGGTGCAAGGAAAGAACACCACGAGTGCCAGGTTTTATTAATTCCAGACAATTAAATGCTGGGAAAATGTGCCGGATTGCTCTCTCGTGTCCGTGAGCCCAGGCAGGAAATAGAGTCGGGCACGCAGTTCTAGAACTATGAAAAGCATGTGCTCATACTCCCTTAAATGCCCAGAGACGAGAATACATTGCAAGGCCAAGTTCAAAGACAACCTGCATGGCAGAAGGCATGGGTGACAAGAGATGTTGGGCTAATTGGGTGGGGACGTACAGTCCAGTCCACCAACTGACACCTGTTGCTAAGTGAACTTAATGTTCCAGAAGGGCACGAGCATGCCAACCAATTGTAAAGGGCAATATAACGAGGTTTGAGAGCCAATTAGGTACCGTATTTCTAATAACTTTTGAAGATGACTTGTAGTAAGGTAGGCCTTGAGTTGTCCACCTGACTGTAGAGACCCAATCACAACCTGACCCCTTATAGAAAGTATGCTTAGATGTTTCCCTTGAGCCAGCTACAATCCCCCGTAAGGATTTTCTTATTCGTTGCATAGTATGATGTCACGTATGACTTGTTTTTAATATATAAGTGTTGGTTTTATGAAATGTGTTGAGAGAATGTTGTGCGGCATCCGTTGATGTCTGTTGTTATTATTGGTGAACAGAGTTATCCTGTTTCCCATTAAAGTGCATGCCATGCTACCTAACAAAGGCCCTAATCTCAAGTAATTCAAAGGGAGAGAGCCCTGTAGATGCTCAGGCTTTTTTCCCCACAGCGAACATGTCCCAGGGTATCATTTGGTCCCAATCCTTTCCACCTTCTTGTACTAATTTTTTCAATATCATTTTAAGGGTTTTATTAAATATTTCCACTAACTCGTCAGTCTGGGGATGGTAGACTGAGGTTTTTATTGTGGTAATGTGCAACAACTCTTTTTATTTCTCCCATTAACTTGCTCATGAAATTGGATCCTTGATCAGTCAGGATCTGTTTGGGGAAACTCACTTGGGAAAAGAATGGAACTGTTTCTCATCAGGAACGTCTCAGTGTATCGAGTGATGTAGTCCATTATTACAAGAATGTATTTATTTCCAAGTTTGCAGGTTTCCAGTTGGCCCACAATATGGTTCCCAATTAGGGAGAAGGGGATTTCTATTATGGGTAAAGGATTCAAAGGGGCAGGAAGGGGAAAATGGGCATTGGTCTTTTGGCAAAGTTGGCAGGCTGAGATATATATTTTTCACATCTGCATAAATGCCTGGCCAGTAGACTCTCCCACCAGCATGAGCTTGGGTTTTGGCCTGCCCTGCATGCCCCCATTCAGATGGGAGTGGGCAATTTCCAGTACAATTTTCTTGTGACTCCTAGGTATCACCAACTGGGTTCAGACCAGACCATCCATGGTGGTGCCTCCTCTATATAACAGTCCCTGCATTAGGAAGAAGAAAGGGCTACCTTTCCCCATCCTTCTTCTTCGGGTAGGGCCTGTAGGAAAGCTTGAGCAAGCATGGGATTGTTTTGCTGGGTGAATGCTAAATCTGGGAGGAGGGTGGTCTCATCATCCCTGAGATTTTGGATCTCTAAGGTTTTATGTACTTCTCAAAAGCCCTGATTCCCTCTTTCTCTCTCTTTAACTTGGCTTAATTACTCACACTGTGGGAACACTGCCTGTTCAAGAATCCCCTGGGTTATCATATCTGCAGGTTTTATTTCAAATGGGTTTTCCCCATGGTTTTGGATCAACACCTTTATGTCTTCTCTAAAATCGGAAACTTCGACGCCAGCCAATATGTCTATACCTAACTTCCATGGTAGGCCAGACTTTGTAGCTAACCTGAAGTAACAACCAGGGTTGGGGGGCTATCAGGGCCAATTCGATGGGAACCATCCCTCTCTTTCCAAGAGGAATCTTGGCGTCCCTACTGCTGCAAATATCAAAACCAATTGACTACCTTGTGGCAATTGGGGGCGTGTCTACTAAGTTTCTGAAACTTTAGGGTCCCCCATTTTTTCTCAATAGAGTCACATCCCACTCTGACACCATGCATAAGGAAGGCATGGTTATTGGAAGCAAGACAGACACAAGGAGTACAATCCAAGGGTGTTTATTAAACAGTATAAGGGTGAGAAAAAGATGGGAGCAAGCTACAACAATCAAAGTAAAGAAAATGATGTCCTAGTGGTGTGTCAAAAAAAAAGCCTATACTAAAAAACCTATTGCCAAATCCTTACGCTATATGACAAAAGGTTTCAGGTCAATGATATGAATAACCAAAGAGTGTAACGCAAACTAAAATATCCAAAAGGTTTTTAGTATTTCAGGACTGCTGACCTAATATACTCCCTTCCCCATGTTGCATCACGGGACAAGGCAGAACAGTGGCATGACTATGAAAACCCCTTGAGTCTATAGGTATTAGGAAGCTATTTCTTCCATAAAGGCAGGATCACTCAAATTTATGTCTTTTGCCTGGCAGCGCAAGTCTTTCCCAAGCTCTCACCATGCGGGATTCCCCTCTTCTGTGGCTTTCTCATGATAGCCCTTTGTTGGGTTCAGCTTTGTCGCTACCACAACGTTCAATCACTTTATCAACAAAATGCAGGATTCACCTTCCCTTACTTTTACTTGGTATCCCTCCGTCAGGTTTACTGTAGCTTTGAAATCACAGTTCAGTTAACTTTACCAGTTCTATTAGCTTATAGTATTCAGGAATTCTTAATATCTTTTAAAAAATTCCCAGTTTACTTTCATATGTTCAGTCAGGTCCCCCACCTCCGGCCTCAGACCTTCCTCTGCAGACAGTTCTGGCTCTTCTCGGTCAGGCGCAAACCTTCAAACTGTCAGCATCCACTTGTTTCTTTGCAATTCTTCACACTTTCACTTTCACATACTTGCAAGTTCGATATAGAGACTTTTGTTGGACACTGTGGGATTTGGCATTCCCATATATGCTGCTTCTTTTGCTGCTACATCTGCTGCATTGTTACCATAAGCAATTGGGTATGTACCCTTGGTGGGAGCTGCACACTTTACTACTGCTACTGCGGAGGGTAATTTTAATGCATCAATTAACCTAGAAAGTAAGGCAGCATGTTGCACGGGTGTGCCATCTGATTTTTTTTAATCCCCCCTGCAATAGGGATATGATGTAGGTGAAATAATCAAATATTCAGGCCAAATAATATATACGTAATCCAAGGATTTGCTGCATCTGCTTGACCATGGTTGACTGTGGGGTGAGGTGTACTGCTGTTGTCCTTTCTAGTGTTACTCTCCTGCCTGCTGCTGATATTATCTTTCTAGGTGTACAAGTTCTTGCTGGCAATATCGCAATTTCTCTTTGTTGACTTTTGATGCCTTTTCCACCAACAAAGTCAAAAGGGTAAATGAGTAATTTCCACACTGCATCCCACTAGGAGGTCGTCCACATACTGGGCCTCATTCCGAGTAGGGCGGTAAGGGTTAACGGTCACCGGTAACGAGACTGGTGCCGTTAAACCCTTACCGCCCTACTACGAGTTCCCTTTGCAGGTCCTTCCTTAATGCCTGCTTTTTGCAAGCGTTAAGGACGGGACCCGCAAAGGGACTCCGGGGTCAATAACGGTACCATAATTTACGGTACCGTTATTGCCGCCTTCCCATTGAGCCCTATGGGGGCTCAAATGGGAATGGGGAATGGCCCTGGTGAATGCGGAATTACCGGTCCCTCCGACCTCGGAATGGACCGGTAATTGCTCCATTCACCAGGCTGGAGTTTGGACGACTTCGGAAGCAGCCATGCCGCAAATAGCGGCTTGGTTACCTCCAAGCTCAAAATGAGGCCCACTGTCTTCCTGAGCTCTATACCTGTATGTTTCCTAAATCCATTTGCAGTACCATATTGAAAATGCTTGGGTACTCAAAATCCCCCTCTGGCATCCGGGAGTGGAGAAAAATGCATTCTTCAGGTCTATTACTGTGAAGTGGGTGGCTGTGGTGCGGATCTTGTAATGGATAATGGTGGGATAGGAGACCTCTCGGAATTCCACCTCTATAATATTGTTCAACAGGCGTAGATCCTGAACCATACTCCATGACTACCCTTTCGCTTTTTTCAGTGGGTACAGTGCTGTGTTGCATCAGTCTCTGGTGACACTGTTACATCCTGCTGCAAAAGTGTTACAATGGTGGAATAAATCCCTTTGTCTGCTTCTTTTGGACATGTGGTACTGCCTGACACGGGGGCAACGCTGTCCTTGGTTTCAGTTGAATGCAAACTGCCCCAATCCCTTTTAAGAGACCTATATTATGGGAGCTACTGGTCCAAAACTCTCTGGGTATCTTCACAAAATATTTCCTCAGATGTGGTAGCAGGGTCTTAGCAAGGAACATGGTATGGGGTACCTATCTTTGTTTGATAATGATCTGAAAGGGTATACTGATTTGAAACACCAGTGTCATTGGTGTCTTTGATCAATTGCTCCAGACAACTCTTGCAATTGCTCAGCTGGGTCAATACATAAAACTGTACACCATTCAATGTCATTTTCAACTGTGCCAGACAGTAGCACATTGTCTGCATTATTGGTCACTGCTTCTAAATGTAATGAGATAATGGTACATTGTGGGACGGCTGAACTAAATAGATATTCTGCAGGGATGCATAGTGTCTTGTTCTCAATCCCGGGCACCTAACTTAACAGAACTGTTACCCCATAGAAGAACAAATCTGGGTGGAGTGACATGCCCCGAACGATGTGACCACAAAGTGCTTGTATTGCTGCAGTACCTATAGCATGGTATGTTCCTGGGTTAGAACATAATATGCCTTCCTCAGTGAATAAAACTATCATGTTCAGTTTGTTCATCATGTCCGTGCCCAGGAGGTTAACTGGGCTAGATTGTCAATATAATAAAGGGGCTGACAATCCTTGTGTACCTATGATGATGGGTACATCTTCATTGAAAGGAACCAATACAGTAACTCCTGATATTACTGACAGTCCATTACTTCTCCAGACAAAGGAAACTTCCCTTCCCTAATGCAGGACTTGATATTTCCTGTGTTGACCATAAAAGGAATTGTTCGACCCCCCTATCTTCATGTCCACTCGGGTTTCCTCTTCTGGGTCAGAAGTTACTGATAGGTCTAGGAATGTCAGATCCCTCTGTGGGCTGTCCTATTGTGGTTAAACCTCTGTCCCTATCACACTCGCCCCTGTGTAATGAGTTCCTGTACCCTGTGGCAGGGGGAATTTTGTCCCAAGGCTGAGCAGGTGCCTTCTACATGTGTGTCTGAGGGAGATTTGGTGCTGGGGATTGAATTGGCTGAAAAAGGAACAAACAGAGAAGAGAGTGGGCACCACCATGTATTCAAAAATGTTCAGAATATTCAAGTAAAAATCAAATGTTTCAAAAAAGAATATACATCCAATTGAAAAGGAGCTGGCTGTGACAAGTCTGGAGACACCCGGACTTATAATTGGAACACACGCTGGAGACCAAGTAATAATACTGGGTCACACAACCGCTCTCATATGGGGCCCAAGATGGGCACGTATTTATATCTGCTTCACGACAATATGTTCAAGTATCCATAATATACCATACTTCTTAGAGAAAGGAAGATGAGTCTTTCTGATTCATATCAAAAATGATTTATCCATAGTAGTTCAAACAAAAAGCTATCACTAATAATCCTTAGTGAGGAAGCAGTTGCCACAATCCACATGTATTAGACTAAAAAAGCCAATGCATTTCGGAAATTATTTCCTTCATCAGGGCGAGTCTCATTGGTGTGGTCAGTGGTGAAAAACAGAACGTCCTGCGTTCATGCCCACTCAGCAGTGGGTTGTAAATGACATTATGCACAAAGGCATGGAGAAAATCCACTCGTGCTTACAAGGAAACCAATCTTGTAATACACAGAGAGAAACGATCCTCCACTGTGCAGCTGCAGGGCAGTGACTCAGACTGCAGTGTGAGTAGGGCATGTGCTGAGCAGGTAGTCACCCTGCAAAGCCACCTAGATAGGGAGAAGGCAGAGAGCAATAAACTGATTTTGAAAGACCTGGATACCCAGGCAGAGTTTGACCAGGAGCGCCAGAAAGCTGGTGCCTTCCAAAGGCAAAGGAACGACCTGGCGGCACAGATGCAGGCTCTTAGTCAGGAAAGGTATAGCTTAGGCCAGGAAGTCTGCCACTTAAAAAGGAAAATGGAAGAAAATCACCTGGCCCTCCAGGGACTGGGTGACCTCCAAAAAGAACACCAGGACTTGCTAGAGCACACCAGGAGGATGGAGGAGGCTCTGGCAAGACAGGAGCAGGCCAGTAGGGAGGGGACTCAGGAGGTAACCCTCCTGCAGCAAAGACTGGCCCAATGCTCCAGGACCAATCAGGAAACGCAGAGAGAGAACGAGGCTCTCTGCCAGCACAATGAAAGGCTCCAACAACAGGTAGCGATGCAGGAGAGACTGATAGAGTCTAGTAAGGCCTTAACTGAGGAACTGAAGGCGCAGGTTCTTGCATTGCAACAGGGAGCAGGGGCGGATAGAGACCAGGTTCGCTGGGAAAGGGAAACTCCTGAGCATAACCTCAGGAGCCCTAGTACCAGAGGCCTTTATCTCTCTCAGTCCCTGGACTCTGCCACCTCCATGTCCCCTGGCGCACATGAGCACCGGGCCACAGGGATGGCAAATTACTATCCAGCCAGAAGCATGGGGCTCATAGGCCAGTACCTCCCAGGAATGGATGGGCGGGCATCCGGGTATGGGCACCCAAGCACAGTGCAATTTAGTGGGGAACCCCAGGAGAGTAGGCCCATTAAGGGCATCCTGAAAACTTCTGCCCAGTTAGGTCAGTGGGGGGGGGGGTACCCATCAAATCCTGGCAGCAAGGAGGAATCTGAAGACTCCTCTGAACTGCGCAGGACACAGGAGACCAGGTCCACACATTCTGCCAGCCATTCCCAGGCTCGCAGAATCCGGGAAAACCTGGAAGATCAGACAGGAACCTCTGGGAGCAGTCAGAGGATGAATGGACCAGGGTTACCCGAACCAAAAAGGCCAATAAGGCAAAAAGGGCCTTGCTTAAGGACCCATTGAAGCAAATAAAGGCAATAAGGAGTGTTATCACGCCTTATCATAAGAACGCCAAGTATTCCGTATGGGAACACTCGGAGCTCTATGAGCAAATGATGGAGACTTTCCATTTGAAGGACAGCAGTAGCTGCATCCAGTACGTCAAATGGACATTCTCCCCAGAATACTCCAGTTTCTTTGCGGGGCTGGAGGACCAAAATCATTTAAGATGGTCCACCGATAAGGCGGCCATCTTGAAACATTTTTCTGTTCACAGAAATCCTCAAGAGGCTCGCAAGGCAGCCTACAATTTGCAATGTGGGGAGGATCAGGCCCCACAAGAATTCGTGCAAGAACTGAAACGTGCCTTTGGGCAGACCACCAGAAGGGTGCGCACAGACAGCAGAGAATTTCTCAATACATTTTTCCATGCCTTGACCAAATATATAATGACCCAGCTCGTGAGAGATTTTCATGAGAAAAGATCTTTAGACTGGGTCATTGAACAGGCTACCCGGATCTATGAGGTGCAGAAGCCCATAGAAAATAAAAGCAATACCCAGAAAAATCCCAAAACCAACAGCACCCCTGCTGCTGCCAAGGTGGCAGAGGTAAAGGTCACCCCCGTTTTGGATTTGGAGATGGGGGGGCCTAAAAACCTACCTGCACCTAATAATTCACAGCCCAGAAGGCCCTCGGGCCAGTCACAGACAGGGAGCCAAGGAGGCAGCCCCACAAATGGGGTCCCTCGCTCTCCTGATTATGTAAGTCCCCGCTACAAGGGAAACCGACCAATCCTGGGTTATGTGTGGACTCCTCCAGCCCAAGGGGGGGGGGGTCCAGCCAAGCACCTGACCCGGGGAACTTCCCTCCTAACTTCCCCCAGGAGGGCAGAAAGTCTCCAAATCCTGGGCAGAACTTTTTCCCCAGGTATCCGCCCAATTTCCAGCCCCAAAATCCTCCACCCTTCTTTCCCCAATTCTCTGAGCCCAGACAACCTAATCCGGGAGAGGGGAGGCCAAGGGTGGAGGGGTACCAAAATCTTCCCAACCAGGGGTACTACCAGAGAAGGGATAGCTACCCTTCCCGGGATCAGCCCAGGGGAGAAAATAGAGCCCCGTATCAGCCTGAGCGGGTTTCCCAGTTAGAGCGCCAGGTCAAAAATATGGCAGGGGATCTGGGTCACATACTGAGGGTTCAACAGAACCCTCAGATGAGCGTGCCACCGCAGAATGCCCCAAACTCTGGGCCTGGTACTCCAGAACAATGACGGGGGCAGCACCCCGATAACACACCGGCTCCCAGGGAGGAGGCACAAGGGGAAGGGGGGTGTAAAACCTTGGAGGAAGCTTCCTTCCCAACTTGTAAACAGCCCCTGGAAAACCAGGAACCAGAAACAAAATCTCCTACCCCTGAAAGCCTGCCTCCCAAGGAGCAGAGGGGGGGTAGGTGAAACAAAGGACCCAAACAGACCCACTTTGTGGAGGAGGTACAGGTCTTCCAATTTGAGGGAGAGGGATCCTCAGAGGATCCTGGGGAAAGGACCTTCTCCTTCAGAGATGGGGGAACTCCTCCCAAGGAAAAATGGGTCCCAAGGGATGCCAATTCAGACTGGGGAGATATGGAGACTGAGCTACCGCCGCCCATCATCTCATCCCAGAACCCACAATACCAAAATCCCCTGGTTCAAACCCATCCTGATGACTGCCTCCAAAAAGGGGGGGCGGCCCAGAACCGGAACCAGGGGAACCCACAAGGGCTCTGATCTCCAGTTGCCAACTTTTTCTTTCAGATTCCCAAGGCTCTCCACAGAATTCTGCCCAAATTTCTTCTCTTGCAATGTCCAAAACCAGAAAGTTAGCCCACCATTTGTCCAAAAATGTGCATTATCTGTGCCCCCTTGAGGAGAAGGAGGGAAGATACTATGCCCCGGTACAAGTACAGGGGCAGAGTACGATTTCAGCGCTGGTGGACACGGGATCTCAAGCTACCCTTCTGTCCAGAAGGGCCTTTGATGAACTGAATGCAGGAAGGGGAGGGAATTACCAAATTCCTCTCACCTCACTTCCTGGACAACTCCAAAACTTTGACGGGAAGAAAATTCCCGTCGAGGGGACGGCAGATTTGGACATTAAAATTGGGCGACACAAGTTGAAACACCCGGTCATAGTTGTGACTCCAGAGGGCACCCCTTGTTTACTAGGGAATGACCTCCTGAGAAGGTTGTCACCCCTAATAGATTGCGTAAACAAGGTCCTCTGGACCCAGACTAGCCGACCCATAAAATTAAAACAGAGTGTCAACCATGTTAGTTTAAACGGCACATGCCACATGGTTGAACAAAAATCTGACCAAGTAGAATTCCACTTCCAGAATAACCAAACTCCAGACGTGACAGTAATAGCAGTAGGACAACAGACTGGTGATGGGGGGGTCCTCTCTATTTCTGAAAATCAACATCCCTTCCAGTTTAAGGTGGTATTCCACACTGGAAGGAAACACCCTGAAATTCTTTACTAATCCACAATCAGAAACTCCCACTCCTATAGTCCAGAAAGATGTGAAATCAGCTCAGAGCCTGGCTGATATTCAGCAAATTGAAGAGCAGTTGTTCATCCCTGTTCAGTTAAATGATGGGAAGGACTCTGTTCTCGCTCGAGTGTGTGTGAACAACGGTAAGAGCTTCATCAGCGAAGCCATGTTCCGCCAACTCCCAAAAGATCCAGCCATTCCCACATTCAAACTGATAGACAAATGGGAAATGGACCTGGAAGCACCCAATTCCAAACATCTCCTGCCAAGCAGGTGTATGCTCAAAATCTCCATTGGCAACAAGAGCATAGTCCACAATTGTTGGGTCGGGCGAGACGTCACTGCCGCTTTTTACTCAGGCAGTGACATTCTCAATCGCTTTGCCATTAGTTTGGACCTAATAAACTTCAAAGCTTGGTCCCGATTAGCGGATAATCCCATGGGCTTTGGTGATCCAGAAAAAGCATTTAGGTCAGCTCAATTGCTACCTTATGCAGTTGAGATTCAGATCAAAGAGGATGTCACCATCCCAGAAAGGACCCGTCAATTCTCCCTGGAAGTGAAAGTTAAAAGAGGACAACATTTGAAAAACCCTGATGCTTATATACACCTAAATGCTTCTCTCCAACAGCAAGGGTTGGGGGTAAACCCAACTCCATTAGTCAACATAGAACATGACACCATTCCAATAGAGGTGGATAACAGCGACTTAAAGAGTATTACTCTAGCCGCAGGCACCATTATTGGAATGGCGGTTGATGACCGACATTTTTCCATCGATTTAGGAAATTAACTGTTAGGACCAATCCCCAAGGACTGTTTTGACAGTGACAGTGAGGACAATACAACACCAGACAGGATTTTTACCCGGCATGGGGGGAACTTCCTGGTGTACACTTCTTGCCCTTATGGTAAGGAAGATGTGACTTGTGACTTCAGGAGGGATGAGGTGATTTTCCAGGTCCATGAGGGCTGCCTTTCCCACCTGAAGCCTCCAGTCCAAATCAGCACTCTGACCAGGGACTTCTCCACCCAGCTGGAGGAGGCCGCTGAAATAGCCAAACCAGAAGTCTTTCCAGGCTTCACGCAGATGGTGGAAGAGAGAGTCAACCTAGCTTATGCCTGTGTGACTCTGGAACAAAAGCAAAAGTTGAAACAAGTTTTCTTGGATTTCCAAGATCTCTTTGCGGTAGACTCATATGACTGTGGCCGCACCGACATCCACACAACAACAATCCCCACGGACCCTGGCATGACTCCTGTGTTTGTGAAGCAATATCGCTTGCCTCTCGCATCCATGGAGTCCCTTACTGAAATAATTAAGAAACTTGAGTCCCGGGGAATAATCCGTCCAGTCCACAGCACTTTCAATAATCCGGTGCTGGGAATATTGAAGCCAAACAGCCAGTGGAGACTCTGTGCCAACCTCAGGGAGCTCAACAAACGGGTCCATACTTCCCGATGGCCTCTGCCCTACATTGACCAAGGGCTGGCCCAAATCCAGGGGTCACAGGTATTCACTGCAATAGACCTGACCAATGGATACTGGACGGTGCCTGTCAGTAGGGAGGACCAATACAAGCTGGCTTTTACCTTTGGGGGCCAGCAGTACACATGGACCCGGACTCCTTTCGGATACCTCAACTCCGGCAATGAATTCAACATTTTCCTACACAAGGCCATGCCCGACCTGGGCGCAAGGGGTAACCTGGCTTATGTAGATGATGTCCTCATCAAAAGTTCATCTGTGGAGGAACACATAGCGGAGATCCGTTATGTTCTGACCCAGTTGAGGGCCGCCGGAGCAAAACTTTCCTTTCAGAAAGCACAGTGGTGTAGAACCCGTGTTAATTTCTTGGGGCATGAGATTACTCCTCAGGGTCTCTGTCCCCAGGAAAAGAAAGTGGAAACACTTCAGAAACTGAAAGACCCCACAACTCTGCGGGAACGAAGGAGCCTCCTTGGACATACTAATTACAGCAGAAAGTTCATTGAGGGCTACGCAGAGATCACCAGACCCCTGATTCATCTCCTGAAGGGGGGGGTCAAGTGGGAATGGGGTCCAGAACAAGCCGAGGCAGTAAGACAACTCAAAAGAAGCCTCTCACAAGCGCCCTGCCTAGCTTACCCTGTCAGAAACAAGGAGTTCTTCCTGGAGACGGGGTTCTCTAATACGTGCTTGACGGCGGTATTATACCAAAAGCATGACAAGGTCAATAAAGTAATCTCCTATGCGAGCAAAACTTTATCCTCTGTGGAGGAAAAATTCAACGATTGTGAGAAGGCACTTCTGGCAACGGTGTGGGCATTGAAGAATTACCGCCCGTTTATCCAGGGGGAACACATCATAGTGGTGACTCCACACCAGCCTCTGCAATATCTCCAAAGTGATAGAATCCGGGCCGGAAATGTGAGTAATTCCCGAATTACTTCCTGGATTCTGTCAATGCAAGGCTTTCCTGTGGAGGTCAGATATGGCCAAAACAAGAAGAGTCCCCTCACGCAAGGTCTGGCTGACTTGCATGATTGTGCCAGAGAAAACTGTCTCGAGGACGAAAGTCTAAAAATCAAGGACAACACGGAGACATACCTTAATTCCCCACACAAAGTCTTTGAAGAGGACAAGTGTGAGGGAATGCCCACTGTCTATGTGGATGGATGCTCTTATCATGTTCACAACGACGGGAGAAAGAACTGGTGGCTGGCGTAGGGAATGCATGGGTGAAGGGGTTCCCAGAACCCTCCGCTGGATACAAAATTGGTCCCCGAAGTAGTCAGGTGGCAGAATTAATGGCTGTGCATCAGGCCATCCTCACTGCTGTCCAGCATCAACTCCACGAACTGGTCATAATCACAGATTCTGATTATGTACGGAACGGGTTCGTGGAACACCTGGATAATTGGAAAACCAGAGGCATGTTATGTGCTAACAACAAACCCTTGAAACATGGGAAGTTGATCCAACACATTGATGATCTGGTCACATCGAATGGGATGAACATCTACTGGAAAAAGATCAAGGGTCATTCCAAAGTAGAGGGACCAGACAAAACTGGAAATGACTTAGCTGATCAGCTGGCCAAAACCGGGGCCCTCCAAGGGGATCTAATTGAGATTGAGTCCCTGTTGGGGGAAATCCAGGTCACTGCTATCACTACGTCCCAGACAAATGCTCACAATGACCTTTCAATTGCACAATGGAGTAAGGTGACCCCTGATGCTGATTTGATTACCGCTCAGAAGGGGGATCCAATAATTGGTAAATTTTACCAACACCTTGAGGACCCTGAGAACTTTCCCCTGACGGATACCGATTACATTGGGAAAGAGGACCTAAGAGTGTTGATGAAATGTCCAAAAAATGTTCCGAATCCAAGACGGTTTGCTGGTAAGGAAATCCAAAGCTGGCCACGATCAGTGGGTGGTTCCTACCTCATTCCGAAGCCTGATGTTAAGTCACACCCATGATGCGGCCACCGCCGGGCATAGGGGGTTTCACACAACACTGGAAATCTTAAGAGAGGTTGCATACTGGCCACACATGGGGCAGGACCTTGACCAATACTTGAAGGGGTGTCTTGTGTGTGCACAATTTCAGCCAACATCCCTCACACACCGGGCACCTCTCCAAAAGAGGGGAATGACACTGCCATGGTCAGATTTGCAAATCGACTTTGTAGGCCCTGTGATTCGCTCGACTAGAGGAAACAAGTACATGTTGACCATTACATGCTTGTTTACCAAGTGGGTGGAATGTCTCCCAGCCCCAAACTGCAAGGCAGAAACAGCAGCTGCCCTGATGATTAACCACATCTTTTCCCGTTTTGGTCTACCTCAAAGGATTGAGTCAGACAGAGGTAGCCACTTCACCAGTGAAGTAATGAAAAAGATGTGGGAGATACTGGGGGTCAAAAGGAAGTTGCATATTGCTTACCGGCCAGCTTCTTCTGGGGCAGTAGAGAGATATAACCGAACCATTGTGAGCATATTAAAGAAGTTTGTGGCAGATTCTGGGCCAAGTTGGGATATCCGATTACCTCTGGTCCTAATGGCCATCAGATCTACCCCTTCATCTGCAACCAAAATGTCACCATTCGAGTTGATGACTGGACGCAAGATGGTGCCTCCTCAGCATTTGCTCTACAGAACCCAAGAGCAAACGTTGATAAATGCCTCCACAACTCATGAGTATGTGGAGAATTTAAGGAAACACCTTCAGCATGCTTTTGCCTATGCTCAGCAGAATCTAGAAAGATCAGCTGAGAGTATGAAGACCCACTATGACCTGAAAACTTCCAGGAAGGAATATCAGGTGGGGGACCGGGTCTATCTATACAATTTCCAAAGGAACCAGGCCAAGCAGCGAAAATTTTTGCCTACATGGGAGGGACAATTTGAGATTATAGACAAGATCTCCCCTGTGGCCTACAAGATCCGCATCCCCAAAGGCGGTTTGGCAGAGGGGGAAGACAAGTGGGTCCACATTAACCAGTTGAAGTGTTGCCATCCCAGGCACACTCTGCAACAACTGGAGGAATCCTCTGGAATCCTAGAGGGTACTGTCTCAGATTAATTCAGTTCTAACTTAAAATATCCTATATATCGCCTATCAAATTCTGAGTTTCTCAATGTGGGTGTTTTCGTTTTTGAATGCAAAAAGAAATGTGCATGTTCATATGTTTTGACTATAAATTTATATGCCACCCCACTATATCAATGGTGGGGGAAAAATGTGTATGAATAGGTATTGCCGCTCTTCCTTTGTCGTCCTAGGAGAAAGAAAACCTTGAGACTGGCCAGGGAGGACGATCCGGAGACCGGGAGCAGAGACGCAAGGGGCCCGGGGTACCGCCCAATCTTCCCATCAGGACCGGCAAGGAGAACCGATCGATCAGTACCGGATGGAGGAAAAGATGCAGAACTGTGCCATCTACCGGAAGAAGATGAGAAAAATATCCCAGATCTTGCGAGTTCCATCAGTGAAACAGAATGGCCATCGCAAGGGGGGGGCTTGTGGGATGTTTTTACCCATGCATCCGAGCCCTACCACAAAAACTGTGCAGTACTGGCATTGAAAACATCATGATAGCCAGAGCTTCCCAGAAAATGCCCAGGGAAATGCATGAAGAATAGGCTGCCACCCATTTTTGCCGATGTTATGGGCACAGAAGGGCACTGCCTAAAACCACCATTGGACTACCCACACAGTAGCCTGAAACCATTGGGAATGGCAATGCTGATTGCCAAACGCAACCTAGAACTGTGGGGAATTCATTTTCTTAAATCCCCAAAATGGTTGCATTACCAGTACTCACCACTATCAGAAAGCCGGCGTTTTAAAACCACCAGACTTTTGTGTAAAACTGAATAAATGAACCCAAAGCAGGCCAAAGAAAGACTTACTGAGAGGTGGATACAATGTAAAGTTATATTCTGAAGTGACTTGAATGTTCATAACAAGACTGGCTGAGCTCTGCAGGTCTGCAGCAGCCTAACTGAAACTGGATTTAAAACTACCAAAAATCTAAAATGTTTAAATTAACTGAGTGACCTACTTTTGAGTGTCACATAGTTTGTCACTGTTGAAATGTCATAGTTTTGAACTTAGAATCAGCATTCTAGCTGCATATGTAAAAATTGTCTTGACTTAAACTGGGGAATAAAAAGTGACATTTTATCTGAAACCTGGCTTAATGAAACTGAATTCTGCCCACCAGCTACCCCCGACAGGAGTTGAGACTTGCACAACAGCTGTGTTCCCAGGCCTAGCTGCCTTTTGCTGTTCCCACCAAAAGGGATATGACACTTCTCTGATTGAATTACCTGGGCTCTGCAGGAAATTGAACAAAGCCCTGTCTTGACTCAGGCAAATGTTTTATTATGGGGGTCGTAAAAGTGGCTTCCTCCTGGAAGGAAAGGGGAGGAGCACTGCCTGTGAGAGCAAGCTGGCTTGGCAGAACTGGAAAAACCAGAAATTCAACCTTGTGCTGGGGGAAACCACACCCCTTTGGGGCCAGAACATAAATCTAAAAAGATGGATCATTCATAGAGCGGACTTGTGAAAATTTTATAAGTCATATCATTATTCTTGCGATTTTTCGGTGCACATTTGAAGACGTGTTAGGACCCGGTGGTATGTTCAGGGGGGGTTTTAGCGGAAAAGAGGATATTACTCTAAATGTATGTATGTTAAAAATCTGACACTCCACCACCTAATGCCCACATGCTTTGCGAACATTTGTGTAAATGCGGGGACAAATCCAATATTGGTAACCCGACCAAAAAGTGAAATATGTTGCCATTTTGAACCCAAGCTCCTAGAAACGACAGAATTGGAACAGGGGCTACCATCAGTAAATGTGATGGGTGCATGTAATTTCAAACCACTGTGTAGCTATGAAATATGTCTTTAGGTCAAATATAGATTGTGTGTAAAGTTGACAGGGGTGGGTTCTCTGTATCAAAAACAGACCTCATCATGATGACACTTCATTTCATTCCCCCAATCAAGGGGAAGAGGAGGAAGTGGCCAATGACAAGTGGAGAGGGGTAGGGCCTAGGAAGCTAGCCTCTCCACCCACTTTCAAAACACATAAAAGCAGACAGTCAGGACAGATAGGGACATTCTATTCCATCTGCTGCGGGACGCTCTGCCGGGAAAATCCATACTTTACCTCCATCAACCTCCAGAGAGCCAACACAGATACTTCAATCTATCCACCTTCAGAGACCAAGACTTTACTTCAGAATTTGTAGCAGAGAGGTCAACTACAAGCTAAATCCCTCTTTAGCAGGCCTCAAATCATTGCAACTATTCACAGCCAGGTGAGCTGTTTGAATTCTTTGCAAGAACTCTTGCCATTTGCCAGAGAGCAGTCTTGTACCAGAGAGAGACCAGCTGAACCGGAGACCGCTGTTAGCAGAACCAGAGAGCTGACCCAGATCACTGTGAAGTGCCGAGACCAGACCGGAGTCCAGTCCAAAACCTGACCAGATCCGTGGCGAGGCCTAAATCAAAAATATATTGTGAGTACCTAGCAGAACTGGGCAGAACCAATCTCTTAGTTAAAATAATATAATTCAATCTATTTTAATCTAAGCAGAACTGCCTCCTAACTGTCACCTGTCATTTGCAAAGCTGTCACCTGTCATTTTCTATCTGCAATCTGTAACCGGTCGCTTTGAACTTTTAAAATTTCAAATCCAAAAAACTACCTTTATTTAATTGTCCGTATCTCTGGAACCGTTTGGGCTAGGAACTTGGTTTAACGTTCCTCTGAAAGCTTAGAATCTCAACTTCTCAACAAGCCTAGAACCGACTTCCTACTCCTCATACTTTTGCCGTGATCACGATTCTCGCACTCGCGAATTTTACCGCGATTTGCGATTTGGTTAAAAATCCTGCCACGTGTGAAAACAGCAGCTTTCTTGCTTTCCTTGCTAAAAATTCGTTTGCCTCTTAAGAACCATCCCTGAATCATTGCTAGAGTGAGTCTGGACTAATATTAACTAGATACCACTCACCCTGAACCTCTAGAGGGAATTAAAAGCATTTTAGCATATTTTTCACTTCATTGCCAGCACATATAAAAGCATTTTTGGCCTGTGTTTCAAACTTCTGTAGTCTAAGCTTACTGGGGTGAACTGAATTACATTTGATTGCATTTCTGAGAACTGTGTGCTTTCCTTCCATTTCCTTGCATTGCATAAAGGGGGGAGTGGATTGCCAGAGAAAAGTGATTACATTGTTTTGTTGAAATCATATTGAGTATTTCTGTACTGCAATTTCATTCCACCTTGCATCCATTTGAAACCATAAAAGTATTGTTGCTATCTTATCCATCCAATAACCACTCATCATTGATTATAAAGAAGTGTGGTAGTGCCGGACTATCCATTATTGATTACTGCTCAGATTAAGTGTGATATTCAATCATTAATTTATTATAAAGTGTGATATATATATCTATTGTTTAAATTATCAAATAAACCTTTTAAACTGGCAAAACAGAACTACTTCTTGGCTCAGTGGGGTCAGGGGGATTCCAAGAGAGGGGTGTTATATAGGGGTAGTCATCCAGAACGCATGAACTGGACGTAAAGATATATCAATAAGGGTTTCCATTCAGTATCCCAGACTAGGCATTGACTTAGCTGTAGTGTTGAATTGAATCCTCTTACAGTAAGTCTGGGTGAAGAAGGGAAGTGATAGGTCTTGAGAGCCTTCCAGAAGGCAAAGTGATCCTCTTTGCAAAGAATGTTAAGGAATCAAGTTCCAGATGTTGGGAGTTTGGACAAAGAATGAAGATCCCCTATTCTGGTCCGTTTTGTGACTGGGATGACATGAGGGAGAGCTGTGCCTGATCTCAGTTTTCCGGTGAGTCCTGTAGGGTGTGAGTTTGGGTTGTAGATATTCTGGTCCTCTGTTATGTTATGCTCAGTGGGTGGTGCACATTGCTTTGAAGGTGTATCATTGCCTGCTCGGCAGCGAGTTTAGAGCACAGAGGGTGGATGTGGTGTGTTCTCTAGGGCCTAGGGCTAGAGGGAGCCTTGATGCAGTGTTTTGTGCCTGCTGTAGGTTTCTGATTTGTGATGCAGGTACCCCTTTGTGTAGTGAGTTAGCCTAGTCTAGGCATGCAAACATAATAGCCATGATCACAGCAACTCTGTGTGGGAGGGTCAGTTAGGAGAGGATACATCAGAGAATGCGTAAATGTAGGTAGCAGGATGTTGTCACTGAGTTGATGTCATGTGATAGTGTCAGGTCTAAGTCCATCAGGAATCCAAGGTTTTTTACTGTGTTGGAGGAAGAGTGGGTGGGTCTAGAGAGAGTGGCCAGGGGTAAGTTGGGTAAGAGGGCAGTCGTCCCACAGATCATGATTTTAGATTTTCCGAGGTTGAGAAGGAGGTGTTTAGCAGTCTCCCAGTGGTCGATTTCTGTCAGGTATGATGCACGGTCTGGCGAAGTGGAAGAAGGGTTCTTCGACATCTTGAAGATAATTTGGGTGTCATCTGCATAGTTGTAGCAAGTATGTGTAAAACTATTATCTAAGTCAGTCTTCGGTCAGGCCCCTGATCTCTTTTTTTTGGCCGGCCAACACTAGGGATCAGCATTATCAGTAGTTACCAAACCGTTCTGGTATCTTGTTCACTAAAGAATAAGCATAACACCTGAGCAGTTACCAATGCCTAGCTCTCGAAAACAAGTGCACCATAGGTAGTCTTCTCGAATTTTAGGAAGATCTTCTAAGGTGTACTTGTTTTGCAAATAAAGGAATGGATGTGTGTTCATACATCGGGAAAATAACCAAAATGTAGCAAAACTGTTAAAGCTTATCAGAAATAATACATTGGGGTAGGGTTAAGTAAAGATGAGAGAGTCAAAGTGAAAGATGGAGTTGTCTGTCAATATGTATTAACTTTGTTCACTTTACAGGGTGGTGCAGACACTTTAAGACATCATTTTGTTTGCATGCTTCTATCCTGTGATGTGGGTTCTCAGCACAGTATAAGGAATGTGGCTTTGAGAAATGAGAGTTGCATTTCTTCTTGTCTTGTTGCCTCTCTGTGCACATTTATTCCTCTTATAACTTGGTCCTTGCTCAAGTAATCTCAAAAGTCTGATCCACGGAAAATCTCTCAGATCTTTTTATTTGTATTTTATTTTTACGATGTATGATTTCCCCCTAGAAAGTGGGGTTGTCCCTGAGCCACAGTTCTAGGTCTATTGCAAAGGTGGCATGGTGGAACTAGGGATTTACTCATCCATATGGCTGTGTTAAGAAGAATAGAGGAGCCTGTGGATGACCTGATGATTCCACCAATTCTCCCTCCTGACCATGTTGGCAGAGTCCCCCTCGTCCGATTATTCACCCCCTTCAGATCGCTTACCTCTGACAAAACAAAAAAGGAGGAGGTGAGAGGTAGCTTTACACAGTACTGGCTCAGATCTTAGATCTGCTGCCAGGGGCACTACATTTCAGACACCTGTGTCCCACCCGAAGACATCGGGCCTCATTATGAGTTTGGAGGTAGCCATGCCGGGTTCCAGAAATAGGGAATTACCGGGCCATTCTGACATTGGAGGGCCCGGTATTTCCCTTTCACGGGACCCGGACCCGCTACTTCCCCATTCCCATTTGAGCCCAAATAGGGCTCAATGGGAATTGGAGGATGCTAACAACGGGCCCGTTAATGACGGGCCCGTTGTTAGCATCCTGAACTGCTAGCAGGTCCCGCTCTGCACATCTGGTCTGGCCAGGCATCCAGAGCGGGACCTGCTGCAGACCTCGTAATGAGGCGGCCCGGAATGAACAGTGCCGGTCCCTTACCGGCCCCGTTCATTCTGTGGCTGCCTACGTCGTAATGAGGCCCATCATGTCACCAATGAGAGTCAGTTGGGACCCGGCAAAGATTCTATAAAATGGTGCAGCCACCCCCCTCCACTGTAAGGTAAGGAGGAGGGGGTGGGGGATAGGAGATTCACTGTGAATGGGGACGTAAGGGGGCATTCTGACCCTGGGAGACCCGGCCCGTTGCCATTGCCAGGTGCGGTATTCATTACTCCCCATTCCCATTGAGCCCTATGCCTATTCATGAATGGTGCCTGTGCATCCGATGAGTTGTGCTCACGGTTGCCGCTCTGCCCACCAGGTCAGACGTGGCGGGCAGAAAGGCACCCGCAAGCACAACTTGTAGTTTGCCAGTCCGGTAGTAACAACGCTGTTACTACCGGACCGGCAAACTTATAATGAGGCCCATTATCTTCCTTATAGCACCCTTTGCCCTCCATCAACCTTTCAACCACACACCTAGACTGGGTCAACTGGACTAATCAAAACCACTTCCAGGCCCTACCAATGGTATATGCATGGTGTACAAGTGCCGTCTCATAACACACCAATGGAGAGTAATATAGTGGCTACTGCAGCAGAAGCTTACAATTTAGCTTCATAAAATGATCTCCCTTTAGCCCAACTTTTATTGTTGTACATTATAAAGACAATGGGCCTCATTATAAGTTTACCGGTCCGGGAACTACAGTAACGGTAAGCTTGCCGGTACTGTATTTCCCGGATCAGCAAACTACGAGTTGTGCTCGTGGGTGCCTTTCTGCCCGTTAGGTCTGACCTGGCGGCAGAGCGGCACCCGCCAGCACAGCATGTCGGGTTCACCGGCACCATTCTCAATGGTGCCGGTGCATCCGACCTCCCCATCCTCATTGAGCCCAATGGGGCAAAATGGGGCACAATGGGAATGGGGAGCATTCCGTTCTGACGCCCCCGAATGGGCAATTACCGGGTCCGGCAGGGCCATAATGACCCGTGTGTCCATTTGCGGGTGCCAGAGTTTTTCGTAAGTTTGGCAGAAGCCTGCCGGTTTTACCGAAGCCTGCCGGTTTTACCGGCAAGGCTACGCCAAACGAAGAATGAGGCCAAATATCATAACAACTGCATTAAAAATATAAGGAATTCCGTTTATTTTAATTCTTTTTGAGTAGTGTAATAATCACTATATTAACAATAACAAAGAGACATGCGTACACGTGTTACAAAATATGTGCGATTGTTAATTAGAATTTGTAAATAACTTAAAAGTTAGCCATATGCATCGCTATTGGCCATTTAAATTATGTACCCGGACCGGTAAACTTCTACGCAATGATGATTATCAAATTCAAAATTGTTTGCACAACTAACTCTCCGACAGATAAATTAATGTACTACAATAGCCAGCCTAGTGTTCTGCCTGTTGGAGTCATTTTGCATTAATCATCCAGAGCTTTATGTGACAGAATCCTATTAGGCTTTGCCTTAACTGATTTCAAATGGGCAGCGCGAAGTCGTGTATTTGAAGCTGCGCAGAATGAAAACAGATATACTTGGGAAGGGCTGCATCAGTCATTCAGCAGTGGTCTCAGTGTTTATTAAAAATAGCCACTAATCTCTGGGAGCCGCAGTACTTAGAGCTGCTTCGAAACCACTGAACCCAGTGAACGCTGCTAAGCGACTCTACTCACAGAAGATCTATTTCAATATGCACAACAGGAAGATCTTGTTTGTTCATTATTTTCTTCATTTGTAATCACTCGCGATATAACCGCATTGCCTCCGCGGATTTGGAGCATTTGTATATGCGCGCGCACTCTACCTACCATCCGGGGGTGAACTCCACGTGGGCGTCAAAGAAACCAGTCACTTCGCCGGAAGCTGCTTTCCAGCCCACAATGCGCGCACGGATCAGACCTTCCCGGTTCTGGTTCCGCACCACTTTGACGAGTCCCGGGTAGCGTTTGTGAACGTACTCCTCCAAGGGGGCCTTCAGCTCCTCTAAAAGGGGCAGAAGAGAGAACACATTTACAAAGAGCACAACATGGCCGATATTCTTTCATGTATAATGCCGTGTATTGATTGGCTGCATTCGGGGCTTATCTAGCTCTATAGAGACGAGGTCCCAAAATGCAATGGCTAGAGATTCAGCGCAATTATGTTTTGTAAAGTCTAAATGCTTGCATGCTTAACATCTTCAGAGTAAATGACTTCTGGGACCAAACAATAAAAGTGAGTAATTGGTAAAATGGCCGGAAGACATGACCTACATTTTTTTGTGCAATTTTAAGGAAACGGACAATAAAGGAACAAGCCATTTAAGGAAAATAAAACGATAAAAAACCTTCACATGTTTAAAAATAATTCTGAGGTTCCGCAACTGAAAGTCATATTTTAAACACAGTTCAATCTATGAAAGCCTTTGCCTTTTTGCATGCTATTTTTGGACAGTATTTGCCTTTTTATGGTTTTAAAGGGCATATTACAGAAATGTTGCATTGGTGCAAGCAATTTACACAAGCCGTACAATTTCCCTCCAGTGAGGGTATGCAACATTTGGCTCTCCAGATCTGGAGTGCCAAATGTTGCAGACCCCGCCCTAGAACAAAAAGAATTTTTATACTTTTTTTCACCAGGGCAAGTTACACCTGAGAGCTATTATGACTATACACACATTTTTTGTGTGCAAAAATGCATTGATATATATATATATATATATATATATATATATATATATATATATATATATATATATATATATATATATATATATATATATATATATATTTATTTTTATGTTATTTTTTTATTTTAATGTTTTAACTTTTTATTTTGGACCAAGGCTATTGTTGCATAAGGCTAATTAAACTTGCACTGGTGCACATTTTCTGTAACACTGGCCAAATGTCCATACAAGCATATCCCAAGCAGTGGCTGCGCAGTTCATTTTGCCTGTTGAGATGGTATATGCCCTAGCAGCGTCGAAGGTGGTGCCGTTCCATATGCGAGTGCGTGCTATTCAATGTCGTGAACGTGTGTGTGGGTGTGAGCATCGCCCAGAGGCTGATTTATTATGCATGAGGGTGAATGCTTATGCATGAGACTTATTGAGAATGCATGAGGAGCGCAAGGGGCAAGAATGTTCTGATGAATAATGAAACACTCGCTGCGTGCATGGGCCTGACTGACAGATAACATTTAGAACACACTGAAGGCACATTATAAAACAGTGCTAGTCACACACCTGAGACCCTTCCAATGAAACGCTTCCATGATTCCATCTCATCGATGTGGACAGCCCAGTGTATCCCCCTTAGGATAGTCTACCCATTACCTACTAACTGGAGTATAAAGATAAAAGTTGAGTCGATGGAGGTAGGGCGATGCAGATCACCAAATGATAGGAGTCATTTGACAATTGAGTCTCAAACATAATTTCGCAAAAATATTGCAGTTATTTGAAAGAAAAGATTTAAGCAGCGATCCTTTGTGCCGCCGATGAATTAGCTTTATGGATTAATAGAGCTGGCACCTGCTTTTGACTCTGGCAGCACTGCACTACTGCTGACCCGAGCAACTGCAGATGTGACAACCTACCCATGGAAAGACAGGGCAGCAAAACAATCAACTCTGCCATTGCGCTGTCAGGCTATGGAGCTACAAAACCCCAATGTCAAAGGAATAGATAGCGAGCGTGCTTGAGAACCAACTTAAAGTAGAGAGAATAGAGGACTGGTCAGAGACAGTGAGCGTGCTTGGGAACCAACTAAACAAAGAGGGAATGAAGGTCTGGGCAGAGACAGATAGCGAGCATAGGTACCAACAAAACAAAGAGGGAATGAAGGTCTGGGCAAAGACAGCTAGCAAGCATAGGAACCAACTAAACGAAGAGGGAATGAAGGTCTGGGCAGAGACAGCTAGCAAGCATAGGTACCAACTAAACAAAGAGGGAATGAAGGTCTGGGCAGAGACAGCTAGCAAGCATAGGTACCAACTAAACAAAGAGGGAATGAAGGTCTGGGCAGAGACAGCTAGCAAGCATAGGTACCAACTAAACAAAGAGGGAATGAAGGTCTGGGCAGAGACAGCTAGCGAGCTTGGGAATTAACTAAACAAAGAGGGAATGAAGGTCTGGGCAGAGACAGCTAGGGAGCATAGGAACCAACTAAAAGAAGAGGGAATGAAGGTCTGGGCAGAGACAGCTAGAAAGCATAGGATCCAACTAAACGAAGAGGGAATGAAGGTCTGGACAGAGGCAGCTAGCAAGCATAGGTACCAACTAAACAAAGAGGGAATGAAGGTCTGGGTGGAGACAGCTAGCGAGCTTGGGAACCAACTAAACACAGAGGGAATGAAGGTCTGGGCAGAGACAGCTAGCGAGCATAGGAACCAACTAAACAAAGAAGGAATGAAGGTCTGGACAGAGACAGCTAGCAAGCATAGGAACCAACTAAACGAAGAGGGAATGAAGGTCTGGGAAGAGACAGCTAGCGAGCATAGGAACCAACTAAACAAAGAAGGAATGAAGGTCTGGGCAGAGACAGCTAGCAAGCATAGGAACCAACTAAACGAAGAAGGAATGAAGGTCTGGACAGAGACAGCTAGCGAGCTTGGGAACCAACTAAACAAAGAAGGAATGAAGGTCTGGGCAGAGACAGCTAGCAAGCATAGGAACCAACTAAACGAAGAGGGAATGAAGGTCTGGGAAGAGACAGCTAGCAAGCATAGGAACCAACTAAACGAAGAAGGAATGAAGGTCTGGGCAGAGACAGCTAGCGAGCATAGGAACCAACTAAACGAAGAAGGAATGAAGGTCTGGGCAGAGACAGCTAGCGAGCTTGGGAGCCAACTAAAAGTAGAGTTGAGGTATTTTGAAACTAAAGACCTACAGGTGTATTTCCTGAATGTTATCTGTTTATAGCCAATGGGTTATCTCATGCTTTGGAGTGAATCCACATATTGGTTTCCTCTGCTACTAACATGCTGTTAGCACCCCAGATGTCACCGTCGGTGCCAATGGAAACAAACCACACACTGAGGAGGAACATTAGGCCCAACATGTGAGAAGGTAACATTCTATTTTTTCAATAATAAGCGATGGATCCGGACTCTCAAAGTTGGAAAAAAAACGCAGAACAGGTTATCATGCCATGTTCTTTCTAGAGGGGGGCGCCTGCTACCTTTTTTGTATTGTTGCAAGGAACTTGGGGTTTTTCATCCTGAATTACCTGTGGGAACCCAGGCGTGGACAACCTGCTTACTGTGCTCAGAGAGGCACAGCTTCACATCACTAATAAGGCCCAACAAGGCTGAAACACGTGTCTGGGGTTTCTGTTGGTACTCTTGTTCAAAGGAGATTTGCTTGGCAGTTCAGTGCTGGACTGCCCTTGTGGTCGCCACAAAGACTGATATGCAAATGGATATTTCTCCTTTGTGAAAAGTACAGTGAGCTAAAAGCGATGGCTGCGTACTCTCAAAGTGGGAGAAAAAAACACAGAACAGGTTATCATTACATGTTTTTTCTAGAGACAATCACCTGCTACCTTTTTTGTATTGCTGCAAGGAACTTGGGGTTGGTCACCCTAGATTACCTGGGAGAACCCAGACGTGGACACCCAGCACACTGTGCTCAGAGAGGCACAGCTCCACATTACTGATGAGGCCCAACAAGGCTGAAACACGTGTCTGGGTTTCTGTTGGTACTCTTGGTCAAAGGAGGTGTGACTGGCATTTTGGTGGTGGACTGCTCTTGTGGGCGGAACAAAGACTGATATGCAAATGTGTATTCCTCCTTTGTGAAAAGTACAGTGAGCTAAAAGCGATGGCTTTAGACTCTCAAAGTGAGGAAAAAAACACAGAACAGGTGATCATGCCATGTTCTTTCTAAAGAGGGGCACCTGCTATCTTTTTTTTTAATAATTTTTCAATATACTTTCATTATATCCAATTCCATTTGCCTCTATACTCTGCTTTTTACACAGCTGGGAGCACCTGATAAAATATCCATACTAGAGTAAAATATACAGCAGGAAGATGCAATGTGACCAAGAGCTGTGTGGCATGCACGTGGGTCATGCATGCTTAGGGACATCAAAAGAAAAAAAAAAGCTAAGTGGCCTTAGAGAAAATGACGGAGTGCATTAGGGTTTCCTGATAGAACGAATATCCTACAGACTCGTAGTACTCAGAATATCCCAGCCAGTGACCAGTGTATATCATGCATGTTACGATGGCATCTTGCACTGTGCTGAGAGCGGGAGGGGCGTTGGTTAGCAGGGAAAGAAGGGGGAGGCAGAGGAGAGAGAATAAGAACAGTTAGACTGCTTCAAAGCACAAAGTAGCGGTGAGAGGAAGAGAGAAAAGAGCACAAGGGTGCGCGAGAGAGGAGGAGGAAACATTGCAGCAGTGGTATACCAAGGTGCAAAATCAAGGCGTGAAGCAGTGTATGCCTCGCTATACCGCTCAGCGAGACATTACACACGATTTGTAGGTGGGGTGAGAGACAGGAGAGGAATGTGTTTCCAAATTGTACTTACTGGACCGCATGCAAAACGTCTCCATTTTATGTCAGCCTGAGATTTTTATGCTGGTGTACAACTAATGAATTCCTGTGGAAACTCCCTGAATTTAACACATGTTAAAATCAGTTGGAGTCCATATGAATCTGTTGCAAATGCTGCCCGAGAGTCCTTGACAGGCGGTATTTGCAACTTTCATAAAATGGGGATCAAATAAAAGCGTAATGATGATTTTGTCTAAACAATTGCATTGTTTGGTTGGTGGCCTCTTGCATGCAAGTAACACTTCTCATATTGCTTGTGTAAGGATGACAATGAGTGAGTGTCACTTCCAAAGGTTGCTGTCCACTGTATGCATTTGCATGCCCACAACCTAAATGGGCTCACTTAATCATAGGACCCAAAGTGGACATGCATGTCGAAGGGTGTGTGCTGGCAAAGGCAGTGGTACATCAGTCAGAGTAGCATTGCACCCCTTTGTGATGCTGAAAATGGGATGGGAAATTCATATTTGTAATTGGGCTCCATAGCCTTTGTAATCCTTTCAAGGCGGCACTTCCTTTTTCTTTTCTGTTTAAATTCCAACCACGGATATGTAGTGTCGTTAATCATAGTCCATATCAAGGTTGGCAATTTGGAAGATCACCTGAAATATTGATGGTGCCCACAGGCACAAGAATGTCATTGCCAGTGGAGTAACTTTGTAGAAATTGTTGGGTGTGACGTGACATCTTAAAGACGGGGTGCCCCTGCCTAATGAGTTGGACAAAGTGGCGTGCCACAACATTTAGGGGTGGGGGGCAAACACCCTTGCCCCCCCTGAAATTCCGCCCATAACGTATTGCATTAACATGGTCAATTGAATTCCCGATGCAGCCTCTTGTGATCATTTTCAAATACGGTTTTAGATATTTTTGCATTATGATTAGGTTAACCAAATGGATAGTAATTGACAAAATAAAACAATACGTCAAACGTCTGCTGGTTTGGGCATGTCAGCCTACTGCAGATATAATCTTTCAGCATGAAACAATCGTAGCTTGCAGACAAGTTAGTGAATAGGTAGTGGGTCTTACACATTAAGGCATTTCTATTAAACTGCTTCAGAGCAATCATTATTGGAGGTAAAAGTCGGTGTGAAACTGTAAAACGAAGAGAGGGAACAACTATGGAAAAGTTTCATCAGCGTAATCATGGCAAAATGATTGATTTTGTGTTCCAATGTCCCCTCACAGCGCTGTATTTGGGAATGGTCGGTTCCACCTTTCCGGATTCGTGGTACACAACTAGCTATTAGTTGTGCATGCTGAAATGATTTAAAAATCGGATCATCCAAATTCGATCGATCCTCCTAATAAGCCAAAAAAGTATCAATATTTAAAAAGCGACAAAACAAAACGAAGAATATACTGCAAATTGTAAAATGTTCAGCAAAATGAGCAAGGTAATCCGGCACACCGAGCACGGAACAAGGCCGCCAGACAGGAATCACAGGGTGAGTGTGACAAAGAAATGAAAAAATGCCACAAGTTGAGGAATATTTAATGAAATACGCAAATGATTAGCTGCACATCAGAGGGATAATACGAAATGAAAAAGGTGGAATGGAATGATAAAATATTCTGCAAAACACTGTAGGGCTGCTGTATATGTGCAGAAGGATCTGAGGGACATATCGCACGCGAAATAAAAACCTTTAGTGAAATAAAAAATATTCTGAACAATTACAAATATTCTGCGAAACACACAGATCCATCAACCTGCAGAAGGGCCAGGGTCTATGTGCAGAAGAACTCCTTTGACAAAAGAAATGATGAATTGAAAAATATAACACACAATTATCAGCTGTAGGTGCACACTACAATGAAATGAAAACCAATATTCTATGAACAATATTATGAAAGACACATAAGAAGATCCGTCACACACAATATGCACAAGGGCCCCATGTGAATGTGTAGTGGAGTTGCAGAGATAAAACAAAATGAAAGACATTTTGCACAATGAAAAATTATTTGAGACATTCCCAGGATGATCTGCTGCCCTTATCATGCCTTAGGCCTCTAGTTTGTGCACAGTAGGCTAGGAGGGAATACTATACATGAACAATATACCGCTAAATTAAATATATAAAGTAACCCTGGAAACAACTGACAGTATTATCCCTGAGACTCACAGGATGATCACGAGTAGTTCACCACCGCCCCCACCATTAATGGTCCCGCACGCACGTAATAGTGTAGGGTACATGGGCATTTGACAACACTATCTGATAATCACTTATCCTCTTCTGCAGCTCCCTAGCGGACGACCAGATCTGATTCATACAGGATCCAATGATTGCAGGTGCACAGAAGGCGCCAGCAGCAAAGAACTTGAAAGTTCTTCAATATGCCAGTGACACTGGTAAGCAATGGCTCAGGCAGAATCAAACACAGCATACTTTGCAGGCACTACAGTCCCTGGAGAGATATACCCACTTCCTAATTTTAAATTTTAACTTTCTTACCTCTAGATGTTCCACTTTGGGGCACTTCAGTGACAATAGACAGCCCACTTCAACAGTCCTGAAGAAGGCACTAGAACACCAGCTACCCACTAAGTGCCAGAAACACCATTTAGTGTCGACTAGATAGATGTGAGGTCGTGATGACCACATTCTAAGTCACATGTTGTGTACCAACCCACACTGTGCAAAAAACTAAATGCAAAAAATCAATGTATAAGGTTGTTGTAAGATGCCTTAAATATAGTGTATCCCCGGAAACTACCGGCAGGAAAAAGGTTATGATGTTAGCCGTGTGATGCTATTTTTAAACCATATGAAAATACATATTTGCTAAATGTGCTACATGCAAATTGGGTAATCTCTTGTGTACAGACCACATGTTGTGATTTGTTAAAACGTATGCTGGATCCACACCGGGCAAGTGTCAGACAGGTGGGGTAGCCTATGTCCTCCCTTACCTTATATGATGTGGGATGTTTTTACCCATGCATCCAAGCCCTACCATAAAACTGTGCAGTACCGGCATGGAAAACATCATGATGGCCACAACTCCCCAGAGAGTGCACAGGGAAAACATGAAGAATAGGATGCCACCCATTTTTGCCTATGTTGTGAGCACAGGAGGACACTGACTAAAACCACCATTGGGCTACACACACAGTAGCCTGAAACCATTGGGAATGGCAATGCTGATTGCCAAAAGCAACCCAGACCTGTGGGGAATTCATTTTCTTAATGTCAAAAATGTATGCAGTACTGGTGCTCACCACTATCAGAAAGTCGGCGTTTTAAAACAACCAGACTTTTGTGTAAAACTGAACAAATGAACCAAAACCAGGCCAAGGAAAGACTTGCTAAGAGGTGGATACAATGTAAAACTATACTCCGAAATGACTTGAAGGAAGTCATTATTTAATGTATATATAAAAAATAGCTGCATGTAAGTTGGATTTGAATGTAGAAAACTGGGAACTAAAGTGACATTTAGCTGAATTGTGCCTGACAACCACCCCCGACAGGAGTTGAACTGGCTCAATAACTCTTCCCAGGCCTGGCTGCATCCTGCTGGCCCCACCAAAAGGAGATCACATGGCCCTGATGATTGAAAGGGGAGTGGCAGCTGGGGACTGCAGGGAACTGAAAAAGGGGCCTTCTTTGGCTCAGACAAATGTTATGTTGGGAGGGTCGTAAAATGGCTTCCTCTTGGGGGAAACTGGGAGGGGAAGTGCCTGTGAGAGCCAGCTGAGCTTGGGGGAAGTGGATAAACCAGTTATTCCACCATGTGATGTGGGAAGCCACACCTCTGTTTGACCAGGGCATAATTTTAAAAAGATAGATAACTCATAGTGCGGACTGGTCAAAATTATATAAATAATATCATTATTCTTGGGATTTTTCCATGCACATTTTAAAAGGTGTTAGGACACTGTGGGATGTTCTTGGGGATAGCAGCGGAAAAAAGGATGTTACTCCAAATGTATGCATGTTAAAAATCTGACACTTTATCATCTGAAACCCATATCCCTGGTGCACATTTGTGTAAAATCTGGAATAGTTTAGAGGTCGTTATATGGATGAAAAGGGGAGAATTCTGTCATCAGTGGACACAACATCGTACAAAGACAGGGATCGGATGGTTTGGTGCTACAGAAAATATGTTAACTGGTCCTATAATATGAGAAAAATGGTACATAGATAAATATGTATTTGGGTCAGAAATAGATTTGTGTGCGATTCGACAAGGGGAGGTTCGTCTGACCATAAAACCTACAGCATCACTCTGACACTCCATTTCTTCCCCCCAATCAAGGGAGAGAGGAAAGCTTGGCCAATGATAAGTGAGAGGGGCAGGCTTAGCTAGGCCCAGGCACACACCCATTTTCAAAACACATAAAAAGGGCCACTGAAAGACAGGCAGGAAATTCACTTTCCACTTTCTTGCGGGACGCTTTGCCGGGAGACTCCAGACTTCAAATCCAACAACCTCCAGAGACCAGAGATCCAGAGGGACCAGAGATCCAGAACGACCAGAGATCCAGAGAGACCAGAACTGTGCAGTGCTGAGAGCAGAACCAGAGACCAGACCGCTGTTCAGAACCACCCGCCGGAAGTCCCGTCCAACCTGACCAGACCTTGACGGCTTATTTCAAAAATATAGTGTGAGTACTCATTGTGCCAAAACCAATCTCTTAGTTTAAAATAATCTAATCCAAACTATTTTAGCCTATTAGAACTGCCTTGTAGAATCATGTCATTCTGTCATCTTTAAAACTGAGAACTGTCATCTGTCATTCTGAGCTTTAAAATTTCAAATCCGAAAAACTACTTTCACAAAATCGTCTGTATCTCCGGAACCGTTTGTGCACGGAACAAGATTTAACTTTCATCTTAAAGCTAAGATTCTAGGCTTTCCAACAAACCTTCCTACTCCTTATAGTGCCTCCGTAATAGCCACGTGTAAAAATCAGCAGCTTCTTGCTTTCCTTTGCTAAAATTAGTTTTAACCTGCTGGTTACACATAGAGCATTGCTAAAGTGGGCCTGAACTAATATAAACTAGAATCACCCACCCTGAACCTCTAGAGGGAATTAAAAGCATTTTTAGCACATTTCTCACTTCATTGTCATCACATTCAAAGCATTTTGGGCCTGTGTTTCAAACCTCTACCTGTTTTCCTCTAAACTTGCTGGGGGGGAACTGCATTTCGTATTGCATTTTGTTTGGATTCTTGAAGACTGTGTGCTCTCCTTCCATTTCTTACATTGCATAGGGGGGGAGTGAATTGTCAAGGAAAAGTGATTACATTGTCTTTTGTTGAAGCCATATCAAGTTATTTTCTGTACTGCATTTCATTCATCATTGCGTTTCCTTGAACCATATAAAGCATTCTTTCCCACCTTATTCTTCTGTTCCTATTCATAAGTTACCTCTTGCTGAGTACTGCTCATATTCACAGGTGTAATATCCATTATCAATTTATTTATAGAAGTTTGATATATATATATATATATATATTGTTTAAATTTTCAAATAAACCTTTTAATTTGCAAAACAAACCTACTTCTTGGCTCAGTGGGGTCAGGGGGATTCTAAGAGGGGGTGTTATACAAGGGTTGTCATCCAGAGTACTGAACTGGACATAAAAATACATCAATAAGGGTTTTCCTCAGCATCCCAGACTAGGCATTGATTTAGCTGTAGTGTTGATTGAATATCGCTTACAATGACCAGGCATTATGCCATCAGAAGCACTTTTCAATGACATGAAAACTCCTGCTGCTATATTATGAGGCCCAATAAAAAACATAAGCATAAGAAAGGGCTTTACAGGTATTCTCAATTAGCCTTACAGAACATTGCGCAACATTTGTTTTTGAGCATTTTGAAATATCGCACATCTGCTGCCAGACATGAGTTTTTCACAAAAGCAGGGCTGCCACTCGAAATCCTTGCCAGACTACATCTCAATTGAGAGACACATTACCCTACAATAGATCACATTATGAACTCTTTAGGATGCACTTTGAAGCTGTCAGAGCTAGTGCTGCCGGGATACCGGCTCTAGGAGCTGCATCAATCCCACATCCAGGTTTAGCAAGAGAGGAAGGGGCACCAATTCTGCACCTTGAAATCTCTGTTTGGTACCGGCCCAACAAAGCAAGATGATAAACCTAAGTACTACTCCACTAAATTGAGTCAACAAAAAGCATCATTTCCTCAAGTCCCGCCAATGCAGAAACATAGATAACTAGCCATGATCAAGGCAGCAGGGCTCGGTTCAGCAATGCAAAACTGTGATAGCTGGTTTTCAGTTTATAGTTGGCTATATATCTAAACTGTTTTTGATTTGTATTAAACAATGCTCAATGAGCTCTAATAACCGTGTTAGTGTGCGCAATTCATGGTAGCAAAGCCATTCTTAAACATTTTCTCTGACGTAGCTACCTTGGCAGGGGGACTACAACTTGCTCCCATTTGCAGCCCGATAACATACCCCAACTCTGGGCAGGGCGCCTAACCTCAACTCTCCACCACTGCCAAAAGTTCTTAACTATATAAACATAATAGGCACTATATAAATCACAGCTTTAACCAATAGTTTGTGGGAAATAATGAACACTCAAGGAGAAACTGCGGCACAGATTTTACTATTAGCTCTACTTGGAGAACCATCATGATGGATGGGACAATTGCGCCTCTACTAAAAGGAGAACTCGCCAGGCTAATGTTACTAGAACATTGAGTTTACTACCCAATGGACAATACATGAAGCCCCACTTTCATGACATGGGGCATCATTCAGAGATGGGCAGTGCTGTAAAAAAGTGATAATTAATGGGATTACCACCACTTTCACCATACTGCCAAAGTTCGAGTTCTACAGTGGAAACCCCAAAAAAATAAATGTTTTATGTCGACTAAATTACCTCCACACAAAACCTTTACTGCATGAGCAGTTACTGCATCTAGTAATACCGCACGCTGTAATATTGCATTTCCACAATGAAATCCTATGGGACTACACATGAGGACTAACTAAAGGGTCCACATGATTCTGAATCATGCAGACCTTTCAAGTGTCTCCATGTTTGCCGGAAGTGGTAATTGTAATTACATTTGGTGGTATTATCAGAGGTAGTACTGCCAGACTCTGCTTCAGGCTTTTAGTCTGAGCCACATATAAGACTCTAGGTAGAGATACCTTGGGCAGTCATCTAGGAGAAATAAAAGAGAACAAATAGAAAATAATCAGGATTATAATTGTTGTTTAATAACACACTTAATACCCAGTATTCGAACCTGTGTTGCTTTGCATCATCTTGTTTCCAAGACAAGCACGTTGCCCCTAAACCATACTATTTACACTATTAAACAGGTGGCAACCTCAATGCAATCTGGTAAAGCCAGGATCACCTTCTCAAACGAAGAAACTGGGGAAGGTGGAGCAGTGCAAGGCTGCCCATTAGCACAGTTGGAGGGGGTGCTGACCAATCAGGAGGCTCGTAACCCTGACTGTACTGTATGAAAGAAGCTTGAGTTCTGAGCTGCTTCAGCAGCCTGGAGTGTCCCTTTGTTGTGCACCCTGGCGCGGTGCAGTGCTGCTGTCAGCGAAGTCCATTTTCCATGCTGATGACATCACAGTTATCAACATGGAAAACCCAGACGTCTAAGGACGGGCGGCGTTGTTCAGCTCTGCAGGTGTGGCTGGTGTTGCTCGGCTCCTCCTCCTTATCCTGGAAAGCGTTTTCCATTGATAACTTGGCCCAGAACAGCGAAGAGTTGGCTTCTAAGTGCGGGTAGTGGTGATCAGCTACGCAGGTCTTGCCTGTGTTGCCGGGCTCCTCCTCCATACCCTGGAATGCTATTTCCATTGAGCCCGCGGCCACCAGATAATACAGGTTTTTGAACTGCAGGTTGTGTTCCAGATCCAGCAAACTTTGCCTGACAAACACTGTAACAACTAATTTGTTTCTGGCCCACCCAGATCTAGGATGCTGGGACACCTGGCTACTTGAGTGGCAAAAGCTGCAAGCTGCACTTGCGTGCTGGTCTGTCCTGCAGCTCAGTTGTAATTCTTGTGGTTCAGAGTCCAAGCTCAGTCTCTTTGGCTCTGTGGGGGCCTTGTGGTTTTGTACATAGAGCGGGGGGGACAGACTCTGGCTGCTAATTGGGTATGCCCTATCAATGTGGTATCCATTGGGCTGGGAGTAAGAGGGGGGTGGTTGTTTGTCTCTTTCTTTCACCATGCAAAGACTGTTACTTAGTGGCTGGGTAGATTTTTTACCTGTATGGTTTGACCTCCTTTTTTTCTTCGCTACATTGTCTGATCTGAGTGACGGTCCTCTTCCCATTTTTTCAGTTGCTAGTATTGGCATTACTTGTTGACACCCGTGCTTACAATGGCTCATTAACATGTCTAAAAGAAGAGCCCTTACACCAACTTCACCTAAGGAGCCAATTAAGGAGGTCAATGTTCCTATTTCTAAAATCAAAGATTTGATTTAGGATATTGACTGCTTAGATCCCCCTGGGAAGAGAAAGATGTTCTCTACAAACTGGATGCCAGCAAATGGTGCTACTGGTCCTAGTGCAGGCTCTTATTGTGTAGCTGTGGGTGCGGGAAGTGAACTCACTGAGCAGGATAAGAATTAAATACCTTCCCTTGCTAGCTCTGCTATTGTGTGCCCCACTTGCTCTAGGAAGCCTGGAAGAGATCCTTTAAAGGATTTTGCGGTTACGAGGAGAGTTGATCAAACAGAGGGAAGGAAAGTTGGACTGTCTGCTGGTCCAGTGGGTCAAAGCATGCCTGGAGATGTGGTCAAAATCTATCCCCAGATGATGTGTGTGATGTCTGTCAATAATTAATCTGCTGTGACTACTGTCCCGCATGAACCGTAGTAAACCTGTATAGCAATGGCAAAGTTCCTGAGGTCTTTCAAATACCTACAATCAATGAATTTGAGGATTTATGTTCCAACTCCAGTTTTGTGATTGACTCTGGTGTCCCATTATCCAATTGTTTCTCCCCAGTGATCACGTCAGGTACCCTGAGTGATCAGGTCAAGCCATGCAAGGGCATGCAGCCTGTTAAATCTGGAGAGGTACTCAATGAAGGTACAGAAAAGAAAGTACCCTCCGATACTGTAAAGGTCATGAGAAATAAAGGGGAGATGATGAATGACAAACATGTATGTAAATCCCCCACCTATGTTTCTGGGGATCACTCGACCACTGAGGTGGTTAATCTCTTAGATACTCTTTTGGGAGGTTTGAGGTAGACTGTTTCACTATTTAAGAATATGAAGATACTGGATATAATGGTTGAATTGCCTAACAACGTTTTGTAACTGAATAATAGTATCAAAGTACTTGCAACTAAAATTGATCAAGGACAAGGTTACCAGTCTAAAACGGTGTCCCAGATTGGTATACACCCTGTATTGACAACTTGAGATGGGATGAGGTACAAGGTACAAATAGGTCATAAGGATTTTCCTGCTTGTAAACTACCTGGGTGGAGAACAGATCCTAAAATAAAAAATCCTTTAACTATGCCAAGAGTTAACAGCTTTCCTCCTCATATGGCCCCAGTAATAGATGTCATCAACTCTTGTAATGCAACTAATAATGATAGTAATTGGGGGCTTACCCTGGGTAGAGGTCAAGCGAGGATGGGTGGTATAGCTCTAGACTTACGTATGTCTGAATGATAATCCAGAGGACCGCTTGGGTTTGATCCCCCATCCGTGCTGATGTGTAATGTCCCAATACTACCTTTAGATGCTTTTGAGAGAGTCAATCTTGCTGATATACAAGTGCACACATTGGATAAGACATGTCAAGAGGTGCACTTCTATTATTAGGGAGGATATAGTCAGGTGTTCTCAGAGTACGGTTGCTAATAGCTCATTTGACAGTGTCTCGATCTTCTTCACGAATAAGAACTTGGTGGAAAGTCTTTTGGCTATTGACCTCAGAACATACCTCCTATAAGGTTCAGCAATAAGTCTAAGTCTGTATTTTTCCAATCTTTATGTCCCTTTGTTGAGTCCTAGCATGTTTGGCATGCAGGGTGGGAGCCCTAGAGACGGGCCCATTATTGCTATGTCCAAAACCTTGAATATTGACAACAATCTACTGCATATTCAAGTGGGTGGAAGGGAGAATAGTCTTGAGGGCATAGACTGATGATTCTCGTGGGCAGTGGAGGGATGGTCAGGTCCAGTACTGTCACTTATTGCCCTGGAATATATCAGGGCTGGCCGAGAATGTGCAGATCCCAGGTTGGCAGAAATTCGTCAGAGAGTATCAGCTAATTGTATTTCCGGGTCTACGGACCCAGTGGAGCTCCAGGACTACCAGTCATTTCAGGTCCCTGCACAGAAGGCATCTAGGGGCCCCAAGTGGTGGGTTATCAATATGGGTTGATTTTTCCCTGAATTGTCAAGTCGTTTAGAGAGAAACTGGTTTATTAGATCGCCAATATCTGGTCATGTTTACGTCGGATGGTTTTTATTTCCTGTTATTCAATGTGAACACCAGAACAAACTCTGTGATTACTGTTTATAAGTTATGCAAACTGGCAAACACTTAAGAAGGGTATGACCAACTAAATAGCCATATTGTAGTTCTAGGCAATTTCAATTTACAAATTGAACCCTTAGTTGATTGGGAAGGGATGTGGGACAACCAGGATGCAGTGTGTCGGCAGCCCAGCCTAAGCAAACCCATAACTTGGCAGTTGAAACAGTCCACTTAATTTTTGTGCTTGGGTTAAGAACCTGTAATGGGTGTTTTTGTGAAGATCAACCTTCTGCCTGCATGTTTTTTGAGCCCAAAGATTATTCCTTAATCGTCCCAATTCCTAGTTTCCATTGGGGCTTGGAGATTTATAGCGTGGTTCAAGATTGCTAATAGACAGGAAAGCAACCATGAGATCCCTCATCCTCCCCTTTAAGTCTCCTTCCACTTACAGTCCCCCATTACCAAATCAAACTGTGGCTGTTACAGGACATGCAAGGAAAGTGGTGAAGTCGGTGAATCTTTTGAAGCAGGATATTATCCTGGATCTTTATGAGATGAGCAGTGTCTGGTGGATTGCCTGTCTACAGCTCCACCAACTGAAAAACATCTGCTGCGAGCTAGACGTATGCAATATAAAACACCATTAAAAAGCAAAAAGAGATGAATCTAAGAATGTGATAGACTGACCTAGCAGAATCTCATGATAATGGAAAACCTATCACATTTTGGAAGTTGGGCTTTGCAACAGAGGTCAATGGGGACACGACTATCCAGTGCAGAATTACCTCTGAGGCTTGGCAGAGCCATTTTTCAGCCTTATAGGTGGGGGGTGGACAGGACGGCTGTATGACGAGTGATTCTGAGGAGAAATTGCAAGGCTGCACTAGTAGATGGAAATTATCATTAGAGGAGGTTGTAAGGACCATCAAATCAGTGATGGAGGGTAAATCAGCAGGCCCTGATAGGATCTATTTGGACATCTATAAGGATGAGTCTCCAAACTGGGCACCATTTGTTATGCGTGTATGCATCTGGCTCTAGAACCAGATTCTTGGCAACATGCAGAATTATAAAAAGTGGGGAAGGACCTGCCGGCAAACTATTGCCCGATTTCTCTGTGGGAGAGCTCGGGGAAGCTTTTTGCTGAAGTAATCCTACACCATATTCAATCTTGGTTGGAAATTAACAACATCATTAATTTCCTCCAAGCGGGGTTTCAGCCTGGTATGGGCACCACTGACCAAAGTTTTCATTTAAATCTGCTGATCCAGAAGTAAACCGTCCAGCGTAAAATTAAATTATACACATTCTTTGTCAATCTCAAAACAGCATTCAACAGCGTACTGTGTGATATTCTTGGGCAAGTGTTAGAAAGGAGCGAAACACCGCCTCAATTGATTTATAGTGTCCAACTGCTTTATTGCAATAATAAAGCAGAGATAAGGTATGGTCTAGCCGGCAAAACCACCCCACAGTTTGATGTTAACAAAGTCGTAATTCAGGTGTGCGTGCTGGCACCCTTGCTTTTTAGTATTTACATCAATGAGCTGATTGTTGCCCTTCAACAAAACTGCCTAGACCCCCCTAAAATGGACATAGACATTTACCCTTGTTTATTTTCATGGACAATGCTGTACTTTTGGCTACATACCCACAGGGTCTTAGAGTTACCATGTCGAAGTTTACCAGGAAATGTGGGAAATTAGGACTGTTTTTGAACATCAGTAAAACCAAATCCCTTTTTTCTAAACCAAGGTTCACCAAGCACCAGGTTTTGGATATCAGGGTAGATGGACATAAGATTGAGCAAGCCTCAATGCACGACTTTCTTGACACCTACATCAATAAGAATGTCCAATGGTCTGCACAACTGGTTAACGTCTGCTCTAATCTTGAAAAATATAGTGGAGCTGCCGTGTTTTTTTTATCGAAATGGCAGGGGTGAAGTAAAGCCAGCATTAGAATTGTGTTGGAAGCAGGCCATAACTGTAGCTACATTCAGAGTTGAACTCTAGGGTTGTGCCAACATTGCTTGTTTATCGATAGCTGAGAGCAACTTTCTAAAAAACTTGCTCCAACGTCGGCAGGGTACACCAAATATGTTAATTTGGGTGGGACCTGATCTGAGCCCCATTGATTACAAGGATTCCTTAAAGCCTTTATGATAATGGCTAAGATTGTGGCATATCCCGTCCCTTGAAAAATGTAGGGATGAGCTGATTTATGTAATGAATCTGGAAGGGGAAAAGTGTTTGCCGTGGACTCCCCACATTTACACTAAGCTCTATGTGATGGAGGATCAAGATCTCTGGTTACACCCTGAGAATGTTACTAAGGCACCGTCCAATACGTTCAAGAAAAAAATAATGGTATCTCACACATGATAGGGAATGGTCCAGGAAAGCGAGAAGTGAAAAATGGGTGCTGGTTACCTTAGGTTAAAGGAGGATTTTGGCTATGCAGTTTATTTTGACCAACTACAACCCTCCTTTGCCTGAGCCCTTTTCATCCACTTTAGAATGGGATGTCTTCAGCTAGCTTCCTTAACAAAATCCTGGGGTATTAGTAACGTACACAAATGCCCTCTGTGTGGCATAGATGGGAAAACTGAGATACATTTCTTCAAGGGCTCAAGTCGAGGGTACACGCAGGGGGACAGAGTCCACCTACTTTTTCAGTGGGCGGACTCTGTCCCCCCAGTTAAAATGAGAAACATTGAATGTTCTATTTGAATTTATGAATTAAAGCCGACCTTGGGGATTGAAACGCAGTTGTCCTGTTTGCAAGCTGGACACTTCACCACTGCAATATATAACCTGATGAAAAATACCAAACAATTAAAGGTGAAATGTCCGATTTCGGTACTGCAAGTCCCAGGGAAAACATATTCATTGGTTCTTGGAGTTTAAACACGCACACCTCTTAACGTTTTCAAAAACACTATTAGAAGAAAATATCCTCTCTTGGATTTGTGTGTGTTGATTTTGCGAAAGGCAAATGCCATTCCTCCTGTGCAATTTGGGTGGTTTTGCAAAGACAATTTAATGAAATGTGTATATTTCACCTTGATATGCTCATTTCTGGTGACGTCACATCCCATTGCGTTTGTTGATGAGTCCCCCCACTTTAATTTTTAGGACTTGACCCCTGATTTCTTCCTTCTGTGTCCGCAGCTTAGCTCTCTGGGGTCCATTTATTTAAAGCTCTTCCTTAGAGAATCAGGGACTCGCTCTCCCCTTGCAGCCCTTGAACAATGTACACGGACAGATGATATAGATGAGATCTGCAGAGTAGCAGCATTAATTCATCGTGCATGGTTGGTGAGAGCTAAAGCTAGCACGGAACTATGCCTTTGATCTAAAGGGTCGAGTTTACCTGTAGTGTGACTGATTATTCAGGTCCCTGAATATCTGTGTATGTAAGACATGTTTTTGATGTTGGAGTCTGGGTTCACTCCCCTATAAAGGCCAGTCTTAGAAAGCTAGCTTTTTAATTAGTGTATTAGGTTAGCATTATTGTGTTTTACTCCTGTCGATGGGCTGAGAGTATTCTCTCCACTATATTTGATGATGTTTAGTTCGATTTACGAGCAAATTCTTTTATTGAATGTAATCTGGGTATTAACTCTTTGGTGTGTACAATCCTGTTTTTAACTGTGCTTTTGTATGTTAAAGAAATTGTATGTTGTGTTATTGCATTCTGAATGGTTTTATACAGAATAAAAGAGATGATGATGAGGAAAACAGACTTCAGTGACTGCAGCACTGCACATTGCCAAACAGCACAACAATACACCATTAGCACCTGTGTGGAGAAATAGACAGGTGGCAATGGCAATATTAACCTTGGGACGCCGCCTCAACAGAGCAGCCTTCTCTGAAAAATAAATATGGTGTCCTATACAACAAGCAAACGTTAATTGCCTCTTATACAGAACAGAACATTGATAACCTGCAAAGCTACATACATGATGCTTGTACTATCTTTCACCCATGGAAAGGCAAGATACAGTGCTGAGCATCAAAGGGATAGCAGGACCCTGTGAGGAAGGAGGAAAAGGAGAGGGAGACTAACCATACAGCAGCTCTACAAGAAAACAATGAGAAAACTCCAGACCCAAATAGCACTTCAAGTAATTAAGGAGTCTTGGTTAATGACTGTCTAGATTTCTTTTTAAGACATTTCCAGATTTAATGAAAACCACAAGCAACATGTAATTAATATTGCAACAGAAACACAAATAGTAATAATTAGTCCCATAGAAAAGGTGGCCCAAATAACAAATAAAGCAGGGTGATCATTTGGCAGCTTAAGACATGTTAAAGAGAATTCTCAAGAATGTGCTAATTTCCCTTACCTTTGCAGACCCACATTCAACTTTGCTGGATTTCTAGGATTTTAATTTTTACCTGGAAAGAGTGTGATCCTTTCTTCCAACTCTTTCATGTATTTTGATGTGTGTTTTACTTTTGTGTTCTTTGGATATGGAGTTTTAAACAACTCCATAGGCATTATCTTTTTCTTGGGTGTCACACAGCACCTTCAGTGCAGTGGCACAGGAGTGTCTTTCAGACTCCCGCAGGTTTAAATACCTTCTCTGGGACTGACTACTGTCTCCCAGAGCATGTAAAGTTAAATTGACTTTACCAGTCTTTTTAAATGTACAGATTCAGCACACACTATCTTCCTATAGAGTGCTGGACGGGTTGCCTAGAATCCCCTATGTCTAAACACTCATGTAACAGTCAAATGTTACCCTTCCCTCTTGAAATGGCTGGTGGCAGTGGTTTTAGAATGAACTACCATGATTTGTCCCAACTGCGAACACTGGGTCAGCCATGTTTTCCAATATGGCGCCCAAGACCTATATGTAAAAAAAGACTCTGGTCAATTTTTTTTGCTGTTTCTTTTAGGAAAGGTCCTTCTAGTGTTTGTCTCTGCACGCCAAACCAGGTCTGGTCCCTTTGTTTGTTGCACTTTGGTGGGCTTCAGTGCTGAAGCCCTCCTCTGGCACCTGAGTGTCTGGGTTGAGCAGGATGTGAGGGAGGTGCCCGAAACTCCCTGTGCTTAGTCTCCTAGGAGATCTGAATGCACTCTGGCAAGATTGGCTGGCTATCTGGCAAGGACAGCCAGGCTAGAATATATGGGAGAAAACTGTTTAAATACAGGTCTCTGAGACTTGGAAAGCAGAGTCAACCACTGGAACGAAAGAACCAAAGACGAGCAGAAGGTAGAAGACTGCTGCAACTCCTGGTCCACCGGTGAAGCCCTGCTACAGTTCCAAATTGCCTGAAACTCCCTCGACAGAGAAGCCCTTCAAGCATGACTTCTTCCCTTGAGCTGACGGGAACAACCAACTCGCAAGCCACCTGGACACTTTCTCTATATTGGTCGAATTTTCTTCAGGGTGCTGTTGAAACTCAGATAGCCGGTGAGAAGGATACCCGTTTGTGGACTTTAAGGCAGTCACACCTTAAACCAACGTTTTGCCAAGCTTGTGGCCTCTTCCCTGGGTAGTGCAGGAACCTCCCGACGTCCTCCTTCTTGTCCCCACGACTGAAGCTCAGGAACAGCAAGATCTGCAGGAACTGCCAGGAACAGCTGCCTAATCTTCAGCTTTTCTTCATTCAAAGGTACTGTGCAAGTGCGGTAAAGAAATCCTTTCTGCCGCGGTGAAAGTTTGTGAAACTTTCCCAACTTTGGAGACTTGTTCTCCCCTCAACCGACATATAACTTTTCTTCTGGCAAACTACTTCTAAGAACATTGGCAATGCCGTTTACTACCAGAACTGTGCTATCTTATCCAAGACACTGAACCATTAATTTTGGCCCAGTCCTATTGAATTGAAATGCTTGTTGTAGTGATTTGAAACTGTTTGCCCTGCCTATGAAAGTAATTGTGCTTTGATAATTATAACATTTGTCTTTCCACCACTTTGGAAAGTTACTGAAGTGCCATTTTTCTCCCGCTTCAGGGGAGCGTAACTTGTTCAGAAACGTATTTGTTTAGTATTGTAGTGTATTCTTGTGTGATATTGATCTGCTTCTTACTAGTAGAATGTTTTCCAACTGACTGTGTAAATAAATGTATATTCTTTTACCAAGAAACCTTGAGTAAGTGTGTGTTTGAACCACTGTAATTGCAAGTCCTTTGTGTAACATCTTGTACTGCTCACTTCCCTCTTGAGATAAGTATGGCTGCTCAACCTATGCTACCACATAACTGTGTAGTATAGGCTTGTACCAAAGGTGAAATTGTACTTACACCTGTAGTCTAAATTGTGTGTATTGTTCCCAAAGGGCATGCATGTAATTCTGCCTAACAAGACACAATATCATCAACACATAGGTTATCACTCACATATTGGATCAATGGGTCATATTACCTCGGACAGGTCCTTACAATACACCATTAGTTACTATGGACACACCAGATCGGGCATACTGTTTAGTTGCAGCCTGCATAGTACTCAATGTGTACACTTACACTGAAGCAGTTCAAATGCTACATATTTGTGGACATTTATGCAATTTCCAGCGGTGTAAACACAAACCTGTGATAGACTTGGAGAATGTTTTATTCACACAGCCATCAGGCCCAAAGAGATTAACATAAACTACATTCACCTTCCAAGGGAATAACTATGCAATGTATACTATTTTTTCACAAGAAGTCATCAGGGCTACCAGAACATCCAAAAAACATTCTCAAGCAGAATGCAGAGCCTATTAGAAGGCACTTCAAACTGTTTGCAGTATGTGGATGAGATGTATTGCACAGGTGATGAATTGAAAACCCACTTAGGAATGGCAGGTTTAATCCTCAACACATTAGCCTAAATTCGAAATAACACATATAATAAAGAGAGCTTGCAGGTGTCCTAAAAATAAGGAAAATATCCTCTGTACAGAAATATTTAGTCTGCCAAGCTCAGCAACCACCTATGGGGCTCATGCTGAGCTTGGAATAGAAGAATGTTGAGGATTCTTGGCAACTAGAACTAATTTAATCATTTTGAAAACATGGTCTAATCCAAAATCTACATAGATTTGTTAGATGATCTGTGGGAGAAGTCTGGTGGTCTCAACATTATGTGTACGAATTAACTAACAGCAATTGACAGCTGATCGAAAAAATCAAAAACACTTGGAATAATGATTACAAAACTATGAGACAAGAGGGAATTTAAGCAAAGTGAGCAATAAAGTGTTATATATTAATTCAAGCCTGTTCATTTATCAGCCTTACTTGGATTGGTCATATTCTCAGATAGATTGTATTGTCATTACTGGGGTTGACTTTAAATCTTTGCATATCCAAATGGAGACTTTCATCTAGAGAGAAAGAGATGTCCATAGTAAATTCTGTCCATTCTGTTGCAATGAGCTAGAGTCTCAAATAAACTTTTCCTTCTTTTGGAGGATATTAAAAAAATCACATTTTAGAGCCAGGAAACTTGCAAAACTACCAACTGATGGCTGGTCTTTCATGGCCAGCAAAACATTGGAGAGGATTGTGAACTCTCAACTACAAGAATATGTTGAGAGTGAATCCATACTGGATCCCTACAATCTGGGTTCCAACTAGGGTTTGAGACAGACACTGCATTGATGGTGGTGTGGGATGATCTGCTTGAAGTGACAGATCAGTTGTCTCGTTTGGCCATGCTGGTTCTCTCTGCAGCTTTCGATACAGTGGGTCACTGCATCTTACTTGGAAGGCTCAGAGAGATTGGAAACATCTTACATCAAGCCGTCAAGTGGTTTGCTTCCTTTCTTTCAGAGACTCAGTAACAGGTGAAGATGGGTGGATTCACTTTGAGCCCCTTACCACAGGAGTGCAGTGGCCCTCAGTGCTCATCCCTCTCCCCCCTCTTGTTTAATTTATAGCTGTGCTCCATGATGGACCTGCTTAGGATGCATAAGGTCAACTTCCACTGCTATGTGGACGACACCCAGGTGTTCGTCAAAATAGGGAATGTGGAAGAAACTTTTCAGATTGTTATACAAGGCCTGGGGAGGTCAGGGCAAGGATGTCCTCCAACTGGCTCCTGTTGAAGGCCAGCAAAATGGAAGTAGCATTGTTCGACCCTAACCACCTCCTTAATCATAGTAGGCACCCAGATCCAAAATAATTTACCCTACCTTACACATTTTTTGATACACAGGCTGAGTGATCGCTGCCACTCGCTCGCTGTTTCCAGAAGACGCGGACCCTGGTTTCCCTGGCAAGCACCGCTGGATCTGCTTGTTCTCTCCAACCACGACTCAAAGCAAGGTACTTTCTTGCTTTAGGCTAATGTCCTCTACTTTCTCCAGCAGACTCTCTTATGCTACACACACACCATGTATCGTAGCTTGTTTTTAAATCCATACCAAGTTTTTCATTCTTTACTCTTTCCACCAGTCACGAGCCGACTAGCTCAGAACTCGTACCGGACTAGAAGTGTTCGCCATTATCCCGTCCTGACACACTGGATTCTGGTTAAACTGCTTCACATTGGCCCGCACACGTTCCAAGGTATCTACAATGTAGTTCTTCTGAGGTCACTTTACCTGTTAAACAGCTGAATCATTTACTTAGGGCATCTACTTAATATCTACTTGGGTTCGTATTTTCAGAACTATGGTGATTTCACTGCATTGTGAATCATGAGAGGTCCCCTCTTTTGAGATCCCTTCTTCTATCTGACTCTGTGCAACATCAGTCATGTTGAGACTGAATAGGGTGAATGGTTATGACTCTGTACCTCTTGTGATATATCATAACACCAGCATTATGAATTCCACACTAACCCTGCCTTATATTCTTCATCTTTCACAATAGATAATTCTATTACAGGATGCACAGCCTTAGTTCCACATCTATGTACATCACACTTACACTGCCTGGATGGCATAAGAATGTTTAAACCATGATTGGTGAGTGCCGCTGTCACGCTCCGCATTCAGTGTATATATATATATATATATATATATATATATATATATATATATATATATATATATGTAGAATACCCTTGTACCACAGTATAAGGCTGTCGGAGTGCACTCCAGAAAATGAACCCACGTGGTGATTCCACACTGGACCCAGAGTAGCAAAGAGACCAGCAGTCATCCAAACGTCCAAAATGTTCTTTAATGAAATGCCATGGACAAGAGAAAAATGCGGACAACGACGCGTTTCGCGGCAAAGCTAGCCGCTTGATCACAATGAGGATATATATAAAATTAAGACATGGGTATAAATGTATGATTGGGAACACACATTGGGACCCATTGATTTACCATTTGCCATCAGTGATATAATGTTTGGATCTCTGTTCGAATTGTCAGTGAAGGTGCCACTTTAATGTTATCACAGAGTGTTTATATGATCCATTGAAGCCTGCATGGAGTCTCTTCTTTTTTTCCATGATGAGGAGTGATCTTCACGTCTAGGGGTCCTTTTTAAATTCCTCACTCTATTTACCTGATCATATCGAGCTTTGCTCTTGTACTAATTCACAATACAAGCATTTGGCATGATTGCTCAACTCCCATATACCCATCAGATATATATAATATATGTTTTGTTTCTCCCTTTTGTGTGACGTCAATCAACAGTCCAATTAGGCCCTTTCTGATGAAGAGGGACCACCTCGAAATGCGTTGGCCAATTATATTGGACTTCTTGATGTGCTTTACCTCTAATAAGTCTGTTTGATTGATTAAACAGTCTTGTTTTACAAATACTGTTCATGTTTATCACTTGCTAAAGTGTATATTGTCTGAAATACTAGAATTTCTTTTTATATTTGAATTGTTGACCGCCCTTAGAGTGTATGTAGATAGCGTGCACGGGACGGGAGGACTCCTAACTTGGATCCTTTTTTGTCTTCTCTATCATAGGGATTTCTGCCAAGGCCTCCCCCCCTGCACTTTGAATATCTTGAAACCAGCCTTTGCTGGATTAGTAAGATACTTTACTTTGCTTTCTTCAATAAGGGTGTGCAGCCATTACCCCATTTTCTTTTTACCCAGATCCTCCATGCCTTCTGGGTTCAGACCTATTGTTTGCTCCTAAAATTAAAAATGTAGGCTCCGTCTGGCAGGAAAATCAAGGGTGCTCTGCCCAGGTGAGCCCCAATCTACAGTCTGTTTTTGGTACTTTAGATCTCCTGTGAGAGGCTCTTCTGTTCATTCCAGCTGAGGATCATTCAATGGTGGTGGGGCCCCTGGTGAATTCCCACATAGATTATTGTAATGGACTGGTGGCAGGCATCTCATTCACTCAAATTCAGCTACTACAAAAAACCCAAAATGCTTCAGTGAGACTGATTTTTAGAGTAAAGAAGTCCTCCCTAATTTCAAGTCTTTGACGATCCTTAATCTGGCTAACCGTTAAGGATCAGATAGATTTAAAAAATCTGTGCCTAGTCTTTATATGTATAAACAATTTGACCCCACTATACCTATCCAAAAAAATCAGCTGGTACCACCCAACTCGACTGTTGCAATCTAGTGACAAATTGCTACTGCAAATCCCTTTGTCGAATCATGTGTTTAGAGGCGATCACAGATTCAGAGTGTATGGACCAAAACTATGGAATAGGCTACCTTTTGAGATCAGGGCCCTCAAATCGCCATATCAATTTCGTAGGGCTCTGACAACCCACTTATTTAAGCAATTTAGATAGGTGAGACATACTAATATGGATCTAGCCATTCCGCTTGGTTTGACATTTGGCAATCTGTTTTTTTTTACTCTCTTGCTTTGACCCCAGTTAATCTGTGCCTAGATACCATACATTTCATTGAGTTTGTGATACAAATATCTCAAAATCAAAATCAAAAATATAATAAATCTGATTGGAATATGACTATATCCCTGTCTTAAACAGTATACATTTGTGTAACTGGTTGCCAGCACGTTTGCTACTGAAATCTTCTAAGACTGCGATATGTACACAGGTAAATATGAATTATCTATAAAAAAAAAGTTTTATCTGTGAAAATGCTGTGTATTGACATTCAATTGAACAACATATGCATTTGCAAAAATGCAGATTTACATTTTATTAATATTTTAAAATATGAATTCTTGCAGCTGTATTAGAGGGTGAGAGGATGTTTTTTTTGTTCATGAGTTGTTTGCACAAATACCAGTGGTATGTTATAGCCACAGGCTTTTAAATGTATGGCAACCCATTTGATGAAATGTGATCTGTTTTTATTGTTTTCATCTATTTAGAATATTGTACAATTTATTTTACTTTTGGCATAAAGTGTTATGGGTATTCAAACCCAGCATACATGAACATTGTCCAAACAAATGACTTGTAGCACCCCTCATCACAACTGGAAAACTGATAAAGATTGTGAAGTAGAATTGCTGCCTGCTCAGAATGCATATTTACCCAAAGATTGTTATTTGAGTGAGACCAAGATCACAGTGTATTGTTCACATACTTCCTGTTCAGAAGAGCCAATCTAAACAGTGCTACATGTTACAGTGCAAAATAAACCGTGCTCTAGCATCCAATACATCTATACACCTGAATATTCCTCTAGTGCAACCTGAATGAGCAATGTCTGGAACAATAACACACAGCACACTATATGCAATCAATGGGCTTCTACTCGGATGACACCCAATGTGCAATTACAAACCAGAGTTAAAGCAGATATGTGGAAACACCTTTCAATCAGAAAGCAGACAGATCAGAGCTGGGCATTCCATTGTGAATGTTTGCAGAGGTGTATAACACTGATGGATCCGGATTTCTAGCCAATTGGACTCACTCTAAATACTCAGATGCATGTTCTTCTGTGAAAGGATAATTCAACCATTATAATTATCAGATTTCCCACAGACACTAAATCAGAAGGGTGTGCATGGGTGTGCATGGAAATGTCTGTGCTACTATAGAGTTTGCCACTTCCTTTAGACAGTTCAGGATAAGTTCAGGATAAGATGGTATCTAATAATTACTTGAATACATGTAATGTGTTTCAATAAACAAGGTGTATTTTCAAAGAATCATCCACACACTTTGAGTTTATTTTGAATTTAAAAAAATCATTGAACTCATACATATAAAAATGCACAAAATATAATACATTGAATTTAATTACAGTGCATTATGAAGTTATGCTGTAACAATCGTATTTACTCTCATAGGACTAATCAAAAAATGACCAAGTGCCCAACAAACACATGAATCCTGAGCTTGCATCAATTAAGCAACACAACATTGATTATAATAGAAATGTCTTAATAGTGTAGTAGAAAACCTTTACATGGAATACAGTACCTATCACAAAAGAATAGCATATGCATATTTGTTTTATTTGGTAAGATTTTACATTAAAAATGTATTTTAATTCCAAGCTTGGGTGTTCACAAATAACAGTAATTGATTCAACTGGACACATTTCCTAGCCAAATTGTCTGGCACTAGGGACAGTTACACTGTTAGAAGAAATAACCTGAAAATGCAAATATGCTTGAACAGAAGCCTTACAATCAGCTTTGTGCACTAAACATAAATCAGATTTTCTCCTAATTCCCTTTTTAAGATAATTTACATGTTTCCAATGTGTGATCTCGTGTTGATGCCATAGTAGACAGCATCCTACATCACCTAAGTTATTCTTGACAAAGTTCAACCATGGAATGTTAAGAACATTTTCCAATTTTAAAACATTCTTAGAAATAGCCTTATTAAGGAACATTTTATTAATGGCCCAAGTTGAGGTCCATAGCCGTGAAGGCACGTACTGTAGATTATAAAACAGAGGAGTCACACTGGTTACAAAATACAGTAGTTCCTCCACTGTTGCATGAGAAACTACAAGCAAAACTTTCAGAAATTTGTGCTCCATCAAAGCGAATTGACTTAAAAAGTGGATCTATATATATAAAACAAAGTTGTGTTTGTTTGTGGATTTGTGGGTTTCTATGTGCCATTCTTGGGGATGTAACTCCTCATGAACGGTGAGGTCTGGTGCATGAACTTTGCATGGAATATTCTGTATCTCATTGCCGAATGAATGCAACTGTTTCTGGCTCCGTAGGTCATGCCATTTGTGAGTTAATTCATCTTTATGTTTTCGGTTTGTTTTTCTGCATTCAGTTTTGTAGTGTTACACCGCCATCTACAGGTAATTTGTAGAAAGTGCTCATTATCGCGCATCGAAGCTGAAACATGATCAACATTCTGAAGAAGGAAGATCTCAAGACCATGAAGCTGATAGAATTCAAAATGCTTTGAGACAGTACAATGAAAGTGCTGAAGAGCCTGAAGCAAGACTTACTAATCAGAGAATGTGTGCTGCTAAAAAAACAAAGCAGCATAACTGGTGAAGACACTGAAACAAGACTTGCTGTGAAAAGAATGAGTGCTGCTGAACAACGAAAGAATGAAACTGCTGATGAAACTCAAGCAACACTTACTGATCTGTGAATTTGTGTTGCTAAAAACGCAGCAGTGGAACTGCTGAGGAACTGAAGTGAGACTTACCGATCAGAGATTTAAAAATCTGAGAATTGAATTCCAGGGTGAAGCTGGGTAGTTCAGCTAGTATATATTTATAAACAGAAGTTTGTTGGTAAAAAAAAAAAAATAGTAGATTATCTGAAGCAGAGAATATTTCATGAAAACATACTGATTTATGCAAATTATATTTGAATATTTTGCACGAAGTTGACAAGTGGCTGTGCATTATACGTTTTATAGATTGAGTTAAGCTTGCTGATGGGCCTCCAAATATTAAATTGCCATTACCTTTAAGAATTACACTAAGAATGTTGTCCCGAATTGACTCCCACTCAGTGCTCCACCATGACACCTGATGGCATGACGGCATTGCGCTTTGCACTTTGCATGTGGAACATGCATCACTGCTGCACTGCTTCAGAACTTCCCAGCAAGTATATGTACAGCAGCTCTAAGGGCTGTGCATACTGGGACTGGTGGTTCAAATCGAATGAGGCAGGAAAGCTCCGCTCAACAGACAGCAAAAGACACGGAGAGATGAATAGGAACAGATGCATGCATTATGAACAAAAGGCCTTGTTATGAAATACCAAGAAAAAAGCAATTAGTGTGAGCCAGATACTAGAATTAGCTCAGATCAGTGTACTTGTAGATTTTACAAGAAAAACAAGGTCCAAGCTAATGATGTATGGCAAGCTTGTAAGGACCACTTTAGAGGAACAGATGTACGCACAACACTCTGTACCTTGACCTAATTAGAGTAAAAACGGCCTTGTCCCTCACGTTTCCTTACTAAATTAAGTCCGTATTTCAAGGATGGCTCTCCTGCACATACTTCTCTTAATTTTAAAATGCCAACAAAACATGCAAGATGCAGTCTTAAATATGAAATTAATTTAAAGCAAAACAAATTAAATCAATTATCAGCTGTAAATATTGAACTATTTGCGTGAATCAAAAACCAAAAATAGATGATTTGAATTCAGCCAAGCAGCCTTATCAATTGTAAATAAAAGTATCTATTTGCATGTATGAATTATTAAAACATTCACATATTTAATAACTCTATTATGCATGATGCTACATACATCTGAAGGATGTCTCTGCATTCAGAACTTTACTTGAATTGTGAATTCATAGGTCTCAGCATTGGCACATATCTATAAAAAAGAAACACATATTCCACTCCAGTTTGACCATAATTCCTGAGGTAGAAGCTGTCTCCTAGCTAAATACATCTTTTATGAAATGGCAAAATGCATTTGGCCAATTGAAGAAAAGGGAGGATTCTGGTGAATGTGAATATGTAAAGGTAACCTTTCAAAGGCTCCAATCATCGTGAATTTTTTTGGGATATTTCAAATTAAACACATTGGAGGTTGGGAGATTTCTTTTGGGAAAGCAGCAGAGGAAGAAAGACTTTCTGAAGGAGAAGAGCTGAGATGGGTTCCACCTGCAGGTAGCTGATGGAAATCCTCCATAAGAAGACCTGTTCTAGAGGAAATTGAATGCAGAAGATGTTTATAAACATAGACAGATTTCAGTAAATAGCATAGGGAATATATTGAATGGAAGAGATTTTCTGGAACTTTTGATGTCCATATCTGCCCTCACCCTTTAAAAAGACAAACCAAAAGTGAGTACAATAACCACAGTAGAATTAGTCTCATGTGCAAAGAATTAATATAATTCCATATAGCAATTGAAAGTATTTTCTGGGATCCATGTTTACAAGCTATGTCACTAAAAGGTGACTTGGCCTGTAAATTAAATATTTTGGGGGTGTATTTAAAATAGAATGCCCTCAACTCTATAATTGCGCAGGGCATGTTATTCCCTGACAGTAAGCACATATCAAATAAACACCTGCGATTTCACAGGAGAACATTATATCTGTGTTTGTGTGCATACAGTACAATGTGACTCACAGATTCTCAGATATTGATAAACACCTTGAAATAAGACAACCATTGATTTACATAGAATATATCCTGAATATAGTTTTCTACCAGTTGTCCCCTTTAGTCCCAAGAAAGTAATTTAAATCACTACATCAAATTTACAAATAACATTCCAAAAGAAACAAAAGCATTATGCCATGAGTGAACTTCTAATACCAAGTATAAAATAATGTGTGTATTGCTTTACTACTTTAATGTTATGATCTTGTGGTTTGTGAATCTTTAGTACATACAGATATTTCACTTTCCAAATCAAAACTTTTTACCCTGAGCCCAAACCTTAAGAATTGTAACAGAAATTAATACAAATGGAAACTGCCAAATTTAAAACAAAAGGGTGCAATAATGGTGCTTTACTGCTTCACATGTGTTGTTCTTTCCTCAATTACGATGAAAAGGTACCCCTTTAAGATATAGATAGTTACCTTCTCGCTTAAGATACAACATCCAACATATAACGGGGGTTTCACAAGAAACTGAATATTCCTGTAAACTGCATATGTGAAAGTGTACTTATGGGCCAATGATTGGGTTGTGACTAGCTTTAAATTGACAGCAAGGATACCGAAAACCCTTTACTAAATAAAATGTTCTACTTAGAGAGAAAGGAAAAGATCCAATGCCAGTTATTACATTTTCAGGAAAACACTATTAAGCTTTAAAAGAGACCTTAATGTATTCACCTGTAATTTCATAAACTAGAAAAGCCACATGTTAAACAAAGCTTCATATTGTAAAAGGCTGGCCAATTTGCAGTGCATTTCACTCAGTGCATGAAATAATGTTATATGTGAAAACGGATACATTTATAAATACATGTAGAATCCTATTAATGTTTTAAGTGTTATATTTATAGGTGAGTCATTAAACAAGGAATACATTACTGTTTAAATATGCAGTGCCTGATTGATGTTCGAATGTAACTTTGAGAATGCCAGTTGATTCTTTCAGTGAACCTGACATCAATCTAATTTTTCTTTTGAGTCCTGCATATTTAAGATAAGGGGGAGGCTTTAAGCCTTGGCACATTAGCTTGGTCATCTGGGGATGAACAGACATATTCATTTTGCATCAAAGAGACACTTTGGGTACCACACTTTCCAAAGAATTAACATGCCTCTAGTTTGAAGTAAAGGTGCACATTCAGAACTGCCAGAGGGGCACACTTATAGATTATTTGATTGATGAGGGGATGCAATGGAGAAGGGGAGGTGGTACTCCTGGGGTAAGGACATAATTGACCGCTGTGCTGTGTAATTTATGCACAGGTACAGCCAGAGAAGTCTGTGGGGAAGAGTGGGAATGGGGGTAGAGAGTGGGGCATGAGAAAGAGGGGCATGCAGGAGATAGGGTTAAGGGGCAAGTGTAGTGGGTAGAAAAGGTAGTGTAGCATGGTGGGAACAGCACAATAGCCATTTTGGGGTATAGGCCTCAGGCAAGTAAAACATTGGTCTTTTTGCAGCCACAGCCCTCATGTCCTGATTAACCATGAAGTTTGCAAGTTGGCAATTCCCAGGGGAACATAGCAGTAGGGGAACGGGACCAGTTTATCCTTCGAGGCCAGCGAACCAGGCACCGGATGCTCACTGAGGAAATTAAATGCCATCAAATAAAATCCAACCACGGTGAGGTATGCTGTTTCAAATCACCCCTTTACAGATGATGACTTTAATAACTATTGGATTTATCGGATTTAGATGGATTTCTTTCTTTTTCTTTCACTTCACATTTTCTTTGTTTGCTTTTAGTCAAAACAAATTTCTTTGTTTCAAATGTTCTTAGGTTATTTAATATGTTTAAAAGCAACACTCTGTAAGAATGATATTTCTTATATTTTTTCCAAAATTCCCTATGCATTCTTTCAATCTAAATGCTGCATCTCTGTATTTTGTTTTTTGCATTCCCGTTTTTTGTGTGATATAGCTTGGGCTATTTGTTATTCCTGAAATGCCTGTTTTTTTTTAAATTTTAGAAAACTCCAAAGGGTAGGATTTATTGTGCTGAAACAATGTCTTAGGCCATTATGCCGCCCTTCCAATGAATTGTTTGTTTTCGTTGTTTCCTCCATGCTTGCTTAGTAACAATTTCATATCTATTTCTAGTATCATGGTCTTCCCATCTTCCTAATTCGTGTCACTTGTTCAATGCAAAATTTCTCAAAATACTCTAGTAATGGTTCAAATAATTGTTTGTTTTATCTAAAATAATCAGTTTGTGTTACTGTGTTCATAACAATCCTCTACATGATCCTCCGGCACAAATGCCAATGCATATATCAGTTTAATGTTAAATTTGAATTCTGTGTCTTGAGAATACAATTGATTGTATTTTCCTCCATATGGCCTGGATACAATGAAAACATCAACCATGTATTTTCGTGTCTGGATAGTTTTCATTAACACTTTTGATCTGTTGTATTTCAAAAAGCACAAGTATTTGTTCAGGTTGTTTTGTGAGAGATTGCATTTTTCAAGTAGATTACATATTTTTTGAAGGTATTAAACCAAAAATGAATGGAAAAATATTGTTGTTTCCATTTCCATGCACTGTATACAATTGGCTGAATGTTTTGGGCACACCTTAAATGTTCCATCCACCTGCCATTTTTTGGAATGTTTCATTTATATTACTCCTTGTTTCGTATTGAATATAATTAATCTTCCTACTTTTTTTTATTGCTGTCACACAAATGATTCTTTTGTTCCATTACAAGTAATTCATTTGAAATGTTTATGTCCTCATATGTTTGAGGTGGTGGATTATTATTTTTTTTTCTGTTTTCGGCTGCATTTTTGTCTTTGCAGTAATTTACCATTAGGCATTGCACCCCTATATGAAATGGTATATTCTGTATATTCTATATCTCTTGCATTACCAATCCACCTGCTTCTTTATTCTCTTAATCTGCTAACTCCTTCATCTCCACTAATTTTTATTTAATTTCAACTTTTGTACAACCTGGCATATGGTTCTGCTCTCCTTCATGTATCAATGTCTCTCCTTTTGTTAATGCTCTTCCTGGACAATTATGACTATAGCCCGTACACTTCCAAGATATGCAATCTGCTTTCCCTCTTTGTTTATTTAGGACATAGCCATTCAAAATCAATTGATGTTTCATTTTTGTTCTACCACAAATTCCAATGGACCCTCTGCCATCTCTCACCCTGTGAAATAAGTATTACATTTTTTTCATTCAATGCTAATTTGTTATTATTTCACGTTCAAATGTATCTCCCTTTCTTACCTTTTTTATTAAACATACAACTCTCAAACTGTTAACTATACCCTGTGTCAAGTTCATGAACACTGTTTCAGTCACAGGTATAGAAGCAGCAACTGTTTCAGAATGTTCAGATCTTGTTCAACCTTACAACTTCTGCATTTAGGTCCTTTTCTCATTCTCAATATTCATCATTCGTTATTTACTGTAATCGGTAGTTCATTTTCATTAGTATTCTCCTTTTCATTGTACCCTATTTGCTGAGTTAATAAAGCAATCGTTGTTTTCGTTTTGGAATTTGGCATTTTCTGTATTTTATTTTCAGTAAAATCACATAGAACCAGGAGCAGTTGGATCTGCTATTCGTTCCTTCCATCCAGAAAAGCAATCATTTTTTTGTCACATTGAGGGTGAGGATTATTTCTTGTTTTTATGAAACAGATTCTCACATATGCATTAGTTTTTACAATTAGACATCTACACCTCGCATAATGCATGGTGATATAGGCTAATACTACACGCAACACACACATCCTTAGATTTATTGTTCAACTTCTCAATTCTATGACAAGAAAGGAGGTGAGCATTATGCTTCATCTTCCTTTATTTCTACTCTTCAGCAGTTCAACAAAACACATAAAACTTTTTTAAAAAGTGTTCAACAACTTTTTTCTATTTTTAACTACAACATCCATGAGTCTCTGTAGTCCATGTTGCCTCAGCCAGTAACAATCCACTTCCTGTACTTGGACTCCTCCTATTCTTTTACTGCTCTTCAAGCAGATAAGTACCCTTTTCTCCCTCTCCGTGTGTCTGAGCGATTTGACTGAGAATATATGAGAGAGTTGTGTCAGAAAAAGCATTAATACTGGAGAAGTGTTTGCACAGTAAGGTACGAGAGAGGAGATTTAGTTTATGATCAGGTATATATATATATATTTTATATGAAGTTGGTTCTACGAGCGCGCAGGCGCTTAGGAGATTACAGATTGTATGTCGGATGTAGGCGCGAAAAAGTACGCGTGTTAATTCGTGGGAGGTTCCGTCGGTTCGGGCGGACACTTTCCCAGCGAAGCGGACGACCCCGTGTCGCATATCCAACACCTCAGGGGTTTCTTGTCAGCCTAGCGAGCAGCATCCGAACGGACGCGTCGGTTCTCGCAGTCCTGGCCCCCTCCCTCGCGGAGGAAGAGCCGGCGCACGCGAGGATCGCAGCGTCCTGAGGTTCACAGCAGCAGCCCCCACCCGCGGGTGGGCGGAGCTACCGCAAGCAGAGAGCGGAGCGCGCAGCATAACGCTCCGAGACTCCAGCCCCCACCCACGGGTGGGAGGAGCTACACCGCGTAGGACTGCGCATCAAGCAACGCCGTCGTCACAGTAGTGAGACAGTGCACGGCGATAGCAGCGTGCATGCAGCAAAGCTACTGAGGTGTAAGGCCATCCTTGTGGGAAAGAATCCAGCAATCATACGATCGCACGCTGTGCGTTTATGAGCACACATAAGAGCTTCAGCTCACGGAGCCCAGTGCAGTAGAGAGCATGGGCGTTTGTTGACACTGCTATTAAGCAGGGATTTGGCGCACTGACAGCGAAGTGTTTCGCAGGATCCAGAAGGCGTAATAAGAGACTAAGGTGCATCCACTGAAAAAGAAAAAAAAAGTATTTACCCAAAAATCATCAAGAAGGAGCAGTGGGCGTGTCAAGACACCTGACTCAGGTATTTTAGGCACACAGCACTTGATGTCTGAATTTGAGTGTAGCAAGGAAGAGCAGTCGCAGGACCTCGCTGCCAGCTTTGGGATGCAGTGGCAGAAGTGGTTAGGCCCCTTCAGGAGAGGCTAGAGACATTGGAAGCCATGCTTTCGCAGCCCCATAATAGCACCAAAGAACTTAAGCGCACGCCCACAGAACCCTCCGAAGAGGGACATAAGGGGAGTAAGACAGCCCTCAAGAGGAAAGCCTCTGACGACCCCCGGGGCTCAAGGGAAGAGGCAGTGGAAAAGGCCTCGGAGGTGCCTGACCTTTTGCAAAGCTGAAACAAGCTTATTTACAAAGGCAGGCAGTGCCGAACCTCACAACCCCCTCTCCAGGAGAAGAAAATATGGGAGAAGACCCAGGCTCGGAAGAAGAGCTAGTAGAGGACCAGGCCTCGCAGGAAGAGGAGGAGGCCGAGGAGGAGGACTGGGCAGGACCCAGTGGGGGCAAGAGAGCGCGTAAGGAGAAGCATCTCCTAGAGCAGGACGATATGTTCCACCCGGATAGAATCCGCAATTCGAGGTCCACCGAGTGGCAACCGTCCCCCCGAGTAGCTCAGTATATGGCAGCAAGACTGCGCAAACCTCTAGACAAAGGAAGTGAGGCAGCGACTTCGAGCAGAGTGCCCGCGACCGGACCTTCCAGGGAAAGTGGCGGAGGCCCCGGAGCTCGATCCGAATATGCTGACCTTCGTGTCCAAGATGAGCAAAGATCCCTGCAAGGGTATTGATAGATCCTGGAAAAGTTGCCAGGAGATTTAGCGGGACCTCTCGCCAAGATTATGGACCTCGCAGAGAGGGCGAGGGACACAGGAGAAGAGGTTGACCCAGAAGCCCTGGCGGGTTGGGCTCAGAGGGCAGTTTGTCTATTAGGCAATGCGAATTGTGCCATCGCGTCAGAAAGAAGGAAGGGCCTACTACTCAAAATAGATTCAACGTTTAGTGACCTCTTTTCGTATGAAGCGGGAGAAGGGGCCCAAGGCCTCCTGTTTGGAGAGACATTTGGAAAAGAGATGGGACGATTCGTCGGGACCTTTGCTTCGCTAGAGAAGGCGCAGGCATCGATCCGCAAAACTTTCCCCAGTCGAGTTTTTGGAGGGACCGGCTGCTTCAGAGGTCGCGCAGCCGGTCGCGGTCAAGGAGGGAGAAGACCTCAGAACCCCAGAGCGCAATGCTGGGAGAACAAGAGTCAAGATACATTCTTCCCGCCCAGAGGGAGATTCCCAAGAGGCCGGAGGTCCAGAGGATCAGGACGTGGGCAAGGATTTACCCCAGTTGAGAGCGACTCTATATCCTTCCGTAGGGGGAGGACGCGCAGGTTTTTAGAGAATTGGCGCGTGCTTTCAGGTGATTCTTGGATATGGCAGACCGTCAGAGGGCTGCGCCGGGATTTTATAAAAGTCCCAGTACAGCTATGCAGACCGCAATGTCAGAAGTTAGCTCAAGCAGAGCAAGTTTGCCTAGACAGTGAGATAGAGCAGCTGGTCCACAAACAGGTGATAGAGAGATTCGACTCAGCCCCGAAGTTCGTCAGCAACATGTTCCTGGTGCACAGGAAAGAGAAGGTGCAACCAGTTATAAATCACAAAGAGCTGAACGGTTGGATCATATATCGACACTTCAAGATGGAGGGCATACATCAGCTCAAGAGACTCCCTGAGAGAAGGAGACTAGCTTACGCATTTGGATCTGAAGGACGCTTACCTTACATTCCAGTACTCAAGGAGTACAGGCCGTTCCTGGCTTTTCGCTGGCAGAAGCAATTCTGACAATTCAAGACAATGCCATTTGGGCTTGCTTCCGCTCCCTGGGCATTTATGAAGCTGATGAAGCCGGTGGCAGCAGCAATCAGGGAGAAGGGCGTCAGGCTGATCATTTACCTGGACGACCTCTTACAGATCGGGAAGTACTGGCATACCAGACAAAATGGGTGCAGGATCTCCTTGCATCACTGGGATTCCTAGTGAATGTGGAGAAATCAGATACCACTCCAGCTCAGAGGATAGACTTTCTAGGGTTTATTCTCGATACCAAGAAAGCGACATTGGAGCTCCCAGCTCGCAAGCTAAGGGACATCAAGAGAGAAATCAGAGTGTGCTTAGAAAAAAGCAAGTATCCTTCAGAACAATAGCGAGGATAGTGGGGCTTCTAGCAGCATCTATTCAGGCCATATTTCCAGGCCCCATGCACTACAGAGCCCTGCAGAGATTGAAGATAAAGCATCTTCAACAAGGGCTAAGAGACCATCAGCAAGTACCTCTAGATCAAGATTCCATCACAGAACTACAGTGGTGGTTAAAGAATTTGGACGCTTGGAATGGGCGATCCATTTTTGGGGATAAGCCGGATCTGATAATAGAGTCGGACGCCAGCCGGAGACGCCAGTCTCCTGGCAGGAGAGCATCCCACAGTAGTGAAGCTCATTAGAGGGACGAGATTCAGAGTTCCTCCAGAACACAGGTATAATACCACATGGGATGTGTCGGCGGTACTACGATTATTATCAGGTTGGCCGGCAGATAAATATCTCTCTCTTAAACAGTTATCAGGGAAACTAGCTATGCTGTTATGCCTAATTTCCTGTAAACGAGTGTCGGTCGTTAGAGCACTAGAGATTAACAGAAGGACCTTTGGCCCGGAGGGGGTGACTTTCTCTATAGCCAAGAGGACCAAGACAGTGACCACTACAGTGCATTACCCGTATTTCCCAAGCAATACTAAATGGTGCGTAGCACGATGTTTTAAGGAATATGAGAGTAGGACAGCAGAGTATAGGGCAGCAGGTACTACTCAGCTTCTAATAGCGCGCAGGAAGCCCTATCATGCAGTTACATCAGCCACCATCGCAAGATGGGACAAAGAGATTATGCTAGCAGCAGGTGTGAATGTGGACATGTATGGAGCGCACTCCGTGAGGGGGGCAATGGCTTCATCTGCCGTAAGGGCAGGTGTACCGTTAACTGAAATTATGCTAGCAGCTGATTGGTCAAGTGACCGTACATTTAAAGAATTCTACTTTAAGCCAGCTGAGAGTTTAGCTGGGACAGTGTTGGGGAAGCTTTGAACAAGCATAATGCTCACCTCCTGTCTTGTCATAGAATAAAGATTACCCCTGCTAACTGCGCAGGGAGTATTAATCCTATTAAAGGCTAGGAGGCGAGCATTACATTCCCACCCTAATAGTGTACAGTCTATATTATTGAATTGTGTTATATTGTTATGTACACTACGTTGACTCCACCCTAAGTCTCCTATTTGTATCATTTCTATTAGGAGAAGATCAGAAGAATAACTGAACAGAAACAGAGTTATACTGAGAGCAGAGTTTTCGCCGACAGTGGAGTTACCAAGTTAAAGATATCGTCGCACCGTTAGCGAGGATCAGTTCTGGACGTTATGGAAGTTAAGAAGTTTTCAGAGCAAGTAAAAGCAGAGGAGGAGTCCAAGTACAGAAAGTGGATTGTGACTGGCTGAGGCAACATGGACTACAGAGATTCATGGATGTTGTAGTTAAAAATAGAAAAAAGTTGTTGAACACTTTTTAAAAAAGTTTTATGTGTTTTGTTGAACTGCTGAAGAGTAGAAACAAAGGAAGATGAAGCATAATGCTCGCCTCCTAGTCTTTAATAGAATAAATACTCCCTGCGCAGTTAGCAGGGGTAATCTTTATTAACGTCCCCTCCCAAAGCACCAACTCCCTTTCCATATCTATTGACAGTTGTCAGAGTGCTGTGTCCCAGACCACAGCTCCGGGGCTATCTGGGGCAATCAGGGGACTTGTGCTATAGGGTGAATGTGAATCAAGTTGAACGATAACTATAACGTTGCTGCACCACAGAAAAAATAAGCATTTGCTTGATAGAACTTCTGCTGATGTGGCAATGGTCCAATCAATGCTCAACATTGATGGAGAGTTTTTCAAGTCCAACTGCTCCTTTGATTCTGTATACAGTGGGCCTCATTATGACCCTGGCGTTAGCTGTGCCCTTATTAAGGGCATGGCTGCCACCAGTAATTATTTTTACTGGGGCCCAGAAAAGTGCAATAACTGGGTCATGCTGACCTTGGCAGACCCGGTAATTGCCCTTTTCTGGGCACCGGTAATAATCAATCCCCATTCCATTGAGCCCATTGTGCCCAATAGGGCTCAATGGGAATGGGGAGGATGCTAACAACGGGCCCGTTAATGACAGGCCCGTTGTTAGTATCCTGGTCTGCTAGCGGTCCCGCTAAGGATGCCTGGTCTGACCAGGCGTTCCTTAGTGGGTCCCGCTGCAGACTTCGTAATATTGCGGCCCGTAATGAACGGTGCCCGTCCCTTACCGGCACCATTCATTACGGGTCCGCACGGGTCCTAATGAGGCCCAGTATATGCCAATGCCACCTCAATTCCAGCTGCACCAATCTCTTAATCAATAGCAACACTCCACATGGAAAGTGCAATATGATTGGAGTGGCAATTAACTTTACAGCTTGGTTAGCTAAGGGATTCTGTCTGCTGACTTGGGAGTTGGTGGTCGTCTGTCCAAAGATCAAATGGAGGTATGGACTCTTTGACATTCAATGCAGTTTTTGCTTTTGCACAAAGTACTATTAACTAATAATTGAAATACTAATAATGAGCAGAATTGAAAACCAGGGACAGGAACACTTCCTCTCCAAAAAGGTTGGGATTACATTTTTCATGTTTTTATTACAGATTGTTTAGTACATCAACATATGATTGATTCACTTTGAATTAATAGGCTTGGTTTGTGTGACGAGCTATCGCCATTCTCTATTAATCGAAATATCTTTCAAAGAATTGTGGGTTGGGTTTAGCTGACTTTATACCCAAGAACATGACATATTTTCCTTGAAGTATAATTTTGAACTCTCTCTGTCATCCCACTGCACGGCACCATGCAGTGCGTTATGGACCAGTGGGTATATAGTTGGATACAAATTAATGAATTGATACATTTTAATACATTGGATTTCTCCAGTAACAAACACAGATAAATACACATAAATTAACATTGTACAAAGACGCAAAATAGTACAAATCTATAGTACAAACAGAAATATATTTTTAAAATACTTAAGACCCCCTTCCACCCTTGAGCCCTCGACAGAAGACAATAACCTGCTGATCCCAAAACTGGGTACTATATTGGGACATTTCTTGCCTGTCTTATGAAAGCCTGGATCACATAGTTGCACAAATTAAAGGTCCATACCTTTCCAAATAAAATACGGTGCCCCTTTACAGTCCCTATGTTGTTTTCCAAGAAGAAGGGCTCTAACAAATCCCTCACTGCTTTGGCAAGATGCGTACAGACCCAGAGATCCCAGAGCCTGGCCCGCACTCCACTCATCAGCCTGATCTCTACTTAGTATATTCCTTTTAACACTTGAGTTCAGGTCTGACATCTCTTACTAAATTTAGTGACTCGATCCCACCCGTCCGAAAATTGTTTAAGACCATCTTGGAACCACTTGAATTTCAGGCAAGAACTTGAGCTTACCATCTCTGCTAAGATGAACTGCATGTTATGATTTTTTGGGACTGCCTGCATTACCATCGAAAAGAAGGTGCCATGCCTCATTTTGGCCTGTGTGTCAAATCTAGTAATCCTCAACCCAGGTGCAGGACCCAGTTTGGGGTTCCTGACAGGAGGCCTGTCAACCATTTCATGACACCGTTTTGGATAACCTCAAACTTATAGCCGTTAGTGCTCCCCCGTAATTTGCTGACATACAATAGCAGGCTATCCAATTTACACTAGTAGACCTCTAAGGCTTTGCCCAACATATGCCCATCAAATCTATGATAAAATCTAAATTACCCATTTGACCTAGTCCTGGCTTTCGAGCTGACCAACTCCAAATGCTTCCCCTACTTCCTGTTACTCTCGAAAGACAGCCCTAGGTAGCAGAATGAGTCAACAACTTTAACTTTCTCCCCGTTAAGGGGCCGAGAATAATTAACTTTTTTCCAGCCAATGCTGAATACTACATTGTTGGTCTTGTCCCTGTTCATGTTTAGATTATTTGCTTTAAAATATTTGGCAGCATAGTCTAGACTTGCCTGTGCACCAAATGGAGTCAAATCAATCAGGGCTGTATCGTTAGCATATAACAAAGTTTCAAACAACTTACCCCCCAAAAGAGGCAGATTCATTTTTATACTTGTTTCTACAAGGTTGAAATCTGCTAAAAAAGGAGAAACAATAACAGGCCCAGGGAACAACCCTGTTTAACACCCTGATTCTTAGGAAACTCCTCCAGGGACGTCATTTCACCAAAATGCCAGGGGTAGCGGAAGTGACATCACACGACCCTTGACCCCCCGATGACATCACAGGAAGTGATGTCATTTGACCCCACCCCAAAGTGATATCGCAGGAAGTGATGTAAAAACATGACCTTCCACCCGTTGACAAAACAGGAAATGACATCACATAGCATTGTACACTACGAGAAATAAGGTTACGATATCACTATAATGTGATGTACATTTCATACAAGCATGGATCGCCATATGTATCGTTAAGATCAGTGTGTATAGGCCCATATTTTACGAAATGAATGAAAGCAGACGTCCTTGACCAAATGATAATGATGTGTTTTTACATAGCACTTATGCTTAAGCACTTTTATAGAAATAATATACACCCAATATCACCCAACCTGTGTTGGTACTTATTTATCGACCTCAGAAGGATGGAAGGCTGAGTTGAGGCATTTAAGAACAGACTAAATCAGTGATTCGCTCCCTGAAGTGTGCCTGAAATAAACCTTTAATGAGTCAAGCAATTATTGTACAGAATTCCAGAAAGACATTTTTTGTTATTCCTATTCTTTCTTATTTAGGGCCAGTGCTGAAAGTATTAGACTTGTGGCACGCCTGTTCTTATTTTTCTTATTTCTTTTTTACAGGGCCTGAACAAGAAAGCCAGCCACTCCAGAAGTAAAGAGCCAAATGGTGCTGGCCACAGCCCAGGAGATGGAATTACAAAAAAAAAATATTTTTTTATTTTTAGAGGTCGCAAGGGAGACCTCAGAGGTCGCATTTGCAATCTCTGGCGACCCCATAAATGACTCCCCAGAACTCTTCTGTAAGCCATCCTTCGTTAGTTGCTCTCACGGTAGCAGCCGTATATAAATTGCTGCATAAAATCATCTTCAACAAAATCGGAAGCACCTTTCTATCCTTTAATTTTTGACACAAAGTACCCCTATTAATTGTGTCAAACACCTTCTCCAGGTCCAGAAAGGCCCCGTATAACCTGCCCCCTGTAATAGACAGTATTCGATAGTAAAGACTTTGGTTCCAGGATGATAGAGTCAGGAATCTTGTCTTATCCTACTGAAGAGGTGTGTGGCCTTTCGACTCTTGGCAACATATAGAATGCCAACTTTGAGGTAAAACCTGATATTCAACTTTAAAAATAAAATAAAAAAAGCATTTTTGGAACCTTATCTCAACCTCATATGTAACAAGTGAAAGGTAACATCAATGCATCGTTCCCCAACAACAAACCAAACATACAACACATTCTAATAATGCATTCTAAACACACACATCACCATTTAAACACTACTAATAATATATCTATCTATATAAAACATTAGTGGGCTTGTGGGTTTGTGGCTTTGTGTAGGTTCCCAATACAATTTCACACCGTTTCACCAATCTGCACCACATTTTGCACCGTCACCTGTTAGGGCTTTCCAGACATTACTGACTACATGACATTTGAACACCCCACACCTAACCCCAGATTTCAGCAAAAGTACAAAATTGTGCGTGGGTTTGTGGATTTGTGGCTTAGTTAAGTTTTGTTCCTTATACAATTCCACACTGTTTCTCGAATCTTCACCAGTTTTGAACAATTATCTATATGTGTAAGGGAATGAAAGCCCGGGCAATGCCGGGTATATCAGCTAGTAACTTAATAATCTCAAAACATACACAAGCAGGCCAACCAACTAACATTTCCCTGAGAGTGCAAACAAGGATGTGTATACTGCTATACACGCTAAATACAAAACGCTATTACTAAATCAACATGTTGAAACATTAACAATAAACCAAAACAAGAGGCTAAGGGCCTCATTACGAGGTAGGTGGTAAGGGATTACTGGCACCGGTAAGGACACTGGTGCCGGTAATCCCTTTCCACCCTATTCCGAGGTACCTTAGCGGGTCCCTTCCTTAACGCCTGGTTTTACCAGGCATTATGGAAGGGACCCGTTAAGGGACTTCAAAGCTAATAACGGTACCGCAAATTGCGATACAGTTATTAGCTCCATCCCCATTCCCATTGAGCCCTATGGGGGCTCGAATGGGAATGGGGAATGGTTCCCGGAATGCGGACTTACTGGGTCCTCCAAGGTTGGAATGATCCGGTATGTCCCTATTTCGGGAATCGGACCCGGTCCCGGAATGCGGTAAGGGGGTAGCCATGGTGCTAATAGCACCATGGCTACCTCCTACCTCGTAATGAGGCCCTAAATTAAGGTTTCAGCAATGTTGTTTTTGTGTGCTTAGTGTTTAATAATATGTTCCAGCTTAGCATTGGCAATAGTACACCAATACAATTAATAATATTGCGTTCCAAATCGCATACTGAAATAGTAGTGTACATTTCAGGAGGGCACTAGTTTTCAAGAAAGAAAGCAGTGTCCTCTCATGCCAGATGGAGGGGCGTACGACATTGGTAAACTCGTGGGAAATTGGAAGATTCTCCTCTGGAAGTGGGTGGTGTCCTGTGAAGGCTTAGGGGGCTAATGATCACTCTATCTGCACGAGATACAGATAGTGTATTGTATTACTATTACTTTAAAGTATTTTCTGACATTAGAGACAACTAATATTTGTATTCAACGTTGTTTGGTGGACAATTTTTGTGGGAGGTATTTTTGTAGTCATGATGTATGTCTGGATAACATTTTGTAGCTCCAATGACTCATCCTTGCACGAGCATGTACAATGGTCCCTCAGACATCAGACGATATTGCGAAAGGAAAGGCAAGCCCTTCTTACACCAAACAAAGCTTAGTGACTTGAGCATTTTGAAGAAGATGTGGGCATAGCTCAACCCCTTCCAGGTCATTGGAAAGCTGAAACAATAAAAGACGTTGAAGGAAGTAAAAAACGAAGCCGAGCTCTAAGTCAGGCTTAGAAGCCACTAATAGCGCCGTGATCTGCGACGCCACTTTAAACAGATTAACTCTGTATGATGTTTCATTTTTCATATACCTCAACATGACCAATGTCTGTTCTCTGCCTGTTGTCATTATCGGGCTCGCCCAAAGTGACAGAATTGAAGTGAGAGCCAGAGACACGGCAAAAAAACAAACATTCCTTTTCCCGAGGATCTTTTTTTCATTTATTTGTTCCTAAAAGGGTCGTCATCTCTGTCAAGAGAATCAAAGGGAAATGATAACCAGCGTTGGTCGCTGTGCCTCCTGTAGAACAATGGAGATTCCTACACACAGTGAAGATGGGTGCAGTGCCCGAGCTTTAATCTGCTATTGTCAGAGCTGTTGCCTCCATATACTCTGGCAGTCAGTGCCCATGTGCTATAAGAAAAATAGCTGGATTGGCAATCGAAACAGTGGATGTTACCCAGACTGTTGCCATATGCTTTATTCCTTACAGGAAGCTTAAAAGCTGGAGGAAAGTAAACGTACATTCTTAAAATGTGTTTTTTTTTTCTTCTAAAATATAATCTGATTCAAAAATATATTCAAAGCTGATAGTTATGGTGTCCAGTCAAAGGGTCGAATACATTGTTTCGAATTGCAATAGTTTCGAATCAAAAGGACCGAAAAAAAATATGAATGTCTTTTTCTAAATGTATTTTTTTTTGCCTTCATACAGGAAAAAATACTAGTTTTCCCCCAAAAATATGTGCATTCAATTTTTTTTCGATCCTTTTGATTTGAAACTATTGAATTCGATCCTTTTGTATTCAAACCTTTCGCAATAAACCGATAGTTATACCAGCCACAGACATAAGTATGTGGGAATACATGAGGGAAATGTGCTTGTAAAATCTTATTGTGTTATATTTCCATGAAGAGAATAAATATGCTTTAAATGGTGTGATAGCATGACTTGATATGGAGCTACCAATAATACTAAACAGAACACACAACAGCACATTCTGTTACTGAATGTGTCAATGAGTTCTCATGTTCTTATTTGTGACTGGAATATACATTTTTGGGGTCCTGTCTTCACCAATAATCCCCAATAGGTCCTCATAAATTCTGAAACCTTACACCTATTCATAATTTGTCTATTACTGTTTCCTAAAAATATATGTATTATTTTTTGAACTCTTGGGGAAGCCTAAGTGTACATACACATTTGATTGATTCTTTGTTTCACTCTCTGCTTATACCGATTCCATTATTTTTGTGACACTTGTTATGCATATGAATATGGATAAACAATCCAAGACCATCTACTGGTTTATGTTATGCCCAGAATTATTACAGATGGTCTGAGTCAAATGACTTTGTTATGTGTTTGATTAGGGGAAAGAGTTTCATTCAGACAGACTGTAGCGCTCTGCAGTTTATTAGCGTGTGATCCATTCCTGTGTTCTGGAGACTGCATTTGAGACACCTACGTCCATCTATTTGACCAATTACACCATTGTCGTGATGAGAAATCCTTTGAAATTATTCCTTTGCATTGTTGCCCCTTTTTCCCAGACACTTTTGTATTACCATCTTGAACGATTATTCGTTTTAAAACATGTTTAGCAAAATTATCTGTAATGTTGTTTTCTTATTCCCTCAGACCAAAGTGCTGATGGCCTCATTGCGAGTATGTCGGTGCAGAATTAACGTGCCAGCATTTCCATTTACCGGCCTGTTTCTGCACTGGCATACTCCAAGTTTACCGGTGGAGTGCCTGATTTTCCTTTAACCAACAGCTGGAGGTAAGTCAGCTGCCACACTGGCAAAAAATAGCCAGTATTACCGGCACCAGCATTACCAGTGCCGGTAATACCAGAATTCCCCCATCGAGTCCTATGGGACCTATGGCACTCCATGGAATGGGGAATTCCCACCCTTCCCACCACTTGAAATCTGGCAGTAATTCCCACAGACCAAGATGCGGGAATGGTAATTCTGTCTGGTGGTATCCCGCCAGGTTTCCCAGCAAGTTACCACCAGACTTACAGCAGATTGTTTTTGACAGATGTGCTTTTCAGTGCCTGACAGTAATAGAAATCTGGCCTTGCCATTCCAAATATATACTTCTATCTCAGTTTCCTGATTTTTATGTAATTAATCGGCCAACTTGTTTTTACATTTCAGCCAAGACTTCAGCCAAATGGGATCTAGTTTGGGATACAGAGTTAGGAACTAGTTCTCTGACAAACGGCTAACACTGATATAGAATGATATTAACTCAAAATTGTAGATGGTTAGGCAAGGCTTCAAGGGTCATTCATGGGGTTAATGCTATTCAGTGTCTTCGCTAAGTGGCATTACCCTTGGTGCCCATCTTAACGCTATACACATGCTATTTAATGCAATGTAATTTACCTTTACATAAAAGAGCATAGCATCAAATAAAATGAAACAGTATAACATGGCATGGCACAACTTTGCAATTTGGCGTAAACAAAATATGCACTTTTGTTAAGCGTTTCTACAAAGATCTACTGCAGATTTGACATTCTCTGGCAATTCAAGGATGGGGTGTGCCCACATTTGAGTGAGTATGAAAAGGTCAAACAATTTGTATTTATAAGAACGTTTATTAGAACAAAAAAAATAATAATCTAGTTCTAGAGTTTACGACGTTGTATGCAACATTTGAAAATGTCAGAGGAGGTAAGACAAAAGAACCTTTATTAGTTTCAAGGCTAACTAGCTACACCAGTACTCTGATAACCAGAACAAGGAGGGGCTGGTATGCAGCTTGGGGACACATGGATTAAGTATGTCCCACAATCTCTCTTAAAAGCTGGTGTTCATGAGGTGGAATGAGGTCCAACAGCTAGTTCCAGAAAATGTAAATAAGTTTTCATTAAACTCAAAGTGAATAATAATCCATCTGCCAGTCATTTATTTCTATTCCTTGATTCGGATGTTATAGGCAGTGAGGATGAAGACATCCAGGATCTATGTGGAGGTGGGTGTGGGCCGTATTTCTGTGATAAAGAGTGTGCCTAGTTTGTGAGTGGTGATAAGGTCAGTAATGTCTGCTGCATGTTTTTTTTTGAGTGAGCATTAATTAAAATGAGGTTGCATATTCGCTTTGGAGATGACCGTGGTTAGTGATGATTGGGGTGCACAGGCAGGTCTGCGGGTTGGAGGTGCCTGGGAGTAGGGTGCTGGCTGGCTGTTTTCATGTGTGTCTGAGGGTTGTGATGAGAATGTGTAAGTTAGGTGTAATATACATACGTGGCTTATCTCAGAAGTTTGGTGCAGGAGTTTGTGCCCTTTTCAACTCCTCATAGGGCCAAACCTTCGCGTTGACCTTTTCTGCATCTGTCCTCTACTCCCTCTGCTATACGCTTCAGATGACTGCATGTGAGTCTCCTTGATCTAAGACTGAAGAGGTAAAGGAAAGAGGTGGGGCAGGAAAAATGAGCACCAAATGATTATCAAGGAGAACCATGAGCCTAGGGCCCTTGGAACCTGCATCTGTTTCTGGATGGAATTTCATCAGAATAATTCTGAGTCCAAATAAGTGGACAAACTCATGAATATGGCAAGTTGCTGTTTTATTAGTAGTTATCTAAAACAGGGAATTAACATCGGATATCAACAGACGTATGCTCATTCTCAGCGATTTCCACATGAAAAACAATCGGGGTCATTACGAGTTGGGCGGTAAGGGTTAAGGGTCACCGGTAATGATACCGGTGCCGGTAAACTCTTACCGCCCTTTTCTGAGGTCCCTTAGTGGGTCCCAGCAGGAACGGCTGGTCTGACCAGCCATTCTCTGCGGGTCCCGTTAAGGGACCTTGGAGCTAATAACGGGCCCACAATTTGCGGGCCCGTTATTAGCGCCTTCCCCATTGACATTGAGCCCTATAGGGGCTCAAATGGGAATGGGGAATGGTCGACTGAATGGGGACTTACCGGGTCTGCATAGGTCAGAACGGACCCGGACCCGGGCTTGGAGACAGCTATGGCGCTAATAGCGCCATGGCTACCTCCAAACTTGTAATGAACCCCAATGACATATTCTCTTAGTGCGCCAGAATGACCTCACACTATGTGGCAATAGTAAAAAAAACTATCAAGGGTTGAGATTGTTTAAGGGAAACATCTAGATATACAATTATATAGGGTCTAGGTTTGTTATTGGCTGTCCAGTATCAGGTGGACTACTCATAATTAACTCTTCAACCGTGTCATTTTAAGAAAAATCAGTTACACATTGGTTTCTCAATAAGGCCCTTCATTATATGAACTAATACAATTGGTTGGCATGCTTGTGCCAAGTCTGGAACATTCGGTTCAATTAGCAGCATGTAAGTCAAGACCCAAGAACAAGTAGGACATTAAGATGCCCTACCATACAATAAGTGCAGCATAGCTCATCAACCATGCCTTCTGCCATGAAATTATCTTTGTACTTGGCCCTGCAGAGTATTCTTGTCCTCAGAATGCAACAGGAGTGAGGGGACTCGCTATTGTGTCTGGAACTCCAAGTTCAAGCCCTATTTCCAGCCTCGACTCACATGACAAGAGACCACGTTTCTGCTCATTCTGCAAGCTTTTAAATGTTTTCAATGAATTAAGACTTGGCATCCTTTGTGTCTTTCATGTAGTATGTGTGCTAAATTAAATTTAGTACATGATACAAACTGTAAATACTAACACAAACAGCAAATATGTAATGTCATTCAAAATATAAATAAATAAAACAGTTTCATATGTGTATTAAAAACAAACACATAATCAGACACCACATTACAGTCCTTTCGCTGTAAAACATTTTACAGCAACAACAATATGTTGCAAAACAAAAACAGGGTGAGTCAAGGTTATTATGATATTAGATTTAGTATACTATTTTTGTAAATGTATTGATAACCTTTATTATGTTGTAACCTTAACATTATTATGTCTGATGTTTGTAGGCTTTATGTTTTTGTTGGTTTAACCTTAAATATTTGTTTTCAAATTATAATTATATATAATATAATTCAAATTCTAATTAAATATATAAAGTTATATACAGTTAAAAAACCTTTGCTAAGAAAGTGTTGAAGTGATCAGATTTAACACAAGAAACCTTCAAATTAAGCACTCGCATTTGATGCAAGCCCACCTTCTTCGGGGCTAGTGGGCCCCATAGAAACATATTGGTGCAACATGTAAAGTGGCAAAGGCTGAAGACCATTGCTAGCGCAATCCAATGAAACTGTATTATAACAAAAAACCTTGAAAATCTGTGATGCCATCATTGTAGTCATATGCTGGGCAATAGGGGGCACAGTAGTAATGTGGACTTGCTTCCAATTCGAGTGCTGAATGTCTAGGGTTTTGTATCATTAAATCTGATCACCTTAACTCTCTCTAGCAACTCTCTCTAGCAAAGTATTTTTCACTGAATTCCAAAGGTTTTGTTTCTATGTTTTTTTTCATGTTAAATCCAATCACCTTAACTCTTTCTAAACTAAAGACTTTTCATGGAATTTCAAGGGTATTGTTTTGCTATACCTTCCTTGGGGCCAACTAGCCATTGTCTTTGCCCTTGTCCATCGTAGTTGTTGCTACAATACGTTTCTTGGGACCCACTAGCCATGTCCTTTCGCCAGGCCACTGTACATGCTGCACAATAGGTTTCTTTGGGGCCCACTAGCCATGGACTTTGACCAAGCCAGTCTACATTTTGCACCAATATGTTCATTGGGGCCCACTAGCCACTGCCATGGCCAATGACACAAAGACCCATTTTTCCCTGTCTAGTAGATGTGATCACTGTAGGTTCAGAATTTCCTTTTTTCACTCTCTCCTGATTCCCACGGCTTTCACTTTGATTCCCCTGAAAATGGCATTTAACTACACATACAGCTGCAATGAACTACTCATGTCAGCACTGGTCCCCAGTATTCCTCAGATAATCCAAAAATGTTAGAACTCTAAATCGCTCCCCAAATCACCCCAAACTCTCCAATTCCACATGGTATCCTCTTTCCCCCCCCACACTTTTTGCCTGATGCAATTTCCTCCTTTATTTTCTTACAAATAGCTTTTTGAGGGTTTTTTGTTTTTTTGTATTTCCCTCAGTATTACCCTAATGGTCACTTGCATCAAGCAAAAAAAAATAAATGGCACAATTTCATTTCTGAAAAGCCTCCCTGCTGCAAAGCACCATGGGAGATATACCTTTATTTTGGGGAACATAGAATACTCCCTTCCCCCTAAAATATATTAAACAAAACCTTTGGACAGAATAACCACACATTTGTCACGGAAATTAAGTCAACAGTCGTGCCCTAATTGTTTCTTATTCGTTGGAAATCCTCCCTGCAGTTTTTGCACTTGGGCTTTACCAAATTGGGTCTTTTCCTCTATGGGAAAATGAATGGGAGATGGCTGTAAACTCATTTTTCTTTGCATTCGTAATAACATTTTTATTTTTGCTAACAAATCTTTCCCATGATTTCTAGTCTGGGGGGGGGCATGACAAACTTTTAGTTTGGAAAATATCAGCCATATCCATCTTACAAATCAACATTTATTAGCAGTAGAATTTTGGGATTTCCTATGACTCAATATTATCACCTTAACTATAGGGTGGCTGTTGATACCGTATAAAATGTATATTTAGTGGGTCATGGCCACTTGATTCATTTGGGGCGAGTGTGCTGTGAGATCTGCTTCCCTTGAAGCCATTTCCTTGCCTTGAGGCCACACTCCTCCAATATGGCCGATTCCACCATCTGCCCTGCACCGTTTTGGCTGCTAGCTCTGCTGCTGCTCTGATTGGCCTCTCCCACCAACAAGTAGACAAGTAGGCCCCTGGAAGGCAAAAGCTGGCTGGCCCACTCAGGGCCTGGGAGGAACAGGAGGGCCCCTTTCCCTCTCAAACCACCTGGCAGCTCTCTGATGGTCATCAGCTTTGTGTCGTATTCCACTGAACCTCCACGCGCCTTGTAAGCCCCTCTTCTAATTGACTCTGAACCATTAACAAATGGTGCCTCTTTCTCCCCTCATTCCTAGACTCTCATTTCATATCCCTCTTGCATTTCTTTCTGTGCCTCCATTTGATTTTCCAATCAGGGCTTGTGTGCTGTAACTTCTTGCACCCCACTGCTGCACTGCTAGCTCTGCTCCCATTGCATTTGATTTTCGTATTTGGGCATGCATGCTGAAACCTTTTGCCCCCCACTGCTGCACTGCGAGGTGTGCCCCCATTGCATTTGATCTTCAAATTTGGTCTTGCATGCTGTAGCATCTTGCACCCCACTGCTGCACTTCTAGCTGTGCTCCCATTGAATTACATTTTCGAATATTGCTACTCGAATGTATGATTACATGTGCAGATTTAAACTTACTTTATTATAACTTTTAAAATCTTATTGCTGCTAACTTCGCTTGTGCCAGATTTTTAAAAATAAATTGCTATTACAACTTTGCTTTTACTTCTCGCTGTCCTGCCATGTGTAGCACACTGCACGTGAAAAGGAAGGAGTCCGATCTTGTTGTAGGCTTACACACTGTCAGAACTGCACTGCAACAGATCTCTGTAGTATTGCAGTTACTGGGAACTACTTTTTTGCAGTTCTGGCGTGGAAGTGTCAGTGCGAGAGAGACTATCCGGTTAGTTGTGGTTTGTGGCAGCAGGATCCTTTCTGTCACAGTGTGTCAGGTACTGAAAGGGTTTGCTGGTACCATGTCATCTATTTGGGAAACAGTGACTGCACTACGCAATGCCCCTCCTCCTCTCTATGTACGTAACGATCATGCTATTAGTGTAAAATGTGATGCAATCCTAATTTCATGCTAGTATCCGGGGGGTGTAGCGTTCACATACCTCCCTGTATTACCACCTCTGCTTTGCCGACTGCATCCATGCTTAGTTCACGCTTCATGAGTAAGCCTCCTGACATGCTATTATGTCTGTGGAACTGAGTCACGTAGCTACTCCAGCTTCGCCTCACTTCGATCCCATGTTTAGCGCTAGTGATTATTTCGCCAGTAGCTAGCGTTTCTCTGGCAGCTCCCTCGGATGATTGAATCTTAGATCCGTGCCTGCCATTCATGTTACACACACAAGTACGTGACACTGTGTCTGAGTCCACAGGTTGATACTTCTACCTCTCAAATGTGTGTTTCACTCTTCAACACCCGTTCCTTAAAACACAGGGTTGAGGTTTCTGACGCAATCTCAACATCGGGTTGTGATTTTATGGCCGTTACTGAGTCCTGGATCTCCACAGATACCCCGAACGCTGCCACTTTAGCATTACCTTCTGGATATTCTGTGTTCTTAGCTGATCGCCTGGTGCACAGGGATGGTGGTGTGGTTATACTTGCCTCTAATCACCTAAACTTGCACCTTAATCCTCACCACATTCTGGATGGTTGTGAAAGCCTATTAGTTAAGGTTAAGTTACACAATAATTACTCTCTGACTGTAATTCTTGTGTATCGTCCACCGTCTGAAACCCCAGACTTTGAAGAACAACTTATTAATGTCATTAATAAAACAACCAAGGCCAATACCCCAGTACTGGTTCTTGGGTATTTTAATCTGTGGGATAACAACATCAGCAACAATAATGCTGTTTCCTGCTTAACAACTCTTAAATCTCTTAGTTTTGTTCAGCACATACTTACACCTACTCACAAAGCTGGTCATACCTTAGACTGGGTCTTGACCCATTGTGTTACCATCTCGGATTTGGATGTTAGTCAGTGTCCCTGGTCATATCACGAGCAAAGGTCCTTTATTTTCTCTCCTCCGGATTTCTCTTATTCCCCAAAAATGCTCCCCAAACATCATGTTGTGGCAAGAAACTTTAATAAGATTACACCTCAAGTGCTCTCCTTCCACCTATTACATGAACTAAAACCTGTGCACGCCTATACTAATTCCGAGGATCTGGTTAGCCATCTTACCGATACTTTTATTCACGTCATGGATACTCTTGCTCCTAAGAAATCTCATTTAGTAAAGACTGAAACCAATACAAACTCCTGGTTTAATGACTCCATTGCTAGCTTGCGCCATGAAAAACATAAAACCGAGACAGAATGGAGGAAAAATTCCACCTTCCTGCAACTTCTTTCCTATAAAAGGGCAGTAGCTAGCTTTAAACAAGCAATTATTGCTACAAAGTCAGATAGCTATAACAATAGGATTCTGTCCACCAAATCTAATTCACGTGAATTGTTTGCCATTTTGAAAGAGTTTGAAGGAGAAATCCCAAGCGGCCCCCAATGTATTGATGGACGCAGATTGGTGTCAATTAATACATGATGCGTTTATCCTAAAAACAGCAGGGCAAACAAACATCTTTTGACTCTCAAACCAATAAAATCTCTTTCACTACAGTGATTAAGACCATTGTCTTAGATACTCCAGCACAAACTCCTAAGAGAGTCCTCGTTCTGAAAATCTTTCAGTGTTAAACTCTGCACCAAGGATCAAATTTGCAATATTGTCAATAACATAAAACCCACATCCCTCCTAGGTGACTGCTGTCCATCTAATCTTTTTAAAGACTGTATCGAGGCATTGACACCTTGGGTGACTGGCTTTGTTTACATGTCTTTTGCAGAAGCTGATGTACCTAAGGTTCTTAAATAATCATGGGTAACTCCCCTTTTAAAAAAGACCACCTGGAACCCTCACAATCCTAAAAATGACCGGCCTATTAAAAACGTGCCTTTCATGTTCAAGATCTTGGACCGGGTTGCTTATTTATAACTCCAGGACCACTTAGAAAGGAATCAGCTTCTTAACCCAAAACAATCAGGTTTTAGGGCCAAATATGGCACTGAAACAGCTCTTCTTGACCTCAAGTCAAACATTGCTGGTATCATGGACAAAGGCAAACCAGCACTCCTGATGCTGTTAAACCTGTCAGCAGCGTTTTACTTGATTGATCATTTGTGGCTCGTAAAATGAATAGTGGATCAGGCACACTGCTCCTGATTGGCCTCCCAATGGATTGCATCTTCTTGGGTCCCAGACATGCACGAGTGGTAGTCAATAATATTAGTTCCACCCCTGCATGCGTTGCCCATGGACTACCCCAGGGTTCATGCGTTTCTCCCATTCTGTTTAATATATATATATATATATATATATATATATATATATATATATATATATATATATATATATATATATATATATCATGCCCTTCCTCACCCTTCTTGAAGACCTGGGTGTCCAATTTACGAATGATGCTGATGAGACCCAGGTCATAATTCAATTAACAGGTTGCCATACTAGTGACACCAATACCATTCATTCTACCTATCATAATGTTCAGGCCTGGATGGTGACTAATTAATTAGCCTTGATGTGGATAAAACAGAACTACTGATTGTCGCCTATGGTCATAAAGTTAAGAAATTGGGTTCCGAGTATGATAATTTTGTCATAGCTCACAACACGATCAATGTGGCAAGATCAGTAAAGACCTTGGGGATTACATAGACACATAACTTTTCATGTAGCTGCAGGTGGCCCAGGTAAAAGCCACATGCTGTCATGTTTCTAAATTACTCCATCACATTCGCCCATACATTTCCCTGCAGATTAGTTCCTTGATCGCAACTGCACTTGTAAAATCACGTCTTGACCATGGCAACAGTCTTTTGATGGGAACTAAAAAAGCAAATATCCAGACTCTACAGGTCATACAAAATAATGCTGCTATAGCCGGTTTTGGTTTCTCTTGCAGAGATCATATTGCTGAGGCTAGAGGGAGGCTTCATTGCTTCCCTGTGAAACAATGTATCACACATACAATTCTTACCCTCACCTTTAAGTGCCGTAATGCTGATGCATCTCAGTACCTTTACAATCGACTAACCCCTTGTAGTGTAGGTCGCTCATTGCATTCTTATGATGCCACCAAGCTTTTGCAGCCCAGATACAAATGATTGAGTTTTGGAGGTACCAGGTTTGATGTACAAGTTCCTTGGGCCTGGAATACAATTCCGGCTCAGTTACTATAAGTGAAGTCCCTTTCTGAATTTAAAAAGATAATCAAGACCTATCTTTTGACCCTTGACCCTGGCTAAATTGGACCAGGTTGCGCCTTTATTCACTTAGGTTTCCATATGACTGTTATTTTCTTCTCCTATGTGCGCTTTGAGACCTGTGGGAAATTTAGCGGGATATAAGAATTAAAATCAAATCAAATGAAATAACTTGGGCTTGCATGCTGTAACATCTTGCACCCCACTGTTGCACTGCTACCTGTGCCCCCATTGCATTTTGTTTTTGAATTTGAGCTTGCGTGCTGTTACATCTTGCACTCCACTGCTGCATTGCTAGCTCTGCCTCCATTGCATTTGATTTTCAAATGTGGTCTTGCGTGTTGTTACATCTTGCACCCCACTGCTACATTGCAGCTGTGCCCACATCGCATTTGATTCTCGAATTTGGGCTTGTGTGCTGTAACACTTATAACCCCTGGAATGCCTTGTGACCAGGGGGAGAGCGTGTAGTGCAGCCTCTCCTACCAAAGCCCAAAAAATAGAAAGCACAAAAAACACAATAAAACAGTTCCTTAGGAGCCACCTTTCACAGTTTCACAGTTGAAGAATAGAAGTACGCAAAAAAGTTACAGGCCTGTGGAGTCCACGGACCGCACGGTAATCTTCAGACATCAAACAAATGTGTGAGGTTGTGGCATCAAAAACATTTAACTCGTTTGCATGGGAAAGTGGTGGCTCTGAAAAAAAAACTTTTTTGTATTTGTTGTTTTAAAAAAAATCAATTTTTAAAGTAAACTCAAAAACATTCTCCTAAACTGAACTATTTCTTTAAACTTGCAAAAACATAGGCATTTTCTTTTCCCTGTGTTTCCATGTTTTTTAGCACCTACTGAAAAATGCTTTTATATTTACAAAAACTGCTTCAAAGCATTTTGAATATTTTGCAGAAACATCTGATTACCAGCATCAGTAAGATGTACTCCTTCTCTGCAAAAAATATTGGCAATGTCAAATTTAATATTTTCATTATGAAAAGACATCATGCCAACACCTCTCACAAATACACCCACAGCCTTGTTGACATTGCACCTCGCTTTCGCCATTTGTGGACCAAATGAACTTGAGCGCATCCACATCTGTCTCTGGGCAATGCGAGAAAAATCAGTCTAGAATCCGGGAACATTTCTTCAATTTGCCAAATGTCTCCTTCATTGCAAACTGCAATGAAACTCCAGTGACATACCTTAAACTGTTCCCTCCACAATGAACAATGATAATGTCCGGATGTTGCAGTGTGACCATATCCACCCGCTTCTTGCCACGCACTCCATACCATTGTACATGAACATCATCAAATCCAAGATTTTCAGCCACTCCACAGTGCTCTGCATACACCTTCAGCCAATGGATCCACGAATCCCTCACAATCCATACACTGTGCCTCCTGAAACACATAGCCATAGCCATAGCTATCTGCAGTTGTCAGAGCAAACAAAGCTTCTGGCAGACTCTCTCTGTGTATACCACTCCCAGGAAACATGATTGGCTAATCCCCTGAGCTGCACAGTCCCATTTCCATGCCTGGCATCCTCAAAAGACCTGGATGTGGCATGTGCCATCCACGGACCACTGCGGTGTCCCCAGACAGATCGTCCAATTGGAAGGTGTAGGTAGGGAAATTAAACACAATGTAAGGTATTTAATCATTAGTTGTGAAAATGCATTTATGTTTTGTTATTCTGTGTTAGCCTTAGCACACACATTGAAGTGCGCTCTTCAGACTCCATTTTGGTTTCTTTGCTCACTTGCTGGGTTTTCATGTTGCATGCAGAAAATGATTGCAGCCTGGAGGGCTGGCGAATGTGTTCTTACAAGGAATGCATAGCTAATGGAAATTAACAGCTTCAAGCCTTGAACATGCCAGCAGGAACAGAGATAAAGGGTACTCTATAGGTCTCTCTGTCTCTTGCTTTCCAGAGCTAATTGTGCAACCAATGTTTAGGAGACATGATGTACGATGCACATTCTAGGAAGATAAAGATAATTAAACTACTGAGCTGAAATGTGAGGTGCCTTTCTCGTACAAGAAAAACATAGATAAAGATAGGCTAGGAATGTCTGCTTGCGCTGGGAACAGGGCGAATCTCATTGCTCTAACAACAGTAAATTGTACAGACATGACGTAGAGTGAAGATCCATGTGTTGCGATGGATAATGCTCATGTTACACAGGTCGTAAGCCATCTGAAATTACAACAACCGATGCAGCTCTGAACTGTATAAAGAGGCTAACTGGCCATCCTGTAAATTGCCCAATTTCTCTATGATTGCTCGCAGACACAGATGAACCTGAAACCGCTTGAAGTTAAAATAAACTGTTTTTATATATTTGTTTTTTTTGACTGGTGTTCTTCATTTATTTGCAGTAATACATTTTGGAACTTACATAGTGGTGGCTCTGAAAATAACCTTTTTTCAATTTTAATTTTGTTTTCCTACAACTACTCACATGCACTCTACATCATTTTCACAGGATCATGCTGAGTGTATTTTTTATGTTTTGAAGAAAGATTACATTACCAAAACCAGTGAAAGTCATGCCATTGTTGAAAAAATAGGGTCCACCATCCAACAGAATGTTCTCATTTGGGAAGGATGTCATCCTAATACCATAAACAATGAGCATACCCCTTCATTCAAAAGGTGCCTTAGTGCATCTTGTTGTGGACAACAGACATTGGTGCGCCTCCATACTGCCCTAAGAGGTATCTGTGAAAAGATTATCTTTACACATGGAAATAGTTCCATTAGTGCTTTCAGCATATGTTTCAATGCAATCTGCACTGATGTAGCCCAAAATATGACCTTCACAATTGACCACAATGATATCTGGACATTGGAAATGAGACATGTTTTTGCAATATGCAAAACAACTCTACCAGTTTTGGCCAGTCACACTATACCATGAAGCCTCCACTACCTACAATCCAGTATTAGCAGAAATGCCACACATTTCTGTGTACTGTTTCAGATTCACCATCCAAGAATCTCCCACCATCCACACAGAAAGCCTTCTCATCTCAACAACCACAGCCATCTTCCCCACACACAGCAATGAAAAGAACTGCTACCTGGTCTTCTTTTTAACCACAACCAGAACACCTCATTGGCTAATTCCCACAGGCCCCCTTCCATTCCAGCCCTCCTCAAAAGACCTGGATGTGGCACACGCTGTCTGAAGACTACTGCACTGTCCATGGACCCCATAACACAGAACAGCCCTTCTCCGCGTTCCACTTTAATCTTTGTAACACCCAGTGATTTGATACATTCAAGTAGTCACACTCCCATCCTCCAATCACATCCAAAAATTCTACTCCTAACTCTGTCATCGTAGTTAAGCACTACAGATTTACTGTTGAACTCTTAGAGTACAAGTCTCTTGTTACTCACAAGCACCTGCATCAACAACTACTATAGACATCTGAATCTATCAAGACAAAGTACAGGTATGCTTATTATTTCAAAATTATATTTCCAACTCCTTTACAAATGCATATAAACAGGGTTGCTGCCACTTACCCTGCATTAGCCTACTCAATAATCACACTCTCTGTTGTCCCATCTCCTGACATCAAGTGGCAGTTACTTAAAATTCTGCGTGGTTACAAACTTTTATTTTTGTTAGCATTTTCATAACAGTTTAAAAATACATGTTTGCAATTCCAGGAGCACTGTCTGTCTTTTTTGAGAAAGAAAAGAAAACCACATTCAAAACATTTCTATAGAATGTTGAAATGACGGAACCTGTCATATTGACAACACATGCATATTGGCCAATATGAACCATTATAAATTACTAAGTGTTATTTTTTTTCTTTCATTCTGTCACTTTTAATACCACTTTTCCCACTAACAAAGTTACACTAAAACTCTCACAATCCAAAGTCAAACCGAAAACTGTGTGTATGTAACTAAAGCATGACATCTATATGGAATGGAAAATGGCACAATGCAATGCACCATTCCAAATACAACTAATAAATGCATGTACACATTTACAGCAGTACTGTGTGTAATGTTAAAAAGATAAATGAAAGAAAATGGAAATGATTGGTGCAACATTTTGAAATAACACTCAGTGTGTGCAATTTTATTAATTTTGATGCACATCCATACTCACAGTCACCATCACATCTCTCTTGCTTATGATCCATTTCACTGGTTCCGAGTTGAGGCCAGTATTGATTTTAAACTTCTTACACTAGCTTATAAAGCTTTTCATAGAAGATTCCCAATCTATATGAAGAATCAGATGTCAAAATAAAGACACTCACATGACCTAAGATTAGGACCTCTATTCTCTTCCATTCCCTAAGCTTGAAACAGGCTCATGGTACCATCAACTCAATTAAACTATAAAACCTATGTCCCCCTCGAGGGTGTGTGGCATTGCTGGCCTGCTGACCCTTCAGAAAAGAATCAAAACCATCTTCTTCTAGGGTCAGTTTGGGACTTAAATTGGTTTAACAGAGTGCTTAGATACCCAATGTTCGGTGCACCATATTAAAGACAAATACATCTCAAATCAGAAAGAAACTAAATAAACACACATTACACAACATGAATCTACTATCTACAGAAATTAAATAAATACATGATGTAGATTTTATATAAATAATTGTATCCCCATTCACTGTCATTTGCACTGTTTCTTTGACCACACATCTATTTCCCCTTGAACCCCAACCCCACTTCTGCTGTTGTGATGCTGTAAGTCGAGGGGGTAGACCTGTGATGGTACCTGGGATGGCCATGGACTTGGAATGCAAGTAGCAGGGACATGTAGGCATTGGAAGAATGGGGGTTGTGGCGGTTTTCTCATCACACATGTTGGCACTGTAAGAAGGTGGGGGATAGTGGCAGGGACAATAGATTAGTTTAGAAGAAAACAGCCTACTGCATCAACACACAACACCTGTAAATAGCCTGGAATTTAGACATATCTTTCAAAATGTGTTATTCTGTGGGACAACCTCACTGTCGTCTCACAAGAAAGCGATTTATGAAAGCTGGAGACCAGGTCAAATGTATCACACCTTAAACTTTGCATTATTTTTGTAAATCTGAGCTACAACCTATAATGCACTCTTCGTGCTTAGTCAGAAATGTATCTAGACAGAGGACTTAATCAACGTTCTATACATTTGATAAGAAAGTAAGAAAGGCTTTCCAGATTCCTCTTATTTATTTTTTCAACATTTGTGTCTGTATTTAGCCATATTTATTTGTTGGTTATTCTATCTCTATTTATCACAAGTATATGCTCTGTAAAAAAATAATATTTTGCAACTAGTCTTTTTCTGCACTCATTAAAATAAAAAATGGAGTGCTTTGCTGCCAGTAATGAGAGGATCATATAGCTGGATTTGTAAACATCCAGCTAATAACATCCGTTTTCAGTTTAAAAAAAAAAAAGAAAACAGCTGCTGATTTGATAAGCAACGTCAAATATTTTTTTTTGCCTCGCCTCTCTATCGTGCACCTTCACATATCCTTTGGCCTGCAAGGCATGAACGACAAACTGAAGAGCTAATAAAGACACATAATTGTCCACTTTTTAAAACATTTTTATAAATAAGTACTATAAGGAAACAGAACAATTTCCATCGGAATTTATGTGAGTGAATCAGTGGAAAAGGAACACTTTGAGCCATAATGATAAGATAAATGTGGACCCTGAGGGGTAACGTAGCCTCTCAGACTAGGATTAGGATTCACACAATCAAATTGTAAAATGGTTGACAAGAAACTGATTGGAATTCTGCCAATAGGTGACATTTTCCTACAGACTGTGTAGATACTCATCAAAGGTTTGCAATTCAGTGTTTGATCACCTATTTTATGCCCACAAATCTATGCCTTCTTTGATGGAATCCATTCCACTAGTGGTGCCGGTAATGGAACAAAAGCTACTATTGTTTAATTGTATGAATGATTCTATTCCATAAATGTGTTTTGGTTAAGCATGCATTATGCTTTTATTTTAAGCTAATGTATATAGCTTTAAACAAATATATAACACATGCTCATATGGCAGGGATGATTTAAGAAGGCTTGGGCAGCAAGGAAGTTTCTCATATAATGTGTTTCTGTATTTCCTGAAATGTTGATGAAGCATTTATGAAATTCCTTTCAGTATTATGTTCCTTTTTCACTTTGGAGAAATCATTTACATTATTATTATTATTATTATTATTATTATTATTATTATTATTATTATTATTATTATTATTATTATTAGTTTATTTTGTAGTAAATTAATCCATAGAATAAAAATACTCTTCAACCATTGAAATCAACATTATTGGAAATTGTCAGTGGCTCAATCACTACAGTGTTCTTTTCAAATTGTCAGAGGGCTTTGACACAGAAGAACACTATATTCTGCTGGAAAGCTTTAAATCCTTTTGTATTAGTGAAACACTGCTGGCTTGGTTGGAATCTTTTATTGTGACTGATAGATCCCAATCTTTTCTGATCTGTCATTTTGTTTATCACCCAAGACCAATAAAGTGTGGCGGGCTGCATGGGTCATCATTGTTACCTCTACTGTTTAATCTTCACCTATGTCCTTTATCTTATCTGATTAGTCATGTTTTCTTTTTTAGGAATTGTATTGATGATGTTCAAATTCTCATCAAAGAATCAGGACATAGAACAGATACAGCATTAAAATTCAAGGAGTGCCCATCTTAAAACTTAAATGCATGCATATTCTTTGAAAATACTGATGAAATTGAGATGCTGGAGCTAAATGCTACATAGGTATTTGGTTGGCCATCTGGAAAGTAGATGCTGTTATCCAGCCATCAAAGAAGTTTTTGAGCCTGGCACTACAAATGAATCCCAAACTCAAGACCTCTGGTTAATGGGCTGCCCACCCACATGAGCTCATCTCAAGAGAAATATTCTTAGAAAGACATTGACATACATTCAAGTAGTGCCTTAAGTGTGTGTTTCACAATTGATATAATCTAATAAGATTACACATGAGGTAGAGGCCTGAGAGTTCAGTTTTGAAGCGTCAAAAACAATAATGCAGTAATAGTGTCTCCTATTGACATTAGCCACCCATAAAACCCACAATCTGTTAATGATGGAAAACATAGACAGCGATCTGTCAGATCCTTCTGTTAATCATGCATTTCATTAAGGACCTGTGAGAGTTGCTCATATGATTATCTATGCTATCGCAATGTTTTGTTTCCATATGGAAAGATAAGCAGATATTAAAATGGTCACTTTGAAATGCAATAGAAAAGCAGAACAATTGTTGACGCACGCAACACAATATCTTGGAACAAAAAGGAAAACCTATTCTGATATCATGAGAGTCTACTGCATGATAGGATACTAAACACACTAACTTGATATTTATCAATAACAAATAAAATCATACAATTTATATGTTTGTCAATATAATCTTACAAATCCATGGCAAATGCCGCTGAGTCGGTGAGTAAGAAATCCATATTTAATTGATGGCAGGAATTCCTGTCAGGAGAAATTGACAAAATATAATTTTTAGTCCAAAATATCCAGCCCCACCCTTTTGCATGTGTAAAAATATGTTCAACCTATGAAATTAAGGTGTGTATAATCTGGGAGTGTCTGCCTATTAAGCAAGCCAATGGAAAGACTTGAACAATTAAAAAGAGTCATGCCAGGCATGCCATACTTTGGGAAAAGTAGACATTATATAAACAGAAGCTCACATGAAGTGAGAAAGAGCTCTGCGGCTGTGAAGACTGCAGAAAGGCAAACTTCTACCTAACAGGATGAGTGCTGAGTTTGGAAAATATCTGAGGCTGAATTGGGATTTTTACGGATGAATATAGAGATGGGAGAAACAGACCAGAGAGACCTAGCTGACACAGCAGAATCACCTGAAAATTCTGAGGGTCCATCCTGGATCTGCAACCCATAATAATTACCCAAAGTGAGTATAAAATTCCCAATTCATTGAGATGTAAGCCACTTAGAATCATGTCCCTGCTAAGTCCCACGATGGCGTGGAACTGGGAAGAGGGTGCCACTAGTAGAAATGGAACCCAAATAGAATGCTTTAACATTTCGGTGTGTAATGCAACATTGATTTCTTAATATATTTAAATTTAAGTGAAATCTGATTTATTGTAGAATAATTAACATTATCCTGTGCACACCAAGCAGTCCCTCATAAACTATCACCAATAGAAGGCTAACAGAATGTTGTAAAATGCTAGTGTGAAATGCAATGTGACTTCTCACTGCAGTAAAATCCTATTGAGATTAGATTGAAATAAGAACACACAACATTTATCTGCATTTCTCTGTCCTTTGTTAGCACAGTTTTGCTAAATACAAGCTAGATTGTGTCACAACTCACTTTGGCTTGTATTTCGTGTATATGCTTATACCCACATCACCACATCTACATGGTGGAATTCATTCCAAATGAAATATGGTAGTGTTGTTTTTTAAGCAACCTTTCTCTGGTAGCATTACCTGTTATTGATATTGGAGAAAATAAAGTATGTCTTAAAATATGTCCCTTATAAAAGAAAGCTAGTTGTACATACATGTTGGGCTACATATTTAAAAACATGGGTCAGCAAGCACCAGTATAGGAAATTTGACTTTCATTGTGCTACTTACAAATAGATGTTAAATTACTGTGGTGACATCCCCAGCACAAACTTAGGGGACCACATTTGAATTGATTTTTACTTTAATAAATTAAATATTGATTCCCAATACAGAGTGTTCCACGTCCCAGAATTGTAGGATGGGATTGTATGCCAGTGAGAATTGAATCAGAGGTTTCCACTTAGTGAAGGATGATTACAACACATCAAGATATCGTAACACATATATCCTGGATATCCTGGAAAAGCTGGCCATCTCCCACCCTACCCTTCTTTCTAATGCTGTTGGCTCACTCCATGACCACCACTCTGGATTCAGAGCTGCCAAAAGCAAGGAAACTGCTCTCCTGAACATCTGTGAAGACCTGCTCTCTAACCTTGATTGTAACATTCCCTTCATCCTCATCCTACTTGATCTCTCCTCTGCTTTCTACACGGTCAACCATACCATCCTGCTCAATCATCTCAATGACAACTGGGGTATCACTGATCAGGCTCTAACCTGGCTTGACCTCTTTCCTTTCTGATCGAGCCTCCCAGGTTACACTTGGGTCCTTCCTGTCCTCTATCTCTCTCTCTACCTTTGGTGTTCCCCAGGGGTTTAACCTCTCAACCTGGCTCTTCAACCAATACTTGGCAATTCTCGCCTACTGCATTTCCATTTTCTGCTCAAACTTCTAGTGCTATGCTGATTACACCCAACTCATTTTCAGGCTTCCCTCAGACACCTCCTCTCCTTCCCTCATCTCCAACTGCCTACTCGCCATTCAAAATTGGTGTGCTGCCAACAATCTTTGTCTAAATGCCAACAAGACAGAGATCCTCCTCATTGGTAGACCTCCACCATCCTTTCCTCTCACTCTCTGACCGGCCTCCCTTGGCCCTCTTACTTTCCCTACCTGCGAGGCTAAGAATCTCGGGGTCATCTTTGACTCCACACTTTCCTTCTCTGCACACATCTCTGACGTCTCTAAAAAGTCAACCTTCCTACTTCACCTCCTTAGAGGTACTCTGCCTTTCCTCTCCTTCCCTCAGAAGCTTCCTGTCTCCCAAGCTCTGGTTCTCTCTAGGTTGGACTGCTGTAACAGCCTCTTTCTAAATCTACCTGCCTCCACTCTCTGCTTTTTACAACTAATCCAGAACAGAACTGCAAGACTTGTCCTTGGCCTCAAGTCCTGGGATCGTATCTCTCCAGCTTTGAAATCCCTTCATTGGCTACCAGTGGATGTGAGGATTACATTTAAAACCCTTTGCATTTTCCACAAGACTTTCTGGGTCCATAATACCTCCAACTATCCCGCTGTAAATACCTCCCCTCTCGATCCCTTCGCTCCTCTACTTCTAACTACCTCAGGGTCGGTCGTTTTTCAAAGAAACAAGCTGGGGCAGATCTCTGTCTTCGGCTGGGGCCTCTCTTTGGAACAACCTCCTGACCAGCTTGAAACTTGAGGAGAACCATCTCTGTTCCGGAAACACCTCAAGATCTTCCTCTTTGCTTCTGCCTTTACCCCTCTTCTCCCCTGTTGATCTGCTTCTCTCTCGCAGCACCGTACCCCTGGCCACCCTCTGTCCCTCAGGCCCAGGTACCTGCTCACCCTGCCGCTTTCCTGCACTGTCTCCAGGCCACCCCCGGCACTGGGATCTGTATCTGTACTCATACAGTCCCCCACTCTTCTTCTGCACTTATCAGATATACCCTATCGGACTAATCATGCACTTTCCACTTGCTGGATGCGCTACCTTTTTCACTGCATTTATTTATTTCACTTATTATTTATTCTTTTCTCTCCTCTATCCGCACTTTCCACTTCACCCCCTTCCACGCAATCTCCCCCTTTCCCTTTTCCATGCACTTGCACATTCTTAATGTCACTGAGGCTAGTAAGATCACTATTTTAGTCCTCCCCTGTTCCCCTCCCTTTGCATGGTTGCGCTCTGTAACACTTGTGTAGGAGCGCGTTATAAATAAAATATCATATCAGAACAGTTTGTTTTATTACACTTAGACTACAATAACAGTGCCTAATTAAAGCTTCCTGAAAGACTTCTCTCAACATCACAGGTTCAAAATGCAGATGCCAGATACTATTGAAAATCAGAAAATGTGTACATCTACTCATCCCTTCCATCTTTACAATGGCTGCCCGTTAGAACAGTGATAGTGTTTAAGGTAACATACATCGTGCATAAGACTAGGTATTGTGCCAAACGGTGCATTCGGACACATCATTTTTTGGAAATACTATTTAGACAAACATTTGAGGTCTTGATGTCAATGTTAATTAGTGGTCCCAAAGATCAAGAATGCTAAATGGTTTGAAGTTGTTTTAGCTACCTATCCTCCAGAACTCTGACCTTCTTTTCTCCTACTGCGGAACAAGATGACAATCTACTGAGTTTCTGGAAAAAGATTCAAATCTTGCTTCTAACTCACCCAATCTGTGTTTTAACTGTTACACTGGATCGCTGAATACACTATGCATCTTTACTCTGCAGAATGATTGTGTGGCATTTAAGACTGTACAGCAAAACAACTTAACACTTCTATATATCATTTTGTAATGGTTTTCACAGTTTTTACAGTAGCAAGATGCATGCTGCTCAACAAAAGACCATTAAGTACGGTCTACCATGTTCTGGAACTCTTCTCCAAGTATCTTGACCTTTAAATACAACATTCTCTGCAGTGAAGCAGCCAGTTTCTTCTCATGCTGTGTCGGAAGAAAGCATGCCACCCTGTACTATGGTGTTCTCTTCACAAGTACCATGCTGCTAACAATGTCAATTTCAAAATCCTTTGTCAGGAACAGAAGTGGCTGTTTCATTTGTGTACGGAATTGCTTAACATGTGCTTTGCTTGAAATATATTTTAGCAACTGGAGAAGAGGTTTTAATATGTTTTTGTAAACGTTAAAGAATATGTATATATATAGAGAGAGCCCAGCATTGATCTCTATTGATCTAGGTATGTATGTATGCAGGATATGTATAATGCATGAACTTAGCTGGGAAGCCGTAGTGTGCTGTGCATAGTGTTGTACATACAGTGATGTAGCATATGTGACGCTTCCTACTTTTTCTGATTTGCTGTTAAAATAACTGAGTGAGTTGAATGTTTGCATGAGGCACCTGTGTTTAACCAGCCTTCACACATTCATATAGCAACAGGGAGGGCTGGTGCATCTACTCTTTGTACTAGGATGGACAAATTGCGTATCATTGAAAAGGGACATAATGACACCTACTATTTCAGAATATCTACAATCATTTTAAGGCACAGCTAAATCCAGCGGAGTGAATTCATCGCTGTGGTGCACTTTTCCGGATTAGGATGATTTGCCAGCTGGGCTGGTCAAAAGCACTATAATTTCAGAAGTTGTCTGGTTCCCAAGTTTTTTAATGACCTGGACACAAAATATGTACTGATCACCATCATGTGTAAATGCATGAACTGCATCGATCAGTAATGGCGACTGCCAGGTCTAAACATGATGGCTCTCATTACGATGTCCATCTGCTTTCTGCAGATTAAAGATCAAGAAGAGGTCAACATGCTTTCAAGACTACCTATCCGCAATCAGATGGAGGCAGAGATGCTGTGGGTTTACAATCACAGATTGGGGGCACACATAGAGTGTATTTCCTGCTTTGTGCTCCACTCCAGAAGGGGTACATCTACCAACAATATCCTGGATCCATGAAAATAAGCAAAGAGCTTGTTTCTACATCCGTGCAATTTTGCACAATCATCAAAACTATGCTTTTAAAAGAAGATGAATCTAGCAGAGTCTGGAGCCTGCAGGATAGCTCAATGGCAACTTGCTCGCCTTGGAAGCAATAGGACACGGAGCAACACAGGTTTGATCCCCGGGTCCACGCTTAGAAACCTATGGGTATTAAGCGCGTTATAAATATCATATCATATCATAAAATTTGGTTCAGATGTTCGCTGTCTTGACAATCTGACACAGCATCCATCCCACACATTCTTAAATGGGCTGCTGTTGAGGACCTAGCCATACTCTACCTATCTGGGATGAGGATATAAATGCACACATTTGCAACTCTTCGCATTACTTCTCAACTCAGACTAGTGTCTTCCATATGGCGCTAATCTACACAGCACTTTGAGGCCATACCAATGGCAGTAGGCACTATTCAAATTCCAAATAACCTAACAAAAAACAGAGGTACGTTTTCCCCTCCTTCTTCCCCCCTCCTCTATCCCCTCCTTCTTTATTTTCCTCCATTCAGCTCTCCTTCTCTTCTTCAGCCCGTAAACTAGGTGTCTTATTTGACCCTTCTCTCTTCTTTTCCTCTGACATCTCTCACTGCACAAAAGTGACATTTTCTTCTGTTTAACATTTGTTGAGCTCGTCCCTTTCTGTCATTTTACACCTTTAAACTCCTTGCTTTTGGCCTAATGTTCATCATGCTTAATTACTGCTCAGCCATCTGATTGGCCTCCTTTCCTTGTGATGTACCCCTCTTTGCTCCATTTACAACTCCTCTATTTGTCTTCTTTTCTCTCTACCTCATTGCACTTCTATTAACTCCTCACTACTTTCTGCTTCTTTCTTACCATTTGAATCGTGCTGACTTTCATTTTGGATCCATCAATCTTCAAAAGTCTTAATGGTCTAGCTCCATTTTAGCTCATTCTTATTCTGTTTTTACTTCCCTTCTCACCCTCTTTGCTTTAAAAAATACCTTTTCATCTTGTTGCCTGTAAACCTTCTTATGCTTCCTCCCTCTTTCGCTCTTTACCCCTACGTGTCCCCTGTCACTGGCATTCTCTCCCTCTTGCTATTCACCCTTGTACTTTTCTCATTTTCCTGACCCGTCTCAAAGCTAATTTTCTCTCTCGTCTGCCTGACTTGTAATCATTGACGTGAAATATTGTGCTGGTATTTTCTTTATTTAATGGGTACCTTGCTCTTAGTTATGTTCAGCTCTTTGGCAAACATTCTCTAAATTCCAATAAATACCAAATACATTTAGGAAAGGACCTTAGATATTCCCTTTTTTTGGGAAAGCATCTTTTTCATAGTTCAACAGATGATTAAGTCACAAGTAGAAAGACGTGTACTCCAACAGTCAGTCCTCACAAAGGCACAATCTCACAAGCCAGCCCTTCGCTCAGAGGAAACATGTTCGTTCCAGATACTTTGCAGTATTTTGTTATCATGACTGTAAAGCCAGAGAATCAGACTTGAACTCAAGTGTGCAGCAGCACAGAGCGCAAAGAACTGCAGGCAGAGTGTTTTTCTCCTATCCCTCTTCAGCAGGAGCACTGCTGCCCCACTGATGGAACTACAAAGTGATTGTCCGAGCTGGTCCCATGGAACACCATTGGGGAGGGGGGATGTATTTCCAACAATCTGTACTCCTGTAGGAGCATCACCTCGGGATACATGGGTGCTTTCAGTGGCCATCAGAGGCTTCCGCCTACCTTTACTTTCTTCCTGTCAAGCTATTCCCCACAACACTTTCACAGATCTACTGAAGGAGGAAGAGACACTTTTCTATTCTGGAGAAAAATCCCATCAAGAAATGTGAAGGATTTTATTCTAGTTTATTTGCAGTGCCCAATCCCAAAAAGGCTTCCTTGTGCACAATATTAGACCTGTTGGATTTCAACCTACATCTTCCCCCAAGAGAAATTCAAGATCACCCCCGCACAGATGCAGTCTACTCTCCAACAGGGAGATTGGCCCACTGCAGTAGATCTGAATATCCTGTTTTTGCCCCAGCATTGAAAATGTCTTTTTTTCAATAGTATATGCTCATTTTTGGTCTGATTTCTCCTTTTTGGTTTGAGCTCACCTCCACTGGTTTGTATCACTGTGACAGCAATGGTGGCCTACCTCAAACTGCAGGGAGTCCATGTGTACCCATATTTGTTCTATTGGCTACTGATTTCCCGCTGCCAACATCTAATAGCTATCGACCTAAAGATCATGATTAACTAGCTTTACAGCCTAGGTCTTTCAGGGAACCGGTGGAAGTCCTCAATGACTGTCTTCCAAGAACTGAATTTTATAGGGTCCTGATCAGCCCTCCAGATAAGTGGCATATGTAAACCTTTGATGCAATTAAATCCTGTAAATATGCCACCTTTGATTTTCCCATGCGTATCATTTACGGTTTGTGAAATTCCTTCCTGTTTTCTGCCTTTAGGTGGCACTGGAACACTTGGGGAGATTTCTGCCAGACTCTGCAGCCCTAGCCTTTGGATGAGCATCAGAGCCTTGTGTGCAATAATTCCATACAGCCCCCAGCAGATATAGGCTAGAAATGTAGCCCCTGGTGTCACAAATACAGCACAGGTAGCAGCAGACAGCTGCAGGGGTGTTGCTTACTTAACATCTCACAAATGCATTATGTGTTTTGTGATTGCAGTTACTGTTGCTGTTCAGGCAGGCTTCCACCTCTCTTTGCACAGCATTGCACCTCTCCCCTCATTCGCGTTCATCCCTCTTGAAGGCTAATGTCATACTGCAGCATTTTGACACATTGCATCAATGTGAGCAGGCGAAACCACGCAAAAATCAGTTTGGGCTTTCTCTTTCTGATTGCAGACTCTACTATTCTCCCAAATGGCCAATAAGTCTAAGTACTGGGCTCATTTCATGGTTTGTTGGATTAAACTGGGGTCTCCCACACGGAAAAGAGCTGAAACTCGTATGGAGATCGTCATAAAGGGGTATTTTATTTTAAACCTCCTAGGTGCTCTTTGGGGAATTTGTGTCAAAGTTTTGTTAAAGTGCATGCTTGTCCCAGGGTTATGTTTATTGAATGCTCTCTCCTTCATCTGCTTGCTTTCCCGCTAGGTGTGTACTTTCCGAGCTGGTGGTATAAAGTACTGTGGTGGCGGCCAGTCCCACCCTGAAACGGTTTCATCGAATCACACAACAGAATAGAAGTAACACAGCACTCTAGTTCCTCTTATAAATACAATAACTGGAAAAAGCAAATGGGGGATAGACTGTGGACCCGATTCATGTAATTCTTTGCATGGTGCAAAGTGACCTTGCACTTCTGAAAAGTAACTATGCACTGCCGACACAAACCCTGATTCGTGGAACTCGGCAAAGTGTATTTATAGTAGTGCAAAGCACCACAAAAATACACTTTGCACCGCTCCATGAATAAAGGTTTGTGTCGGCAGATCAGAGTCACTTTTCAGCAGTGCAAGGTCACTTTGCACCGTGCAAAAAAATCCATGAATCGGGCCCTGTGCATATTTTACTCGCTGTAATTTTTGAAACCACACCCAATTCCATAAATGTGAGCACACTGATTCCTGGCAAAAAACATGCCTTTGTAATGGTTTGTACTGAATGTGTAGCATTTCCTTCACAAAAATACTATTTTGGCTAAAAAAACCACCTTCGCATGAATATGATTTTATGGCAACCTGTTTAGTTCCTAAAAAGGGAGGTGCTGTTCAAAACAACTTTCTTTGTGCTATTCTTTTTGAACCACTAATGGAATCACTGACTGGTTGTTGTGTTCACTCTTGAGCTAATAGTGAACAAATAGTGATATATACCCATTTTAAAATGTTTTAGTTATCTGCAAAACATTTTAAATTCGAAACTTTTCAGTTGGAGCAATCGGATGTAGAGGTGAGTGAGGGATACATAGTTTCTGGGACAAGCCTTCTCTACAAGTTTGACAGCCAGAAAGCCAACCACAAACATACATTTGTATCAATTGAAACTTAGAAGATGTGCGGTCAAGTATGTAAGGTGCAAACAGGGCCAAAATCCCAACGTCACCTCTTAAACAGTGTGTGATCCTAGTCAGATCATTTTGTCAGTGTTCCATACCTTCTAAAATGGTGAAGGCATATATGAGCTTTGTGTTGGGGGGTAGGATGCATGGTGTTTAGCTGGGTTGGCTCATGTTTGCAAATTAGTCACAGCAATCAACTTATTCTGTTTTGCTCAGCTATACCCATGGCTCAAGGAATCATTGGTTCCCACGCCTCTAATGGGCACACAGTGCCATAGTGACTGGGCACTGTCTCTGTGCTGATGCAGATCAGGGACAAGACTTGCTTAGGGACAGAGTATATCTGTAAATGTTTGTTTCAAACATGTTGCATATCTTTGTGCGCCCTGTATTTGGGAGATTGATTTGAATTGTGATCTTTGAGGTGTGGGGAAGTTGAGGGAGGTGTGATTGTAGTTATGGGGTGACGCTAGATTAGAATCTGAAATCAGCATATACTTTTTACTATCCTGCAAAGGAGAAGGCTCATGTTTATTCTCTTGAAACTGCATTTACTCTCAAATAATAAAAATCAGTAGTAAAATATGCCCACTACAAAAATCGGGCACACTGGTTCTGAGAGACTAGGACTATGGTCAGGGTTTCCGTTACAATGGAGGGCATGTCGGGCCTGCATCAGAGTTTCTACCTTTTCCTGAAATCTACTCGCATGACCCACGGGTGGTTTCAGAGACAGTTAAGCCTAATGGCTTCCTGCATCCTTGGTGTAATTTTAGCGAGGCTCAATTTGATATGGTCCCCGTTAGCATTGAGGCAGGTATGGTCTCAAGCATAAGATCCACAATCAAACTTCGTTCCAATTCCAACCAAGATGAGGGATGATCTAATTCACAGGAACAATCTTTTCAGAACCGTCCATCAGGTTTCCATTACAACACTTCTCTGGGATGTTGAGCATCTCTGGACCACTTGGAGGTGTTAGATTTTTGGTCACTTGGCTCTCAATGCCTTCCAGCCGAACATCATGTGCATAACAGTTTGAGTGGGAACCAGCAATGCCATATTAATGTTCTCTGTGTACAGGCTATGTGAAACCCAGTCTTACCCCTAATACTGCTGGTGGTAAAGATTTGCGAATGGGCAATTCAGAGAGGGATATGGTTGAAGGTTGTTCACATTCCAGGATTGGGGAATTCGACTGCTGACTCCACCACTGGATGACGGCAAAACACAACTAAGAATTGAACACTGATGTTCTGAATCCGATTCTCATGGTGTGTGAAGCACCGCAAATTGATCTATTTAAAAAACACATGAAACTTCCAGTGTATGCCTCAATAGAGGGTCTAGGCCCAAATTCAGTGGGACATGCTCTTAGAACATAATCTATGCGCTGGCATTTACACCTCTCCCTCAAATCAATGAGCCTTATTGAAACTCAAAGGCAGTGATTTCGCCCCTTGGTGGCCAGTTAGATTCTCATTCTAAGATCCAGTAAATCCCCTCCATCAGAATGGCCTCCTATCACATCCATCCCCACTATCACTCAACTCAGTGGCTGGTTCCAAAGATCAGGCCAGTAGTTCATCTTGGCCTTTCAAAAGAAAACCTTTGTATCAATCCAAGCACTCGCCTTATAGTTTGGATTGGTTATATTTCTCACATTAGGCAGCAGACTGCACAACAGGTCCACACCTAACTGCCACAACCAACCCGGACGAGTAACCAGAAACACACTAGGTACAACCAACCCAATGCCACCAAACCCACAGGGGAAGTCATATGGATACAGCTAACTAGTACGCACAAACACAAACCCCAACCTAACATCACATGACACACACACTCAACATAAATACTAACACACATCCGAGGCACTGAGTCCTACCCATACAGTTAAAACACACAGGGCCACCGAACCAACTCCCACATGCAAGACAACATTCACACATGGCAGTTCCTCCTTGTTCTTGAACCTATCTCATCATCCTATCCCCACTAACACACCCATCCCTCTTCTCTTGCAGAGGCACGTGAGCGCCTGCAGACTGCCCTTTGATGGTAGCAGTGTGTGGTATAAATCAACATAACATAAAAAATGTACACAGATGTCTTATTGCAGTCTAGTTGTGGCACACAAGTGTCCAAACAGCACAGGGCAGGATTCCAGCTGCCACTAGAATATTTTTAAAAATGGAACCTCACTTGTTCAGTTTCATTTCTTTAGAGCTGTCTGTGACATTTCTAAGCCATTAGTAGCTGCCATTACTGGTTCTCTACGCCTAGAGCATGTCACTACTGCCATAATCTTCGGTTTTGTGTGTATTGCAGAAGTCAGTGTCTACATTATAAGTGACTGTGAAGGACTGTTAACGAGATGGACATCTTCTGATGAAGGATCTGCTGATCCAAAATGGATTGGCCTTCCACACTGCTCTCCTCTATCTTTTAACGTTTTGCAATTAAATCACATTAAACGTAAGGTCGAATTGTATTGTAGTTTTCATTTTGAAAAAAAAAAAACATGAATTTAGCCTGTAACTGGTTGGTTCTGCTTTGGTAGCAGACTCATTGAAGGCATGCTGCATTACACTTAACTTGCTATAATCCTTTTTTTCTGCTTCACTTCTACCCAGAACGCCACTGGGCTAATGGCAGTGGTCCTCTGACATTCCAGTTAGTCATGGGATCACAGATTTATTGTTTGTTGAATTTGGTGGTGCCCACTCTCCCCTCTGTTTGTCTAGCATGGTAATGTAATGCACTGCTTGAGTTTTGTACAGAAGAGTAGTCGACTACCTGTGTTACCAGTTATTTTGAAATGCATTTTATTAAAAGTGCTTGCAATATTAGTTGGCAAAACATTATAGTGATGAATTGGATTCCACCTCACAGGAGTACAAGTAAAATGGCCCACTCAGCCCTCACACTTCTACAAACCAATACCTAGCACAATCATAACGATAAAACAGGGACAATCAAGAGGTATACCTCCTTCACCGTTAGTGGTAATGTGGGCTGAGGGAAAGTTATACTCTTAAGAGGGGTGTGAAGGTGAACCAGTAGTGACCCAAACAACACAGTATCACAGTCCAAAATAAAGGGATTGTCCAATCAAGGTTCTATAGAAATATATACACTTTAATTAAACACTCCATCTGCATGTAGAACAAAAAGAGATTACTATAAAACAGCCCACCCCAAAGGAAACAACAGAGAAGAAGCAACAGACTGGAGAAAATAGCACTCTGAGCATAGTTCCAGGGGTGGTAGATAAGGTAATACCATAAAAAGTATGTTGGGTTGAAAGCAGCAGAGATTGTGTACTAACCAATCTTTAATGCCCAAGTGGACCGTGGGGGCAGTTCAGTGTCACAGTACCTGGATTCAGTTCTTAGTGGGCTGATGCATCAGTCAGGCACGTAGGATCGTGGAGGCCCTGGCAGCAAGCAGGCAAAGGGAATGGGCGAACACGTGCGCTCTGAGTGTTCGAACGGCAGTGGTTGAATGATGCAGGTTGTGGCGGTCCCAAGGACGCTTCACAGTTGTCCATGCTGAGTCGGGCTTTGTCCATTGGAAGAGGTTAGCTAGTGATGCTCCAGCATTTTGAGTCGGTGGGCAATGGTTGTGCAATGGGTGATCAAGGGTGTGTCACAGTGAAATCAATGAAGTGGCAGTTCTTGGGCTAGCTGGGGAGAGCCGTGGTTGTAACCTCCAGCTAAAGTTAGCAACTGACTCTCCTGAGATACAGTTTGGATTCTGACATTGAGCCGACGCTTCGGGCCTAGCAAGTGATGTACTTTGCTAGGACATGATTCAGTGTCAAGCTGGTTTAGATGCAGCGCAATAGTCTGGCTGGTTGGAGGAAAGCAGACACCAGCACCTTGCCTATTGTTCAGGATGCGAGGCACACAGACCTACCAGTTCAGTGCTAGAGAACAGGGAGCTTCGGTTAGCCTTAACCTCCAAATGCTGTGAGGCCTTTGCAAAGGGATTGAGGACAGGATGCTCCAGTTCAGGGTCTGCTCTTCTGGTACAGAAGATCCATTGCATAGTGGTTGGTCTTGGTCCACAACAGTGGCCACTCCCATTGTTCCCTAGGAGTGGTTAGGGGACATATCTTCCTTCTGTATTGTACCGCTCCTTATTCACCTGTGGTGGAGGGCTTTGGACAGTGAAACTGTCCCAAAGGAAGTCCAGGTGAGAATGTTCAGAACGTCTCTTTGGCCTTAAAGGATCCTTGAGGAGCAGAGGAAATTCTATCGAAGGTGTGCAAGACTCCATCTTTTAATGGCACAAGTCCTCATGTGATAGGTATAAAGCTAGCTTTAATGGACAGATCCCTGCCCCTGGCTGGAGTGGACTTTGCTAGAGGCGTACCCCAAATCGTCTAACAAGTGGGGCCTGAAGCTAATGTAGTCGGGCCTACAGACTGCAGTGACATTAACATCTGAAAATGCCCACACAGTGTAGCTGATTGGGCATTTATACATTTTGGGTGTGCCTTGCCCGCTCAGGCCCTACACTGTCTACGCCTCTGGACTTTTCCCTGTTGATCTTGCACCCAAAGTGCTTTGCTCCAGAGGAAGTGGAGGAGGCAGAAAGGGAAAGATAGACAGTGAGCAAAAAGATGGTGAAATGCTTCATCAAGTTCCCAGAGCATTCCTGCCTATCCTACTCCACCCCCTTCCCTCCAATTGACAACAAAGACCTTCAGACATGTAGCACCTTGGTGTGAGGCTAATCCTCCTGAATGGGTGTGCTCCTTTGATACATGGGCCCAGAACAGCTGCCTGCTTGTGGCTGTCTCTGTGGGAGGGTGTTACAGGCCCTCACAAAGAGAATCAAAGACAGGCTGGACCCTCTGTGTTTCGGTCCTGCCTACGTGGAAGTATCTGTCCATCTGATCCGAATACAGATCCCCTTTCACAGCAGAGCTGACTCACATGAGCTGACACATGTGCAATATCAGTTGGATTGTGGCAGCCATGATCATAAATATCGCCATGCACTATGGACCTCATCAGAAGTTTGGCGGTATCCCGGCAGATTTATGATACTGCCAATGCAAATAGCGTTATTGCATATCGGTCCGGCGCTATTAGCACCGATCCTGAGTTGTGGTAAGGCTGTTACTCACCATTTAGTTAAGAGTCCATAGGACTCTATGGGCCAGTATCAGTGCTATTACCGCTGGCACTAATAGCACCACGGAAATAGCACAACAAATGGATGGAAAGTGGCAAGATTTACCTCCAGCTTTAATCTGCTACTTTCTGCCCAAACTCTGGATTGGCGGAGCGGTAATGTGACGGCAATAGCGTTACCGACACATTTTGACTGCACCGCCCAACCCCTGATGAGGCCCTATGCCTAAACTCAGACATAGCTTTTTCTTACAGATGACCTTGCCACTCGCATGATGTACTCATGATCATCGTAGTTTGAGTAAAGGGGGCATATCTTAACTGTCGTCCCTGTGCTTCAGTGGCTTGGCTGTCGCTGCAGTGGTCGTGTGGGCATCTTGTGAGCTTTTCACCTGCTCTGTGCCATGAGCAGAGCAGGATTTTCAGATCAGTCTACTGAGGCAGCAGGGCACAAGTGCACTATTTTTTTGGCATGGAGATGTGAAAAAAGGGTCTGGTTAGCAGAATAATCCTTTGGAGAAAGAATCACCCTCATAGTTTTTTTAACTAAAACTCAAAAAAGCCAGGGTTTGCACCCTTGCCAGATGACAATTCCCAACACGCCCCCAGCCACAAAGGTTAAGACTCACGCTTCTAAGGGTCTGGCTCATTCTGCTTTTGAAAGTGCCAACTGAGCCCAATTGCATTGGAGTGCTGTGCCCCACGATGTGTTGGATGTCCAGTCCCTGTAGGGATATCGCCCAACACAGTAACTTGGGGTTCCCTAGCTGAATGGCCATAAACCTCAACATTACTAAAAATAAAAAATAAAACAGTGCTTTGGACCTTAGCATGATGGCAATTCCTTACAATTATAAACAGTTGTTGGTGTTTATTATTGCCAATCTTATCATTTATTTTACAATTGGAATACATCTTGCATCAGTTTGAGTACTAGACAAATGAGGCTCATTCTAAGTCAGCCGGAGCAGTAATAATGTCGTAGTATTATTGTTACTGCACCGGCCAACTATA